>NC_056743.1:983729932-984329932 GCF_019279795.1 Protopterus annectens
CATAATGAAAGCATTCCCACCAAACATACACTATTGCTTAGTGACTTCATAATGAAAGCATTCCCACCAAACATACACTATTACTTAGTGACTTCATAATGAAAGCATTCCCACCAAACATACACTATTGCTTAGTGACTTGATAATGAAAGCATTCCCACCAAACATACACTACTGCTTAGTGACTTAATAATGAAGGCATTCCGACCAAACATACACTATTACTTAGTGACTTCATAATGAAGGCATTCCCACCAAACATACACTATTACTTAGTGACTTCATAATGAAAGCATTCCCACCAAACATACTGTATTACTTAGTGACTTCATAATGAAGGCATTCTCAACAAACATACACTATTACTTAGTGACTTTGTACTGAAGACAATCCCACCAAACATACACTATTACTTAGTGACTTCATTATGAAAGCATATTACTTAGTGACTTCATAATGAAGGCATTCCCACCAAACATACACTATTACTTAGTGACTTCATAATGAAGGCATTCCCACCAAACATACACTATTACTTAGTGACTTCATAATGAAGGCATTCCCATCAATCATACATTATTACTTAGTGACTTCATAATAAAGACATTCCCACCAAACATACACTATTACTTAGTGACTTCATAATGGAGGCATTCTCACCAAACATACGCTATTACTTAGTGACTTCATAATGGAGGCAATCCCACCAAACATACACTATTACTTAGTGACTTCATAATGAAGGCATTCCCACCAAACATACACTATTGCTTAGTGACTTCATAATGAAAGCATTCCCACCAAACATACACTATTGCTTAGTGACTTCATAATGAAAGCATTCCCACCAAACATACACTATTGCTTAGTGACTTCATAATAAAGGCATTCCGACCAAACATACGCTATTACTTAGTGACTTCATAATGAAAGCATTCCCACTAAACATACCCTATTACTTAGTGACTTTAGCCTAGACTTCCTTTGTCAAATAGCACACGATATGTCTGAGTTTTTTAATGACTTCAACTCACTCCAAGCTGTTAATGAACTAATAACACCAAATACTAAAGCTTATCACTATTTCTTTATAGACTTCATAATCACTTCTCATTCTGCAAACATTTCCTCCTTATCTACACCGCCCTCCCCTACCTTAAGTGACCACTGCCCTGTAACATTTCACATTAAAAATATCATTCTAAAACACTCCCCAAGAAGTCTTCATTCAGGCAAAAATCACCTGTTAATCTCCCTAAATTACTACCTTACCTCTCCCTCTTAGATTGGTCTCCAACACTTCTTCTATCAGATGCTAGAATTTCTGCAACTTAACTATCTCAATTCCTCCTCAACTTACAAAAGACTTACTACCATATAGTAATCAGACTGTTCAAACACAATAAAACTGATTATACAATGACCCCCCATTAATACTCAAAAACGTGCATGCTGATTGTTCAGCATGCACATTGTAAATCAGAGTTAAAGTAATGGAAAAAGGTCCAGTCACCCGAACATTTTCCATTACTATAACTCTTTTTTTACAGCAACGGAGAACGCAAAATCTCTGTTGCTTCACACTGTCTCGCTATGTTAAACTCCTTTAACATAGCGAGACAGTTTGTAAAAAGCAATGGAGATCTTTCTTTCTCCGTTGCTTTTACCCACAGCTCTGATGTACTGCATAGGCATACGCATGCGCAGTACATCAGAACTGCCGCAGAATACCAGACAGCTGTGGAAGGGCAGCAAGGAGGCATTATACAATGCCATTATTTAAGTAGTTATTTGTTTCTGAAATAATGTCATTGTATAATAGCAATAACCCACTTCTGGGTGTGGGTAATGCTGGATTTGCCCATGGTTGGCTTTGTTTGGCACTCGGGCTTCACCCTCGTGACCAAACCACACTAACCGTGGGTAAAAACAGCATTACCCACACCCAGGCGTGGGTTATTGCTATAATGTCTCATTGAAGAACTTAAGATGCCAATGCAGCTCCATAATGATGCTTGCTGAAACTGGAAAGGAATCCACATGCCACATAACAGAGAACTTGACACCTTCTTACACAACACCAAACAAGCAATTCACAAACACAAAATCAAACACCTAAAAACAAAACAATCCTCTGTACTATACTACCAAAAAGATTCTGGCAAAAACTGAATAACCAGACAGACAGAACACCTCCAGAGGAAGTCCCCAACAAAAAAATATATAACATAGCATTCTGGCAAATTATTACCTTCAGACTTTCCCCAAGAGTTCTCCCACTTGCCCACACTACCATCCATCTCCACCTCAAACCTCTAGTCTGACCTAGCCCCCAAGAATACATACCGCTCATTTCTGTAAAATTACAAGTCACACCCCTACTACTTTATTGGAAAGCTAGAAGGGCATTAATGCCTGTGCTTGAAATATTTGTATGCATGTATATGTACTAGAACCTCTAGATTCACCTATCAGATTTGACAGCCTATGCCCATGCCCATCGTTTCTATACCACTGTAGTGACATCTAGTGACTCCATTAGTTCACATCTATAACCTTTGCTTCACAACCAAAATCATGCCATTAATACGGAAATTAGCTCTTGTCACACCAACCCAAAGGAAATCAAAGAATCTGATACTAGCCAGTACTAGTCCATTTCTATACTTCTCACAGTAGACAAAATCCTTGAGAAGTTTATTTACAATCATCTTACCACACACCTCAAAAAAAGCTAACTGTTCTCCAAGAAACAGCAGGGATTGTTGTCCAGAACTACCATAACTGCACTATGGACCCTAACTGACAACATCCTAACAAACAGATAAAGATAACCTAACAAGTGCAGTTTTTGGTGTCTTTCACATGGCTGATCTTTTTCTGTACTACTAACACAGCTTATGGACATTGGCATAAACCCAGAAACCACCAGGTGGGATCATGGACTTCCCAAGAAACAGATCCTTCAGAGTAAAAATATGGCTCCTCCCTTTCTCAAACTACCTCTACTCAGTCAGGAGTTCTGCAAGGATCAATACTTGCCCCCCATACCATACTCAGTCTTCATAAACAAATTTAATACTTGACCTACTGCAACTAACCCTCCTTCTCTGTACAAATATCACTCATTTACAGGTCAAGCTCTGCACATAGAGAGCCAAAGTAAATTTCAAGCAAACCGCTTACAATTAAATAATTTGACTTATCACAAAAAACTCCTTCTTAATCCAAAGAGAACCAAATCAATTTTCTTTGGGACAAACAAAATGCCCCCCCCCATCCCAACTCCAGATAACAGATCAGTTCAACAACCACATAGAAATAATCACAACCTTTCGATATTTAGGCATACGGCTTAATCAGTTCCTTAATTTTCAAGACCAGATTAAAAAAACAACAAATATCCAAAGTAAATTCTTATTCTGAACCCAGAACTCTCCATTTTTCTCTACACCAGCCAGAGCAATATTAGGAAAAGGTATTCTACTCACACAACTTTATTATGGCTTATCACTATTTTTCCACCGCTTCTGTGAAAAAACAAAGTGATCTACAATCCATTTCCAAATAAGCATGTCACTTTATTTCTAACTCTCAAAAACATTAACATCACAGTCTATCAAAATCCAAATGGCTACCTGTACAAAACAGAGGCAAGTTACTCCTAAGTTTCTAGCTTACTAAATCAAGATGCACCATCTCCACTTGTTAAGAAGCTCATCACAACCAACCCAACCTATAACCTGAGACTCTAGTCCACGCCAGGCTCAGCACTCCGAACCCCCAAACCAAACTGTATATCTCAAACCACATCTTCTCAGTCTTCACTCTCAAACTATGACATTCTTTCCCAAAACATCTCAGAAACATCTCCAGTTGCCCAAAATACTGACCACAACTCAAACTATAATACAAACACAGCATAAATGCAAGTGCCACAATACTGGACATATAACTTAAATCTGACTAAATCAGTCCCTACAAGACCTTGACTGTTTCCTGTTTCAGCATCTGATACAGTCATACATAATGAGTATCAACTGTCTCAGATATAAATATGCACATAGCTGCAGCTAACTTAAATGCGAATTTGTAGCAACTTCACCACAGCTTAGACATTGTGCATGTAACTCTGTACTTTTCTTGCACATTTCTCTTTATATCCCTTTATTATTTGAAGTTACACTCAATTTGATTACACTTCTGGCATTCTCTCTTTTTTAAATACCTTTATTGAATTATCACGTAAAAGGGTGGCCAAGGTGGTGCAGCGGTTAGCGTGGTTACCTCACAGCAAGAGGTTCTCTGGTTTGATTCTCGGCTGGGGTGCCTTCTGTGCGGAGTCTGTATGTCCTCCCTGTGGTCGCGTGGGTTTCCTCTGGGTGCTCTGATTTCCTCCCACATCCCAAAGACATGCAGTAGGTGGATTGGACACTCTAAATTGGCCCTAGGTGTGTGTGTGTGTGTGTGTGTGTGTGTGTGTGTGTGTGTGTGTGTGTGTGTGTGTGTGTGTGTGTGCCTTCTGTAGAAGGTTGGGCGCCAGGCTGGCAACTCGACACCTTAAAACACCGCTGCCAATTATGAGCGGACAGATGATCCACTGTGGTGACCCCTAACTGGGAAAAGCCGAAAGAATAATAATAAGAAGACTGAATTATCACGTAAAGACATAGGCAAATATACATTTATACAAAAGCAAACAAACCATATTAATATAGACCCAGTTGGAAATATTATATATCACATATACTCTTTTGCATAATCATCAATCTAACATTACATAAATTGATAACTTCCTGCCTTCCCTTAAATATCACTTTTTTTTTCTATGTAATTTGCTCCTACCCTTTTCTTAAGATCCCACCTCCAGTCATACCTCTCAACCTCTTAGAGCAAGAAATCTGGACAAAACATGACAAAATGGGGAGACAAGACAGGTTTTAAACATGGCTCTTACAAACTTAGGAAGTTGCTAGAGTAACAGGGTTTGTGTTAACATTTTCTGAAGAATCTGAAGTCTGAAACTCAATTGCATCTCATTAGTGAATTACTTCAATCCTCAGATCAACCCAGTGATTTGACAAAAAAAACACATTTTATTAGGACTAGATCAAAAATATGAGGCAAATGTCTGGACATTCTGCAAAAATCTGGATAGTTCAGAGGCATGCCTCTAGTTCTTTTATCCCGGTTCAATATTCAATACTTCAAATACAGTTGATTTAGACGTTGATTTCCATTTTCTAGTAATTACTTCTTAGGCAGCCACCAAAATTAAACTTAACAAGGCCTATGTCTAGGCAATTCAGATCCTGTGCCCCAGCTTAAAAAATAATTTAATTATACCAATTTGTTCAATCAATATTTCTGGCAGAGTTTTTCTGTAATGAATGCTTAAAGTTGCCAGCTCATTACACTCCCAAAATGTATGTCCCCAGTTACCTCTTTCTTCCTCATCACACCTCCCACATTTGCTGTCTTACCTGAGGAAAATTATTTGCCTGGGATACAAAAATACCTATGCAAACACTTCCAAGCAAACATCCTAAATCATCTAGACCTTACTGAATATTTGGGAACCATACATATGTCCTCCCATTGTTTTCTTGTGAACTGATTATCCAATCTGTCTTCCCAATATTTTCTATCCTCCTCTGATTGATTCCTATAGTTATTGTGCAGTATTTTATGTGTCATGCTAACTAACCTTTTTTTTAAATATCAGCTTCTATTCTACATTCTGAAAGCTCTACTAGAGTAGGTCTTTCACTTAGGATTCCCCTCTCCTCTTCTCTTTGCCTGATAGGGAATGCAGTCTCTAGCCTGCAATCCAAAAGTCTTCTTTGCCTCTTCCCATTCTATTACCTTTACCTCTCTAGTTATTTGCTCCCATACCTTGGTTCCTTTGCCAGTTTTCTCTGGTAAATTCCATCCCCTTCTTGCCTATTCTCTGTACCCTTAACTACAATCATCAATATACTGGCAAAATCTCCTTCCTCATGTTGGCTGAGTTCTTATAGATTCATAGATTGTTACTAGGTTAATGACATGGGGGAACTTTCTAAACCTAGCCAAGTTTTCCTGAAAGAATAATATTGTTCTGTATCCAAATAGGATATTTAGGGACAAGCGTTTATAAGTTACCTCTGTCATAAAGGGCATGGGTGCAGGTCTGGTGAAAATTTCCTACTCCTCATCCACTGGTGTAGGGTGCACTTAAACTGGATAATAGACAAACTCAACTTTCCACTGATGGGAAGCCTGTTCCATAGGAGGAGCAGTCTCTGGGACAAATAGCTGTCTGTCCCGCATATTCTGTTTAAGTCATAGACAAAATTCAGGTCCTTAGACCTTGTGTTTGTGGTTCTGTTTGACTTACAAATGAGCAGGAGATTCATAAGTGTGGGGTTTGCAGATGTCTTGTAAGCCAGGCATATATCACCCCTCAGCAATCTATAGGAGTTTGAGTAGAGAGAAGGGGCTTTAAGGCACTCTGTGTAAGGCAGGTTTGTTACGCCTTGTATTCTTTTTGTAAGGAACCTCTGAGGTCGCTCTAGTTGCTGCATATGCCTGGTCAGGTACATACCAAAGGCAGCATTGTACTCTATGACTGATCTGATGACGGCAGAGTACAGTGGGATAATGATCTCTTTGGACCTAGATGCCATGCTCTTACTTATAAGTGGCACAACATAAAATGGATTTCCTCACCACTGTAGACACATGGTGGTTGAAGGTAAAGCTACTGACTACATGCATATCCAGATCCCTGACCACTGGGTCGAATATTAGGGTCATATTATCAACATGGTAATTAGGCAGGATGGTTGACATCCCAAAGGGTACAATTATGCATTTCTTAGCATTGGGTTTAAGACCATGACTTTGACATCATTTCTTATCAGAGATAGGCCTTCTTGAATAATGCTAGTGTCTGCAGGGGAGATGACAATGATCCCCAGCTTGCAATCATCTGTAAACTTAGTCAGCCATGAACCTTCAGCATTTGTTTCCATTTCAGCGAAATAGATGCCAAAAAGAATACTTTTTGCGATTTTTTGAATATAATATCCTGTATGGCTGCTGTTACTCCAGTCTCTCCTGGTCTCTCCCTGCTTCTTCATCATCCACTTCTGCTTTGAGTTATAGCTTTCTGCTTGTGTTGTGAGCCTTAAATGTGTCACTCTAAAGTATATCTTCAACTCAAGTAATACTAAACCACCTTGTTCTATTAGAAAGACAAACTTACCCCACTTGACTCTCGGCCTTTTCCCCTCCCAGATAAAATAATTCTGTTCTTTATTAGTTACTCTCCAGAACTATTCCTCTGGTTGATAGAAATATGCCTGACCTGTATATAAAACTAAAGGGACTAAAACATTTTTACTGCTTGTATCTTTCTACCCATAATCAAAAAACAACAGCTTCGAGTTTCTCAGTTTTTGTACTATTTTTTGTTTAGACTTTTCCCATATATCTTTAGGTGCGATAACAGAATCTTTTTTAACCCATACTCCAAAATACTTAACTTTGTCGTGCCCCTATAAATATGTGTATTGCTGAATCAATTCATGTGTGGGTGTATAGTTTACAGCTATAGTCTTTGTTTTACCTTCATTAACTTTATATCCTGAAAAGACATGAAACTGTCTAAAAATGTTCCACAACACTGAGATGACCTTTTCTGGTTTTATCAGGTGCAAAACGTCTGCAAATAAAGCCAACTTTTCTTAATTATCACATGAGGTGTGCTCTCTTTGATCAAATTAAAAAAAAAAAATTACAGTAGACAATTGATACAAACATGCTGTGCAACACATTGCCCAAGACTTACTGTATGCTTTGTTCTTAATGGTTCAAAACTCTACTTTACCAAAGATTTTGGTGTCTTCCTCATTAGATGCATTTTCTAGCAGTGGTTTATGTCATATTTTAATGAGTATAGACCTGGCCAGTTCAATATTCGCACTTCAACTGATTTACTGAACATGGAATAGTATATATGCAACCATGTTTGAAGCTTTAAAACCACTGCAAAGACAAGGCAATACTGCTGACTCTGTGGACGGAAAACATGACTGTCCGGGTTTACACAGCTTGCAGTTAAAACAGTTCCTTTTCTACAGTGCCACCTTATTTGAAATCATGTAGGTGGCACCATATGTTGAGGTCACACAACCTAATGCAGTAAAGACTTTATCATAAAGTGATATGTAAAGTTAAACAAAGATGGTGTACTGTGACAAAATCTGTTAACTAGAAACAAAGTCACAAATGCACTTGTTTTCTATCTACTGGTACTCACATGTGGCATCATTTTACTTCACAGTGGCAAGTCATAAACAAATGGGTTTAATGGCTTTGAAAAAAAATATGCTTAGAGACATGGTTCTTAAAACATATTTAGTGACCACTTCAGACTGGATTCTTCCAGCAGTACAGAACTTTATTGAGATATCTGAAAATTCGTTTGCTTTTACAGACAGTAAGGTTACAACATTATTATGAAAAGAATTTACATGATTTTTACTCACGTCTGCAACTTTAACTGCACATTAATCCTACAGAGAAAAGGCACAAACTTGGAAGGGTGACATTAACTTAAAGCAAGCTTTGCTTAAATCTATGAAAGAACTATTTTGCTTCCTCCCAGATGTAACTGTAATCCGTCCTAGCTGTACCAGGCAGTGGTGAAAAGCATTTGTAGTTTGAATGCAGTGCTAATGAATAATGGAATGGAATGCATTTCTAGATACATCAATAAATAAAAACAAATATTACATTCTTAATTATAGTGATATGTTAAAACTGATAGTAACAGTATTTTGTTTCTCTTGCAGGTAAAAGAGAAATACAAGAAAAGACTTCCATTGCTGTGCCTATCCATGTACCGATCAGACACTGGCTCAGCATTAGTGCAACATATGTGTGTAGGTAAGTCTACTCATGGCAATACCTGTTGTGGAACTGGACTCAAACTGATTAATGAGTCTCATCCTACAACATAGAATATGGAGCACACCTACATTCATGTGATGTACAAGTACATGACTGAAGTCTTGAGTCGCAGAATCCCAAAGACTAAAACAAATGAGCAGAAAAGACTGACATCTGCTGAATCCCAAAACCTGTTCAGGACTTCTAAGTGACTCCACTGACTCTTTGCCTTGTGCATTAATGGTCTATGTTCTGGTTGTTTTAGAGTTATCATACAGGAATCCTTCATACTAATAGAAGGGCAGACATTTTAAACTAAAAAACAAGCTATTTGTACAATTACAGTCTTGTACACTTTAAAAGTGCCTGAAAACAAAACAGTTTTCAAGACATTTTGTAGGACAGGCACCTGGTACACCACCCCCACCTATTCACATGTATTCCACCTCTATGTTCCTATATAACCTTTATGGAAGGAAATATCAATTTTGCTAGAAAACTGAGCATTTCTTCAAAGCTGTAAAACCTTTGAATTGAGGTTGTGAGAACAGGGGAAGTTGAAACAAACATGTTTTCATTCATTTTAACACTTCCAACTCAACTTGTAAATACTATACATTCCTTTGTTAAAGCATGTGCTATAAATTAGCACACTCCTTAGTCCACTTTGTGTATTTTTTTGCTTGAAGCATCTTAACAACAAACCACAATCACAATCCTGTGAATCAAATATTCCTGGCAAACCTACTACATATACTCTTTCTAATATGACTACACTACAAGATATTTGGAAAGCACAAGTTTCAAGAGTTTTTCCTCCAGCCTTGGTGCACGAGTTTTGGTTCAAACATCAGTCATGTACCTGACACTCACAGATTGTCTTTGGCTTTGTAAGATGTTTCTTACATACTCTTAATACAAATGCAGCAACTTGGGGAGAGATAGTGTCCAGTCATACTGGGAACGGTCATACTTATTGCTTTATGCAAGAACTTACTGTGTTATTGACAAGATAACAGTATTGCAACATTTTCCATTTGTGTATTATATTACCCCACAAAAGCACATGGAACTAACTACCATACTCTAAAAAAGCACAATAACATAATTATTTTGGATTACAGCTGTATGTAAAAATTCCCACAGTTTAATTCTTGCTTTGAAAATTACCATACAAGCTTGGTGAGACTGTACCATAACTCCATATCTGTGACAACATCTCATTCACTGTGTTACTAGTTTCTTTTGAACATCCTGCTAATTGGGACTGATGTGAATACATAAGCAATATTCCTCAAACCTGCCAAAAAAACATGTGACATAGCGGCCACCATGGAATCTGCTTTGCTTAGGTCATGCAAAAGATATACAGAAAGTGGGACAGCCTTATAGCCAAGGCAGAAACGTAAGAATGTTCAACATACTTTGTCTTAAAGGGAATGTTTACTTTCTTCTTTGGTTTTATCCTTCATTTATAATTGCATCAAATAATTTGCGACAATAAAATACATAGATACTTATCATTTCTGCAATGACTGCTATACCAATTAACATTTAAAAATACTGAACATGGTAGAAAAGTTAAGTAAAAAATAATACTTAAAAATAAGTAAAAAAAATGTAAAACAAGTCTTGCATAATACTTTTTGACTTAAATGTCTCATAATAATTTAGGCAATAAACTCAGATAAGATGAATTATGTGAAAGGCAACTAGGAGCTAGCCTTGTCTTCCTTTAGGTCATACCTGCAAATGAATAACAAAACACATTATTTCTAGTCTGACAGAAAAAAAAACAACAATCAATTTAGTTTTCATTTTGTTCTTTTTTCAAAAACAGAATGTTATCAGTAATTTATTCTAAAAGGCATGGTTATCTCCCACAGACACAGAGGTTTACACATGACAAACCACACATATCAGAGCAAAGCAGAGGGCTACAAGGATGGTTCAGGTGAAACAACAGAAATATCTACATTTCCGCACAATACTTTGTCAGGTATGTTGGGGGGTGCTAATGGTTTTAAATAAGAAAATTTGTTTGAGCTGGGATATGGGATGCAGATTGCCAGACACAGTAAGGCCTTACTAAGTCTAATGCTATTGGCTACAAAAAAAAAATACTAGAAAACTGAAATCAAAATCTAAACCATCTAAAATTGAAGTACTAAACACTGTAAAGGACATAAAGGAACTAGAAAATGGAAGCAGCAAAAATAAATGGAATTTGTGGAAACAATACATAAAGAATTGTGTTCAGAAGAAAGAGTGAAATTTAATACCTAAATTGCCCTGGCCAAGGCATTTGACACAATACCCCACTCAGGCATAGTTGACAAACTCAAGAGGTTAGGTAAAAACCCATATGTCATCCAGTGGACAGCCAACTGTCTCACAGACAGGACCCAGGAAGTTAGAATTGGGGAGTCCACCTCTATAAAGAGGCCAGTCACAAGTGGAGTCCCTCAGGGATAAGTCCTTGGACCGTTCCTTTTTGGCATTTACTTCTCAGAAGTCAAGGCCAATGTCAGTGGTCTATGGCGGACTAAATTTGCAGATGATTGCAAATTAGGAGCTGTCATTGAATCTCACACTGACACAAATGTTCTCCAGGAGGGGCTGACATAGACAAACAACTGGTGTCAGAGCCATGGACTAAAACTAAATGCCAAGAAATGCATAATAGTATCCTTTGGGAGGTCATCCATCCCTGGTAACTATCATATTGACAACACACCCCTTAGAGTTGACCCAGTAGTCAAGGACTTAGGGACACACATAGATAGTAATCTAGCCTTTCATCACCACATGTCTACAGTGATGAGGAAATCATTCTATGTTGCACAACTTATAAACAAAGGTATGGTATCTAAGTCCAAGGAAGTCATTGTTCCACTGTATTTGGCATTCATCAGACCTATCATTGAGTAAGTGGCCCCTTTGGTATGCACCTAACCAGGCATATCCAACAATTGGAATGTCCACAGAGGTTCCTCACTAAAAGACTACAGGGCATAAGTAATATGTCCTATGCAGTCCACCTCAAGGCCATATCCCTGTATTCTGTCTCCTACAGGCTTTTGAGGGGAGATCTATGCCTGGCATACAGTACATTGTCAGACCTCACTCTGATGAACCTCCTGCATATTCACAAAACAAACAGCACCAGAATTACCTGTTCTAAAGACTTAAACCTTGCCTGTGATATAAACAGGACCTGCTGGTGAGATAGGTATGTACCCCAGAGACTACCTCATCTATGGCTCAGGCCCCCCCATCCACGTGAAGCAGAGTTCCTCCCTAACCAAATTCAAGTGCAACTTGTACAATTGGATGGGAAACTGGAAATTCATCCATGGTTTGGCACCTATGTCTCTAATGGACACAGGTAACCTGTAAATGGTTCATCTCCCAGGCCCGTGCTTACACTTAGCAAGGGTATCAGAACTTGTCAGAGATTTGGGATGCATGGCTAGGCTTAAAAAGGCCCTTGTGGTCGTTAGCCTAGTAAACACCTATAAACCTATGATCCTATCATGGGAAGGCAGGAACTGAGCAATTTATGTACTGTTGGAGTGTATGAAAATAACAATGGTATTATGTTTTTCTTCTTTTTTGTTACTCTATGTGTACCAAGATCTCTTTTTAAAAAAAATGTCATGTTTAATGAAGATGTTTAAAAAAATGTGTCCCTCCTGACTCCAGAAAATGGACATTCTTTATAAACTCCAGGCTGTGTAATGCAAGTCCCTTATTAGCCATACTCTGATCAACTTGTACATGATCTCCTCAGTCCAGTACAGCATTAGGAGATTACAGTGCTTTAACTTTTGTGCCACGTTAGGGCCCACAGCCCCCAAATATACATCTCACAAGTCCAGATTCTACACTGCAATGATTAGGTCCTGGAGAAGCTTTCCTCTCTCATTAAGTCAGATCAGAGGAAGAAGTGGGCTAGACTCTGTGGATTTAACACTGTCTTCTACCTAGACTAAACTGTGATTGTAGGGATGCTGACACTAGGGACACAGGCTTAGGCACATGTCTGAGCAAGGTAGTTTGGATGAGGTTCTCAACCCTACAGGAGAAGCTCAGAGACTTCATCCTGGAAATTTTTTAATGGGGTGGCATACTTCTCTTCAGTCAGCCCTCACTGGACTTGATAAACTAAGTCTTGAAGAGGAAGCTTATTCTTCACACTATGGTGGATCCTTATGTTCCTGCTTTCCTCGCTACTCTTTCCTAACCAAACCAACACCAGAAGAGGAAAAAGCCTCATCACAAATCAGCCTATGGGAGGGTGGTTGTTCTCTACGTTTTTTTCCAGTTTGGAAAGATACCATAACTAACCAGTGGTTTCTGCATGTGGCCATGGTCATCAACACCTGAGCTCTTAGATTACTACCTAGACATGGCTCTGCTAAGGGAACTCTGTGAACAGGCCCAGACTTTTCTTCTGAAAGGGTGTTTAGAAGCCACTCCTGAAAGGGTGTTTAGAGGCCACTCCTTCTATGGAATGAAGCACGAGATCCTAATCTATCCTCTTTTTAGTTCTAAAGGGAAGGGTAGTTTCACTTTCACTGCAGACTTCAGCAGCTTCTACCAGCAGATCTGGTACAGTATGTTCCAGATGCTAAGTTGCCAAAGGTCATGCCACTGCCTCCTCAGAGCTCCTGGATTGTGTCTCTGGACATAATAGATACAATTTGGCATGTAATTCACTAGGACCCTCATAGGAGATTCCTTCTAGTCACAGATGGTATGTGACTTCATTTCTAGCAGAAGCAGTCAACTTAGCTTTTCTTCAAAGACAAAAGTGCTCATCAAGGTGTTATACATGGGGTGGAGAGTGCCTTACAGGAGAAGACCCACATACTTCCCTACCAAGGTGACTGACTCCTGGTGGCCCCATCAAGGTGCACTTTGGTAGTATCTCAGCAGTGAATGCTTCCATACTTTTCATCATCTCTGATGCCAGCTCAATTGGTTGCCTATAAAGGAGCAGAGTTGGACATTCCCCAGTATCAGTCATTCCTGCCCAAAGATAAGGCCTATAAAGTTACAAAATTGGTATCTTGGCTCAAGGTACAGCAAAGGGTTTAGTCGCAGACACTGTTGTACCTTTTTAACTTAATGGCAGCCACAGTCCTAATAGCGCAATTTGCATGCTTGCAGATGCAGCTAATGCAGCAAACTGAGGTGCTATGAATGCAGAGTCACTATCCACTCACTCACTCACTCACTCACTCACTCACTCACTCACTCACTCACTCACAGATCTGATGTTAGACTCACACCACTGGGCCTTGGAATAATACACAATTCTCAAAAATCTCCACATGCCCATCCATACATTTAGCGGAAATCAATACAGATCCTCATAATGGATGCTTCTCTGGTGGTGAAGTTCTCCTTAACTTCACCCCTGTTAATAGAATGAGGTCTGTCCTACCGAGGAAACTCGGCATCTATCAGATGGCACTACAAGCACTCTTCCTACCCCTTGTGGCCTTAGGGGAGAAGCTCCATCCTGGTCACCTTGTAATTCAGTCTGACAGTCAATACACTGTGTGATATCTACACAAGTAAGGAACATGCAGCTGTGCCCTATCTACAGTAATGCAGTTGTACCTCTGGTAGTGGGCACAGACAGAAATATTCTAGCAGTTCACATCCTGGATGAAGTAAATGTGCTGGTGGAATCCCAAAGCCATTACTCTAGCCATCTCCTGGAGGTGAAGATTAAGAAAGTGTGCCTGATTTGGATCTGTGGAATTGGGGTGCTCCAGAGATCAGCCTACTTGCCACTCAGAAGAACTTAGCTATTCTTTGTCTTCAGAACTCAATAAAGAAAAGCAAGGGGAAGTTATGGTGGATGCTTTCTCCATTTCACAGTAAGGGTGATTCCTGTACAGCTTCCCAGCATTCCCATTTACTCCATGACTCATTGCGAAGTTCAAGGAAGCTAGCATAAAACTAATATGTATTGCTCCATGGTGGCTGAGAAGGGTATGAATTTAGACTTTACATTTCCAGGTGGTACAAGAAGCTGAACCAGATGTACCCCTTATTGAGAGTGCCAAATGACTTCATCTTAGGATAAGACTTCTTTTGTTAATCCTCTGATCCTGCAAAATCTTCAAGCTGAGGTTTCATAAGTGACTGAAGCCATCAGAAAGCCTTCTTCAGGCAGATCTATGCTGACAACTGGAAGAGATTTTCTGCATGGAATGGTACCAAATACCAAACCAAGTAGTAAGTAATTCTGACCTATCTCAAGTATCTCTCTGACCAAGGTGCATATGTCACCTGTTTGTGCCCATCCTGAATTTGAGCAGGACTGTGGTCCAGTACTGGCTGGTCATGCAGTTCCTTTAAGGAGTGCTACATCTTCATTTGCATTTGAAAATAAAAAAATCTCCCTTCTGAGACCTGAACTTCAGGACTGACAGACTTTCCCATCCCACATTCAAACCACTGATTCAGTGGTGCCAAAGTTCATATCTTGAAAACTGCTTTCTTTGGTGGCCACCACCTCCACTCATGGAATCCCAGAGCTGCATACCATCACGTGTAGGGGACAGTACCCAGTTTTTCACAAGGATCAGATATCCTTTTAGTCCATCTCATGTTTCTTCCCAAAAATGATGTCTTGATTACTCCTGAATCAGTCTATTAATCTCTGTATTTTGTTCACCTGGGTGAAAACTACAGACCAGCAAACCTTCCAAATTCTGGATGTACACTGTCAGCACAGGATTCACCCAAAGGAGAGATATGACTTTAAGAAGACTGTTGCTATGTTGTTACAGGAAAAGAATGTCTGGTAATCACCAGGCAACCCCCTTCTTAGTTACTTGCCAACTGCATCATCTTTTTCCTTCAGGTGGCTCACTGACCTTTATAAAAATACTATCTACAGCCATGGCAATAAAGTCATGGCTGCTTCCAGTGTTTACTTCAAGAAGGTCTCAGCTACAGACAGTTATGTTGTGCTGTAGCCACCGGGTCCTCAGTTCACACCTTCACCAAACATTATTGTCTTGAGTGCAACTCTGTGAGTTTAGCCTCCTGTACTTCAGTAGTCAGCTTTCGGATCTTAGCCATTTATCTGTCCTTTGGCTCCTTCCATCCTGGTGTATTTAAACCTTGGGATTCAACCTCATTGAAGACCCCCAAAAAAGGGTCCTTCTTTTTGGGTCCCTAATACTATCAGTCCACTCCCCCAATGCTTGGCAGGCTAATCTGGCTAGACGAGGTTGTTGTAGATCTCTGTAAGTTGGGCATGTATACACTTGTATACTAGTTTTTACCAGTCTGAGTTTTAAAGCTGACTGACTCAATAGTTAAGCCTCTACCTCACAGCATCAGGGACTAAGGTTCAAATCTACAGTTGCTCTTCTGTGAGGAATTTGCATGTTCTCTCTGTGTCTGCATGGGCCTTCTCGAAGTACCCAGTGTCCTCCCAAAAACATGCTTATTGATTGGTTACTACGAAGTGTATATACAGTACATACATGTATATATATTTAACCATTACCCCAAAACAAAACACGTGCAACACATAGCTCACAAAGCCAGTGTGCCGAACAGTCACAACCCTTAAGGCTAAACAACACACCTGATACACTTGTAAAAGGTGACTCTATCGTCAGGCACACTGACGTCCCGCTCACCAGGCTGAACAAGGAGAAGGTCACGGTGAGCTGCCTGTCGGGCGCTAGGATCCGCCACATAACACAAGCACTCAGGTCACTCCAAGGCAAGTACAAATATGACTCAGTCATTGTCCATGCTGGTGAGAATGACCTGAGATGTACCTCCCTGGACTACATGAAAAGAGACATAGAGGAGTTCTCTGAGCATGTAGCCCAGGCCGGTATGACCCTGACCTTGAGTAGCATCTTACCCTCACCAAGAATGATGCCACAATATGAAGACAAGATGATCAATTTCAACAATTGGCTTAAGTATTGGTGTCATTCAAAGGGGATCCAATGTCTGTCAGCCTGGGATGACATGCTCGACAAGCCACGATGCTTCGCTAGGGACGGCTTGCACCTGTCACCCCTGGGCTTTTGGATATTGGCAAAGGCTCTTGCTGCCCCCATAGTGCCTTTTTTAGGCAAGGCTCAAAAGACAAACCCACCTCCATAGGTATCACAAGGAATAAGTAACTAAGAGTAATGCTACTCAACGCCAGAAGTCTAAACCTCAAGATGCATGCACTCGAAACTCTCCTTAGCATGGAGAACATCGATATCTGTGCACTAACAGAAACCTGGTTCAAGGCTCCCAAGAGCACCCCAGCACTACCAGGTTATACCTCATACCATGCTTTTCGGCCCCAAAACTTGGACCGAACCACAAAAGGAGGGGGAGTATCAATATTCGTCAAAGATACCCACACCTCCAGGTTGGTGGCACAGCACAAAGCATCAGAGACTATCCATGTGCAACTAACAGTGGGTAAAACTGCCTTCCAGTTTATAGCCTGCTACAGACCACCCTCCCACACCCAGGAACCCCACTCGGCCTTCCTGAGAACACTGGAAAATATCAAGGTCTCTCCAAACACCATTATATTGGGCGACTTCAACTACCCAAACATAGACTGGGAGCATTACTCTAGCTCCAACACCCTAGCCCAAAGGTTCCTAGAATTTATAAACTCAAATGCTATGGAACAACTTGTTACCACTCCCACAAGAGGGGAAAACATACTGGACCTGATCATCACCAACATGGGGACTCTATGCTCCAGACCAGAAGTGTATCCCTCACTGGTAAGATCAGACCATAAACTAATCTCACTGGATATTCACAACCCGACCCCACCCCCTGCCCAGAAAACCACAGTGAAAAACTTCTCTAAAGCAAATTTCACACTCCTCAAAACCGAGGTGGAATCCTTCAAAACTCCCGGGCCTGTGGAAAATACGGCCCAGACCGCAGAATCCTTTATAAACGCATTCTATGAACACCTTCAGGAATGCATGGATTATGCAATCCCAAATAAAACCAAGACCCAGTCCTCCAATCCCAAAAAGGGAAGGCATCTCTGATCAGTATTAGCAAAAAACTACGGGCACTCATAAAATCGTCTAAAGCCAGCTTCGAGAGAGAAATTGCACAGCACACTAAGGATAATCACAAGGCTTTCTTTAGTTATGTTAGGAACCTGGGTGGGAATTCCCAGATATGCTCAGAATTAGTCCAAAATGACAAAAAATACACTGAACCCACAGACATTGCCAACATCCTAGCTGACAGGTTCAGCGCAAACTTATCCCCCCCCCTCCCCACCAAAAGGGCAAATATCTATCCCAGCAGAGTGCTGCCCCCCTGACATCTCAGATGCTCAGGTAAGAGCCGCCCTCTCCAAAGCAAAAAACACAGCATCAATGGGACCAGACGGTGTTGTGGGCTGCGTCCTACATGAACTCCAAGAAGAGCTAAACCCAAACATAAAACTACTGTTCAATCTCAGCCTTACTACAGGATATGTACCCAAAGAGTGGCGTACAGCAACAGTGGTCCCTCTCCACAAAGGTGGTGCCTCAACGGATCCTGGAAACTATCGCCCCATAAGCCTGACAAGCTTGGTCTGCAAAGCTATGGAAAGGATCACCATGGACCTCATAAATAAAGATATTGGGGACCTATAGACACTGGATCCTACCCAGTTCGGCTTTGTTAAGGGCAGATTCTGCCTCTTAAACCTGGTCGATTTCTTTGAAACAGTCACCAAGGCCATTGACGAGGGGAAGGTGGTCCACACAGCCTACCTGGACCTCACAAAAGCCTTCGATACAATATCCCACTCGGGCATTATAGATAAGCTCACCAGCTTAAATATAAACCCCTATGTCACTAGATGGGTTGCAAACTGGCTCAAGGTCAGAACCCACATGGTTAGAATTGCTGGAGCCATGTCAGACTCCAAACCAGTTACAAGTGGCGTCCCACAAGGCTCAGTCCTGGGACCTCTCTTGTTCGGTATATATTTCTCGGAGGTACAGGCCAACACGGAAGGACTGTGGCTGACCAAGTTCGCAGATGACTGCAAACTGGGCGCCATAATCGACTCTCCAGCTGACACAAGCATCCTCCAAAAGGGACTCATAGAAACAGACAACTGGTGCCAGAGCCATGGCCTCAAGCTAAACGCCAAAAAGTGTATAGTCATCCCTTTGGCAAAACAAAGTGCCCACAAATTACCACATAGGTGGTAATCCATTAAGTACAGAAGAAGTAATTAGGGACCTGGGGACCCAAGTTGATAGCAATCTCTCATTTGACAACCACGTGGTCAAAGTGGTTAGAAAAACATTTTATATAGCCCACCTAATCATGAAGGGATTCACATCTAGATCAGGGGAGGTCATCGTGCCTCTTTACTCATCCCTCATCAGGCCCATAACTGAGTACAATGCTCCTTTTGGGATGTACCTTACCAGACACCTGCAGCAACTGGAAAGACCCCAAAAGTACCTCATGAAGAGGATCAAAGGGCTCAAACAGATGCCATATTCAGTGGCATACCGCCTGCTCAGAGGCGATCTGTGCCTGACGTATAAAGCCCTGTCCAATCCGGAATTAATGGACATGCTGCACCTCAGAAAATCCAAATCCCATTGAGCTACGTGCTTGAGAGACTTGAACCTCAGCACTGAAATAAACAGGACATGTTGGAGGGACAGATTCATAACCCAGAGGCTCCCTTCACTCTGGAATAAAATCCCAGTCCAGGTTAGGCAGAGTCCCTCATTGACTCTCTTCAAGAGGAATCTTGATAAGTGGATGGGAGATTGTAGGTTTACCCCGGGTATCACTTCTGTGTCACTGTTAGACAGAGGCACAGTATACTAACCTTGAAAAAGGGCACAGCAAAATTAATTTAAAATGGGTGGCGAAAGCCAAACACACTCTGGCTAGGCTTAAAAATGCCCTAGGGCAGACAGCCTAGTATGAACCTATGAACCTATATATATATATATATATATATATATATATATATATATATATATATATATATATATAAAGTATACATTCCTTTTGGTGTTGTCGTTGTTATACTTTGCACACGCTAGCATTCAAAATGAATATCAGAAAGTACAAAATATAGTGGAAAATTACATTAATAAAAACATGAAAGCAATTCTTATTAAGGGCAATTCAAATTAATGCCTCCAATAACTAATACATCAATATTCCAGAGAAAAACGTCCATGTGTCTTTTAAAATGCATTTAAAATTATTACTTAAGTAGAAATTTCCATCAAAATCTTAAACAATGATATCCTGAAACCAGTTTCAGTGACATTAAAATATCTCAGCTGGTCTAGTATGCCCAAACCTGTAAACATTCCCAGTTTCATGGAACTTCTGAAATACTAACAGTGCAATGTATTACATTCTTTAACTTACAACACTGAATATATTATATTCTGCTGTAACATTGTGAATATATTATATTCTGCTGTGCCCACTCTTTTGAAAGAAAATATACACTGCAAGTGACATTTGTACTACTCAACTGCAAGACTGAACTCCTAATGTAAGTTGCAGATCATTCAGTCCCTCCTGTAGGGCTAACTTCCTCAGTGTGAATTCTTTATTCTGGCAAACAGACTAAGACGAATATTAGAAGATACAAACAAAACTGATGCTCGTGGTACAACACAGTGCAGTCATTCATACAAAGTCACCATGCAACAGCTATGACTTTTAAAAATGAGTGACATGCAGCAGATAGTGGCATTTGTGATATTGTATATACAGCAGTTTAGCCACGGAGACCACTTCAGTCTGGCAGGTACATAAGCAGCAATACTCACTGCAGTGCAAACTGTCTGGGTATGGTACTGCTGAAATCTTTGTTAAGCAGCAGGACCTCTTAATGACAAGTTAAGTGCTTAGCAGTAACTTCTAAAACTGTGTGTGCAAAGCAGCTCTGCAGTCAAACTGCCATTAATACTTCCATGCTCTATATACAAGTGAACTCTTTTGCTCCTGTGTGTGCATCGCCATACACATGGCCTGCCTGAGTCTTGTTTTTACTGGACGTTTATTTTATTAATCAGATAAACCCACTAGGAACAAGCCTCCTTTTTCTGCATGATTTGGGAGCACTGTCTGATTAATTGACTTACTCATAGTTACATAATATGGGATATGCCAGTCTACGCATATGAGCAGCCCACAGGGAACAGTGATGGGGAATACTCATGTGTTACTACCAGCTTACTTTAAAATTTTTAACCCCTATGGCAGACTTCCCAGCAATTTATTATGAAAGGCCTGGATAGAAGGCAAGGAAGAAGAACCAGGAAATTCTTACAACATAACACTTGGTCTGACAACTCTGTCAAATGAAGTACACTGTTAAACTCAAGTGCACAGTACAAGTCTATACCAAAGGTTAAGTGCCTGTGGTACTAGTGTTAAGTGTAAAGCCTTACCTTAAGGTTTTATTAGATGCAGTATTTCATTTTGCTGTTCACCATTTAACAGTACTACAAACATACCATCTGGTTTTCTCTGGCAGAAAATTATGCAGTGAGGCATGCGGACTGTCTAATTAATGGATGACTATCTCAAACAAAAACAATTGAGAGAGACAATTGATTTGTTTTACAGAAATCTATAAACTATGAGGGACAGAAGAAATGCTTTTGCATAGCAGCAATATGAAACAACCACACACCTTTTCTAAAACTCATACAAAGAGATCAGAAAGTGAACATACTGGTTAAAAAACTCAGAACATATTTTGTTATTAAATATGATATGAATTAGCTTCTAGTGGCAGGAAGTATTCCTTGCAAATTTTATTCATCCTTTAATTGAGTGAATCCATTAGCCACAAGTGCCTCATTCCAGAGGAAATCTAAGAACGCTCAGTGGATACACGACTTCTTCACAGTCACACAGTAGGCAAAGACCACGGGAGGCTGTTAGCAGCTCACGGCCTTAATCCCAGCGAGAATGATCTTCCCATTAAAGCTGATCAGACTCGAGTCACGTAGGCTATGCAGTCGCAGACTAAGACAGAAGCAGGCAACAGGCTATGTTCTCCTACCCAAACAAACAGGCAATTTAGACGTTTGTAAGGTTCAGGATCAAGAAGACGAGAAGGGAGAACTCGGTCTCGGTCTTCTGAAGTAGTCATGACCTAAACACTAGACTGTTACCCCAGCTAGTAACCCCCCACAAAAGAAGACCGAGGAAAGCATGAGCGCAAATTCCATCTCTGCAAGTGAACCACAAATAGAAGCCAAGCTTAACATGTTCACCACATGAAAATCAACAGTGAATCCATAACCTCCCACCTGACCTCTGCCAGAAAGTCTGGCAGCAGTGGGCATGGGAATAAGTCACAGGCAGAAAGAACATCATACTGGAGGAGAAAAATCATCCACCAATCCCGTCCCTCAGTTCAGCTGAAGACAGCAAAACTGAGGAAGAACCACGCTTCCCTGATTTGTGAAGCAACTGATCTAAAGAAGATCTCAAACAAAAACGAGGCTTTGCATCATTGCATTTTCTCTGTGAACACCTCACCGTCAGTAAGGCATCTTTCCTGTCTGCAATGTTAGCCACATCCTCTAAATATGTACGGGGTGCCAATATTCACTTCTAGACTTGAAGCACTTAAATGCACAGAGAGCTTCTTTTAAAGAACTTCACTGTTTATACTAATCAGAAGAGGTTCTGTAGAAAGATGGCATGAATTCCAGAATCCAGAGTATATAGAGTGGCTGTCAACTCCAGAAAGCAAATGTACAATTCCATTTCCAGTGGGTTCCAGCAATTCTGGACTATAAAGGGATGCAAGAGAGTTCTTAACCCTCCAGTGAGGTTTTCTTAAATTTGGAAAAAGGAGCTAACTTTTAGATTTATCAAAGCAGTCTAACCTGCTAGTAAATATTGGTAAGGATGTGAATTTAGATGAACATTTTGAGTCACAAGACCTTACAGTTAATGGCACCAGACCGCATATTAAAGGACTAACATGTGAAAGACAGTGTGAAGAATTATAATTTATATGCTGCCATGACACCCAACAAATCCAGAAACATACTAGCTGAAAACAATCCACCAAAAGCATCAGATGGAATGATCAAGTTTGCAGCTGAAAGAACTTGCAGGAGTGCATAGATAAAACAGCTGCTCCAAAATGAAGATCTGAACAAGCTACACTGACATAAGAAAGACTCGTCACATGATGGAGATGTTGCAGACAAGACAAAACAAGTGATTCAAACACAAGTGAGCTTCAGGAGGGCATTACCATTAACTGTTTATCCAGGTAAAAAAAAAAAACAACCAGACCTGGACACTGGAGGGATTCTGCTGTCACTGCAAGTCATCTGAAGCCCCACTGTGTCAACATTAGGCCATCGAGAAGTGCTCCTTTCACAAAATGCAGATTCCCAGGCAACACTGAGAATATTCTGCATCCCTTTTCTAAAGAATCTCAGTGTGACACTTTGCATGTATCACACCAAGCGTATACAATAGCACTGTTGCGGCAGGGAGTAAGCATTTATCATACCAAGCACGTACAATAGCAGTGTCGCAGCAGGGTGTGATGCTATCTAAAATTTGTCACAATTCAAGTTGTTGGTAAAGGCACTAAACCATTAAACTTGCCTTAAGCTTCCGTCATTTTTCTGAACTAAAAACAGGCATACACAGCACTCCAAGTCATCCTCAACTAACTGAGTTGCCGTAATAGTTTGCTATCAGAGAAGAAAATAAGCCTACACCAGTAAGTCTAGAGAGATGGTCCAGTCTCTTAACTGTGGGTAGGAAGGGAGAGTTTGTATCAGTTCCAAAGTGGCAATTAAAGCTTGAAGTATCTTGCACTCACTGATCCTTGGTGACAGAGCCTAAAACTATTAGGAAACATTTCCCCTCATTTTACCATCACTCACTGTCCTGGGAAAATAAAGGAATGAAGTCAACACTAAGGGTGCAGGGCTACATGTTTTCGAAACTCGACTGGAACTTTAGGGAAAGAGACAGTGATTTGAGAATTTGGCTGCCTTATGACAAAGATGCTGAGGTTTCTTTCTATGAAAGTTTTGTGACTGCCATGTGAATATGAGTGAGGACACACAGCTCCTCTAGAGGAGTATGACTATACCACTGCTCTAGGTTCCCAGTAGTACCTTTTAAAACTCTGCAAAAATGGAACACATCTCTATAAGTGCATCCAAAATCCCCTTCTTGAGTTTCACTGGATATATGACAACAAGCCACAGTGAGATTTCTACACTACACTGATGAAGTGCCGGTATCACTACACGTCGTCAAGCTTGACATTTCTGGGACTATAAAAAATACCATCTAAAAATCATGTACCTCTTTTGCAGGAATCGTCCTGCACAAATAGTCCTGGATGCAGCATCTGAAATGTTACAACAGTACCTGGCCACATAAAAGCTGAGTAAGACTATTGTAAGAAAAACTTCCACCACGGCCTGACAGTTTGATGAACTTGACAAAAAATAAGCTGCTGTTAGAACTCACCATCTTAAAGAAACCTGAAACTATATTTCATATGATACAGATACTTAGGGAACTGACTGCCAGACTGACCGAGTAAAGGGTGTATTCCAGACAACCAGCAGGACAACAATATCCAGCACTTGACAATGCATTAAAGAACTTCTTTACTGCTACTTTATAAACGGACTAAAAATGAGCAGGCCAGTTTCGCTATAGCTTCCTCAGTGCTCATTTCTAATTAAAATATAACGGGGTCTTAAACAGATTTCCTAATCACATGACAGATTTAAATGCTCCTATATCCAAACAAGCAATTCACCATTAAACAGTACTACAAACACTGTCAGGTTTTCTGAGCCAGAAAATTATGCAATTAGCCATGCGGACAGTGTATAATTACTGGATTCCTTTTCCAACCAAAAGCAAATGAGAGAAGACAACTATTTCTTTTCAGAAAATCCATAAACCCTAACTGATAGAAGAACTGCGTGCGTGCAAGCGTGTATGTATGTATATACACACACACACACACACACATAAATAAATACAAAAATAAAAACAGTAAGAATAGTTTCCTACTCATGTAAAACAGACCGTTATCAAATTCAATACATGTTCATGTACCTTGTTCTCAACGTCTAAAAAAAAAAATAAGAACTTCATTAAACACACTAATACTGACATCTGGTGGACTTTCAAAATACTGTATACCAGTGGTACAAATTGCATATTTATGGGTTGAATTGCCATTCCAAGTTCTTTTAGTTTTGCTTATTTGTGCTAACTGTATTAACCAAACAATTATGGCCCACTGATGAAGTGATTTCCCCCAGCTGGAACTTCTGGATGAAAACTTATTTTCTCTCTTTTGGACATAGTTAGAACGAGTGTTTGTCACTGCTCTATTTGACGTTCTGTTTTTTGGATACAACAGCTGATTTTGACTCCTGTCATTTGGCTGCTGCCTGTTCTCTTGTGTCTGCTTACATTGTACACAGATGCTGACATAAAGGGACTTGGATTTCTGTTGATGATATCTGATTTTTTTAACCCATGCTTCCGAAAGTTTTAAGGTACTGTACCCAGGAGGATCAAACTGATTTGAGCTCAATGATGAACCAACAGTGAAATTTCTCCTTGAGATTAATTCAGCATTTTGGTGGTCTTTTCTGAAGAATATCTTCTGACTAACTTGTCTGATTTGCTTTACCTAGTCATCGTTTTAGAAAAGGTTTTCACTATCATGGAAACTGTTATGTATTTCCAATATAATCTGAATTAATGGATTTTGCAGTGTTAGGTTGTTCTAGATTATGATTCAGCAGTATCATTATTTTGTACAAGGCGGCCGCAGTGGTGCAGCGGTTAGCGTTGCCACCTCTCAGCAAGAGGTTCTCCGGTTCGATCCTCAGCTGGGGTGCCTTCTGTGTGGAGTCTACATGTCCTCCCTGTGGTTGCATGGGTTTCCTCTGGGTGCTCCAGTTTCCTCCAACATCCCAAAGACATGCTGTAGGTGGATTGGACACTCTAAATTGGCCCTAGGAGTGAGTGCATGCATGTGTGTGCCTTCTGTGGAAGGTTGGGTGCCAGGCTGGCAACTCGACACCGTAAAACTCCACTGCCAATTATGAGCGGACAAGTGATCCGCTGTGGCGACACATAACAGGGAAAAAGTCGAAAGAAGAAGTATCATTATTTTGTATACACATGCGTGCGTAAATGGGCGTGCCTTCGTTGAAGTTTGGGCGTCGAGCTGGCACCTCGGCGTTTCGTAAAAATCTGCTGCCAATCATTAGCCGACAGGAGTTCCGCTGTGGCGAACCCTTACCAGGAAAAAGCAAAAAGACAAACAACAACAATTTATCACTTAATTTTATAATGTGGACTTTTTTTTTTCTATTAGGTTCATAGGTACTTACTAAGCTATTGATCTGTAAGAATCTTTTGGAAGCTTAGCCTTACATTCACAGGGTAGTTTTTAGCCTTTATATTTTATGTACAAATAACCCACAGATGGGCAGAATAAGAACATGTTGGGACATGTACACATTGCCTCTATTTAAGAGGGATAAGGCTGCTGAACTGTGGTTGAATTTGCAGTTACCCATCCATTCATCTAAACTGCATTTGAATAGAGTACAAGAAATACTTTATGCGGAGTAAAAGATGGTACCATAGAAGTAAATGTTAAGTTGTCAATCTCGCCTTCATTCTTGCTTGATGGGTTCGGAGCCGATCCCTCGGCTCCGACTCGGCACTTGCTTGCTAAGCTCGAGAGTTTCTTCTACCAGCTCGAGGCAGCCCCATATCCCATGATGCAAGGCGGTAAGTCCCCAGATCTCGTTTGCCGCTTCGCTTAGGAGGTCTTCTTTTTACCAGCTCCTGGTAAGTTGTTCACTTTTGTGAGTTTTAAGCCCCTTTTAGTCAAAAACTTTGTATTGATAGTTTTTAATTTTATATTATCCCCTTTCTGACAGAAATTCCCTGTCTCCTTTATTTTTTGTTAGTGTATCTTAAAACCCTATCCCATCCCCCCCCCTGTTAGGGTGTGTGTATTGGTTTTGTAGAATACCTTTTGGTATTTTATTTAACTTAATTTTGACTGGTGTGTGTGTGTGTGTTTTTCGGCACCATGTCAAAGGAGAGGGTCTCAGGTTTTAAGAAGTGTGACTCGTGCTGTCAGAAAATGTCTCTGACAGACGGTCACACTTCTTGCCTGTATTGTCTGGGCCCTCTTCACCTGCAGGACTCCTGTGCTATTTGTCACTCCTTCAGCCAGAGAGTCCTGCAGGAGAGACATAATAAACTGGTTCTTAGGGGCCTTCTTAAGCCGGAGGGCTCTCCGGCTAAGTCGGCTCCATCAAAACCAGCAAAAGTTTCCAAGGCCCAGGCTTCTGTTTCTAAGCCTGCGGCCTCGGCTCCGACTTCGTACTGAGTCGAGATCGGCTCCGGCTGGAGCCGATTCTGGCTTGATAAAGCGTTCGGCACCGATGGCTATCGGTGCCGAACCTATTTTGTCCACCGATGTCGGCGCCCGATCGGTTCCGACACCCATGTGGCACAGGCATCGGTGTCGGCTCGATCGGCTCCGACACCGTTACTTTGGTGGCTGTATCGGCTCCGGCTGGAGCCGATACATCGAACTTCCTGTCGGCTCCGAAGTCGGCTCCGACAGGATCTATAGTATCGGCTCCGATGGCTCATTCCACGAAGAGGTTGAGGTCTCCTTCCTTGGTGCCGCTACTCTCGGCTCGGCCGCCTCTTCTATCGAACGGAGCCATCGGAGCCGATCTTCAAGGTCATCCAGGTTGTCAGATCATGACCTAGAGAGAGTGGTCAGTAGATTACTCAAGTCACAGGTACTGGCCCAAATGTTACACAGTCCGTCTCAGCAGACGACTGTTGGTCCACACCCCATTACAGTTCCTCCTTCAACTCTACCCCAGAGTTTGGAGTTGGAGTCTTCGGGCATGGTTACTGCTACGGCTGGGGACGGATACCCCCTTCTGTTCCTTCAGCCTCTACTCTTATCTCCTCTTCTTTAGAGGGATTCGGTGGTCGGGCTTCCATGGTCTCCTCCGAGGGGTGAGTGGCATCGGACCCTTGTCCGAGCCCGCTCTTCCCCTTGGAGCCTCGGCCTTGGTGAGCTCGGCTCCGACATCTGCCTCGGAGACTTCCCTTTCGGTGGTCCCGGGAGTTCCTAGCTCTTCGGAGCGGGTTCTCTCGGACCTGCCTGGGAGGGGAGCATTCGAGGTGATGAAGAGTGTACTGGCCACTGGTATCAGTCAGCAGTCTGTTCCCGTAGCTCCTCCCTCTATAGTACCTGTTGACATCTCTGCCACTTCTCTTGCTACAGGACCCAGAGATCCTCCGCCTCAGGTTTCCCCATTGGGAATTTCGCCCTCTTCCGAGGATTCTCCTGATGTTATGGGAGATCCTCCTAGGAAGAGGACTTGTAAGAGGAAGCATGTAGACTCCCGAGTCTGTCACTTCGGATACTGACTTTGATGAGTCAGAGGGATCCCTAGATCCCCTCTGAGGATGTCTCCTTCTCAGACATCCTAGAACTTCTGAAACAGAGGGAAACTGGCCCACCAACAATCCCTCTGAGGATGAGTCAGTATACCTAGAGGCGTTTGGATCTCGGCCCTCCACCTCCTGGGTGTCTCCGCCTTTCGACCCCCTTATGCAGGTTATTGCACGAAAGGCGTGGGCAGCTCCTGACTCTGTAGAGCCAGTCCCTAGGAGGCCTTCAAAATTTATCACTGCCCCGAGTGACAAACAATTCCTTACCAAGGGTGTCCCGCTGATGCCATGGTGGTGGCTGCGGCCACCAAAAGGAACTTGCAGATCCTTCCGTGCCCGTCCATCCTCCTAATAAGGACTCTAGGACCATGGATAGGTACGGCAAGCGGATGTTTTCCTCAGCGACCTTTGCTATGCGTTCGCTGAATTATCTTTGTCACTTCACCAGACTCCAGAGAGATATCCTGAAGGAGCTGGGAGAAGTAGTTCAGGATCCTACAGCTGCAGGGGCTCAAGAAAAATTGCTTCGCAGCTAGGAACCCTCAATTCCATTGCTAACTCCTCCATGCGGCTAATATCTTATGCTGCGGATGGAGCGAGTAGAGCCGCAGGCACAGGTGTGGCTCTTAGGCGCCAAGCCTGGATGCGGCTATGTGATTTTGCGGATCCTTTAAGGCGTCCTTCACAAATTCTCCCTTTGATGGGTCAGCTTTGTTTGGCCCTCAGGTGAAGGAAACCTTGACCAGGTGTGAGCAGGACGGCAAGACTCTTTCTGCTGTTGGAGTCCGTTTTTCCACCCCTTCTAGGCCTTATCCCAAAGGACAGAAGGGTGGGAAGATGTGGTTCCGTAAATCCCAAGGAGTCACGCCAGATTCACGTGGTCAGTTTACCCCTAGAGGCAGAGGGGTAACAACAACAGGCGCGCTCTAGAGGCAGAGGGGGTCCGAAGAACCAGGGAAACAGGGAGCCTCTCTCTGATAAGCCCTTTCAGCATCCCTGACGTGTTGCCCGGCTGTCCCTCCTTGGAGGCAGTCGGGGGAAGATTATCACTGTACCCAGAAGCCTGGCATTCCCTCACTCAAGACAGATGGGTACAGTCGATCATATCCAAGGGTTACATAATTCCTTTCGAGGAAAGTCCCTTACCCTCAAGTTCCCTTCCAGATGTACCACCCGGTCTAAGGGAGATTGCAGAGTTAGAAATTGCAGAACTACTGCAAAAGAGCCATTCAGCCAGTTACAATAGACCATTCAGAGCCGGAATCTACTCAAGGTTCTTTTTGGTCCCCAAAAGACGGGAGACTGGAGACCAATATTGGATCTCAGCAGACTCAACAAGTCTGTCAGGAAGACAAGATTCGAATGGTCACTCTTCAGTCAATTCTGCCCTTCTTACAGAAGGACAACTGGATGTGCTCAATAGATCTTCAGGATGCGTACTATCACATCAAAATTCACAGACGCCCAGGAGATTTCTCCGCTTCGGCTGGGGTCCAGTCACTTCCAGTTCAGAGCCCTGCCCTTTGGTCTCACTACAGCCCCCAGAGTGTTCACCAAATGCATGGCAGTGGTCACGGCTCACCTGAGACGTCAAGGATTCCAGGTGTTTCCGTATCTCGACGACTGGCTCCTGTCAGCCACCACCAGGCATCAGCTTATACAAGCCAGGGATTACACAATAGACCTTTGTTCTCATTTAGGCATCTCAATCAACTTCAAAAGTCATCCTTATCGCCCTGCCAGTCTATTACCTTCATAGGCGCAAACTTAAACACTGTTAGGATGTCAGCTACCCTTACAGAACAAAGAGTTTCAGACATTCAGACTCATGTCAGGATCATTCTGGCCAGCAAGAAAGTACAGGCCAGAATGGTTCTAAAGGTATTAGGTCTCATGGCTGCGGCCATTACTCTTCTTCCCTGGCTCGATTCTACATGCGCCTCCTTCAGTGGATGCTGTTCACACAGTGGTCATACCAGCAACTCCCAATGCGTCACCAGATTCTGGTGACACAAACATGCAAAGAACATCTTGCTTGGTGGATCACATCGTCTCAGGTTCACCAAGGCAGGTGCTTTGTACCTCCGTCCTCGATAGCCACTGTCACCACGGATGCCTCCCTGATCGGGTGGGGGTCATTATCAGGGCAGGATGGTTCATGGGGCGTGGCAACCGTTCGAGTACCATCTGCACATAAATGTCCTGGAGATGAGAGCAGTGCTTTTAACGTTGCAAGCCCTCAACGACTTTCTTCCCGTAGGGACAATTGCAGTCCACACAGACAACATGTCTGTAGTTTGGTATATCAACAAACAGGGCGGAACCAAGTCCTACCCCTTGTGTCGAAGCGCTCAGACTATGGCAATGGGCGATCTCCTCTCATCGGTTTCTGGTAGCAACGCATATCCCTGGGAAAACCAACATTATAGCGGACAGATTGAGCAGAGCTATTCTCATGCCTCACGAGTGGTCTCTCAAGCAATCTATAGCGGAAGAGATTTTTCTGGAATGGGGTCGCCCATGTTGCGATCTTTTTGCTACTCCCCAAAACAGCAAATGCCCAGACTTCTTCAGCCTCTTCCCTCTATCAGGCCATCCCCCCAGAGACGCTCTGACCCAGGATTGGCCCCAGGGACTTCTTTATGCCTTCCCTCCATTTCCTCTGATCCCTCAGGTGATCCAGAAAGCTACCGTTTTGAGAGCCAAATTGATTCTCATTGCCCCTTACTGGCCTCGACAAGTTTGGTTCCCGTTCCTCCATCATCACCTTTTGGTGCAGCCGTGGCATCTGGACCCAGTGCCAGATCTACTGATTCACCAATCCGGTCAGCTGCACCGGTCAATCCCTTCTCTCAACCTCACAGCATGGTTGCTCCACTTCCTTCCTTAGCCAGGCTTCCTTTGATCTCTAACCCAGTTAGAGACATTATAGTAGCTTCACTAAAATCCTCTACCAGGAGGATTTACACAAGCAAATGGAACGTTTCTCTTATTGGGCTAAGGCCCAAAATATTGATCCTTTTACTGCCCCTGTTCAGGCAGTTCTGGACTTCTTAGCAGAGATTTTTCATGCAGGCTCCTCTTCTTCCACAGTCAGAGTTCAGTTGGCTGCTATTTCTAATTTTCATGTCGGGATAGCAGATCATAATATTATGTCCCATAGGCTCTGCAGGGCCTTCTTGAAAGGAATTTTCCTACTAAAGCCTCCAATCAGGAATCCTCCTCCTCAATGGGATCTAAATTTAGTGCTGACATCCTTGATTCTTCCCCTTCGAGCCAGCTGTTTCTTGTTCCCTGAAATATCTTTCTTGGAAAACTTTATTCCTAGTGGCTATTACATCTGCCAGGAGGGTGTCTGAACTTCATGCTCTTTCGGTTCGACCCCCCTATTTGATTTTTCACAAAGACAGAGTATCTTTGAGAACTAATCCATCCTTTTTACCTAAGGTCGCTTCAAAGAACAATCTGAATCAATCCATTGATCTCCTGTATTTTTCCTAACTATTCAGATAGAGCTGAACAAAAGCTACATTATCTTGGCGTCCACCGTCAGCTTAGATATTATTTGGACAGAACAAAAAATTTAGAAAATCTGATCAACTTTTTGTTTCCTATGCGGATAATAAAAAAGGCCTTCCTGTTTCTAAAGTGACTTTGTCCAGATGGCTTTCTTGGTCATCACTGAAATTTATACGATCGGGGAAAACAGCTGTGCTCAAAACCTAAAGCACATTCAACTAGGAGTTTAGCTACTTCTACAGCTTTTCAAGCTAGACTGCCTTTGGACACTATTTGTGCAGCGGCCACTTGGGCCACTCCTCACACTTTTGTTTCCCATTACAAATTGGACTTGGCCTCCAGGGACAGAGCCAGTTTTGGCTCTACAGTCCTCAAGAGTTTGTTCCATTGAGCCACCCAGGATAGAGGTGCTAGGGACGCGGTCCCATCAAGCAAGAATGAAGGCGAGATTGACAACTTAACATTAAGAAGTTATGTACCTACCATAACGTTCCATGTTAGTTGTCTTCTCTCGCCTTCTTTCTTGCGACCCTCCCTCCTTCCCCCTGGCCTGGACAGACCTTGTATAAGAAACTATTATGCTAAGAACCATTCAGACCTGGTCCTTTTTACATCTGTAAGTTTCTTCTTCCTTTGGGAAGTATTGTATGCTTGGTGCTATTGCCCTTTGTTAACAAACGAGATCTGGGGACTTACCGCCTTGCATCATGGGATATGGGGCTGCCTCGAGCTGGTAGAAGAAACTCTCGAGCTTAGCAAGCAAGTGCCGAGTCGGAGCCGAGGGATCGGCTCCGAACCCATCAAGCAAGAAAGAAGGCGAGAGAAGACAACTAACATGGAACGTTATGGTAGGTACATAACTTCTTATTCTCTTTGATACATGCATGTCTGTCCCTCCAACATGACTTGCTAATCAGCTGTAGCTCTGAAAGGACAGAGTATGTTGAGGAACAGGCTTTGAGATGGTTCACACTGTTTTTATGACTTGGGCCTTTTTGTTCTTAAGCAAGAAGCATTGTGCTTTTTTTCAGTTATGATAACTATAAATATCGGGAATGGCATTATACTCAGTGACCAGCCTAATGAGTGCCGAGTACAGTGGAATGATTACATCCCTCTGGGCCTGGATGCCATACGTTTAGATATAACCTATGTGATGAAAAAAGATTTCCTTACAATAGTGGATACATAATGATCACAGAACAGTTCATTGTCAACAAAGGTTCTCAAATTCTTGACTACGGGATCAATTTTCAGGGTGTGTCGTCAATATGACAGTCACAAGGCGTGTTATGCTTTTTGAAGGATACAATTATGCATTTCTTGACATTTAGTTTTAGACAGTGGTTTTGACACCAGCTATTTGATTGAGACTTGGGATTTTATGATAGAACCAAGTTTTCTTAAGAACTTCTATTATGTTTAATTAAAAATGTGTAACTGAAGTTGAAAACTGAAAATGGGTGACAAACACAGATGCTTTTATAAAGCAGAGGAAGCAGAAGCCTTAACTTACTTATGAACTTCTTCATAAGTAAACCACAGAGCAGTTGTATTTGTAGTAAGTAATTTGAGGCTAGCCCCCCCATTATTATGGGTTAGCAGTACCATCTGTTTAATCAGGTGCTCTAAGTGTCTGGCCATATGGTCCAAATGACTGCCATTATAAGCAGGACAAGTCTTACAAAGATGGTTGGGGTTACATAACTCTATTTAACTATATCTGGGTAAGATCATGCGATTACCTTGTTACTTTTTGACAGGCTTGTATTGCACTGCACACTGCCAAGGACCCAAAGATCATTTCTGGGGGGGGGTCAGTGGCAAATAATTACAGTCTGCCTTATGAAATAACAGGATAATTTGACCAGTGTCTTCCAAGCTCCTTATATTGATTTGCCAAAACAAGAAGCATGGACAGAATCACCTTCTGATGTAGTTCTTACAGATCCAAGTACTCAAAGAAAGTTTTCTGTCTCTTCTTAATTTGTGCATTGGAACCCCATTACTTCCTCAGCTTATCAAAATAATTTTCCTCAGGAAGGGGCAGTTGCACCCAAAGATACCGGAAACCACACTCAATGAAGATACTAGTGAAATGACGTATTGAGACTGCTTTTTGGCAGCAAGATTACTAATTAGCATTATGGAAAACCTGTAAACTCTTAACTTATATTAAGAACAGGATCCCTGCCGAAGTCTTCATCAAGGACTTCAACAGGACTTTGGAACAGGATGTCATCCACAGGAAAGTCAATGGAACTGACCAGTGGACTTTACTGATAATTTTCTAGCAGTTCAAAGGAGGTCTGTAACACTGAGTTAATAAAGAACCAATGACAGAAAAGAAAACTACATTTGTTGTCCAGTCATCTGCTGCTTGAAGTGTGGAAGTGGAAAATCCATAATATCCATTTCCTGGAGGAGGAACGGGAATGGGTTTCAGGACCTTAGATCCTATGGTAGAGTGTAGGAGGCGGGGCAAGCTTGACCAATATTTTTGCAGAGACAAAAGAAAGAGGATTTCGTTGTGGAGATTACAAGCGGAACTTCCTATACTAAGGTGATGGAGACATTACTTTTCAAGCAAACTTCTTCCTAACCAAAACAGATGGAAAAGGCCATATTTACCTGACCAGCAGAATTGATAATACTTGGCTGCTTCATGCTTTTCTCTTTAATGAAGTCCTTTGATGCTTTCAATAAGTGTATCAGGAGAAAATTCATTGTCTCCAGAGAAGCCACAAAACTTCAGCTAATGATCAAGTTAGGACAGCACAGTGGTGCAGCGGTTAGCATTGTCGCCTCACAGCAAGAGGTTCTCTGGTTGGATTCTCGGCTGGGGTGCCTTCTGTGCAGAGTCTGCATGTCCTCCCTGTGCTTGTGTGGGTTTTCTCAGGGTGCTGCAGTTTTCTCCCTTGTTACAAAGACGTGTCTGCAACATTTCATTTCTCCCCTGGCCTCTGCTGAAAAGTGGCCTTGTTCCAAGTTGGACTTTCCCAGTAAACAAATGTTAAATAAATAAATAAGTCCCAGGTCTTATGTGCATATATGCTACTTATATTGCCTGGTGATCTTTTGGCCATACAGCTTGATCTGAATAAGCAATATGCCATCTTCATCTTGTACAAGAAAAAGTATTTGAAGACTTGAAGAAAAGAAACTTAAAAATGAACAGTTCTCCTCTGATAAATGATAAACCAGTCAGAATTTAGAATTCTGTGTCAACTTCCTTAAAAGACACAAGGGAAAAAACTAAGGATTCATATCTGACTGCTGCAAGCCTAACTATCTAGCCCTCTTGGCCTCCATCTCACTCATTTATCCTCCTTGATCCATGTGAGTACTACCAACACAGTTGATGTTTGGATACATCACCGTTGCAGTAATAACATCCTCCATCATTCCCTTTTCTCATATTTCCTTTTAGATCTCCCCCACTGGTTCTTATTACTCTATCTAATGCTTATCTCAGGATGGTGTCCATACGTCCTCTTCTATACCAGTATTCTCTTGTGCCACCTCGATATACAGTGCAGATGGAAGGCACCCAAAAGCTTTCTGTACTGGCCAGACATCCAGTCTTATATCAAGATGAGGTTCCCCTTATCTCAACCTTTCCCTTTTCTCATAGCATGTAAATAAATATAATAGCGCTCTAGCCTCCCTTTGTGGTGAGGCAAGAAAGCTCTGTATTTTGGTGTCTATACGTCCACCTTTATACCAGTATGCTCTTGTGCAGCCTCGGATGTACACTACACATGGAAGGTATACTGGCCAGATATACAATCCTTGGCAGGATATGTCTCATAAAGTATAGACTGCTGCAACAGTGATCTATTTGAACATCTACTGTTATGGTAAGTTTGCTTACACAACTGTACTTTTTGTTACCTATAACAGGATAAGAAGGATGGAAAACCTAATGTGCATGGTCTAAGCCACAACCTTGGACCACGGAAAAGAAATCTACAGCACCAAACGTGCCCTAGTGAAGAACCTCCTTAAATTGTTTAACCTGAGCTTAGTCACAGGATTTGTCCCTGAAGTATGGTGAGCTGCAGTCATGATGGTCTTTCACAAGAGTGACCCTACTACTAACACAGGAAACTACAGACTCATTAACCCGACTAGTCTGATTTACAAAGCCATGGAACCCATCATATCTCGCCTCGTAAACTAGGACATCAAAGACCTCATCAGACTACACTCACTTCAAAGGGAGACCCTGCATACTCAGTTTAGTTAACTTTTTCAAGAAAATTATACAGGCTGTTGACACTGGACATTTTGTTCACACAGCTTACTTGGATCTGGCCAAAGAATTTGACAGTATAGCCCAAACTGGCACTGAAAACATGCTTAATGCCTTAAAAGTACATCAAAATATGGTAAGGTGAAAAGACAACTGGCTGAAAGGCAGAACTTGAATAGTTAAGGCGACAGACACTTCCTCAGAAAGTATAAATGTAATTAGTGGTGTGCCACAGGGCTCAGTACTGGGTCCTCTCCTTTTTGACATCTATTTCTTTGACCTTTGGACTAGAAATCAGGACCTTCAATTTACTAAGTTTGCAGATGACTACAAACTGGGCCTTATTGTCAATTTTCCCTTGGTTACCCATTCATTACAACAGTAGCTAACCCTCATTAACAAATAGTGTAAAATAAAATGTGAAAAAGTGCAGTATTGTCACATTTTAAGTAACTCTCCCTCAATGTATAGTGCAGCCAACATCTAACTCCAAAGTGATAATGTAGACAGGTTTCATGAAACCTGGATTGATAACTTCCTCTCAACAACCATGTAGCAGCTGTAGTCAGAAATTCCTTCTATTTAGCACAATTAATATCTAAAAGTGTATTAGCTGGGTTAAAGCAGTTATCACCCCTCTTTACACAGCACACATATAGACTAATTATTGAGTACAATTTTACCTTCAGGATGCAAGTCTATATTAGAAAGATGAAAGATGAAATAGGCGAACCCAATATGATCGACACATAAATGTCGATCTACATAAAGAGAGAAGGACAGAAACGCCGAAAGACAACGCCGAGCGGATTTCTCTGGACAGCAGACTGATTGTGGGGATGAGGAAATATATCCTTTTCCCCACTGTAGAGCGGTCTCGGAGTTGGTATATATAAGTGGGGGGGATGTGAGGGGTGCAGGGGGGCTTGCCCCCCTGCAAAAATGTTAATAAAAGTGTTTTGCGTTGTGTTTGTTTACTTTGGGTTTACTTATGTGTATGGCGCTGTTGCTTCCAGGAAAGTGTTCGGCGTTGTGTGTTTCGGCGTTTCCGTCCTTCCCTCTTTTTGTAGATTGACGTTTATGTGTCACTGTTTTGGCATTCGCCTATGTCGGGTTTTGTGCTTATAATATAGACCCCAGGATGCACCTTTCTAGACATTTTAAGCAACCTGAAAGGCCAAAAAGGTTCTCAACCAAGAAGATTGTTGGCATAAAGTTCCTGCATTACAAGGAAAGGCTTCAAACACTATCCTTTTACTCTGTTTTTATAGGCTCTTACATGGTGATCCATGCCTTGAATTCTACTTCATTACAGACCCTGTTCTCCTTGATCTCTTGTATCACTGTAAGTCAAATAGCTCAACTAATACAGAAATGAGAAATTACATCTCCATCAGCATAAAAATAAAAGAAGCTAGAGAGACAAATATGTTACTCAATGCCTACTCCTCCTCTGGAACAAACTTACTATGCAAGTTAAACAAAGTGACACCCTTCAAAATAAAACCTAGATGATTGGCTGGGGACCCATAAATTTACACCAGGACTGACTGACTTTGCCTTTTTTGAGAAGGGTTACAGCATGATGGTAGATATTGGCAAGATGTAATGGTCTTGTGACTCAGTTGTCTTGTATTTGCTACGATCCTAAGAAAAGACTAAAAAATGGTAATACCTTTTGGCATTGTGTATGTGATAGAAGGGAGCAGAAGAAGGAATTAAAAATGCTGTCACTCTAGTAAGAAAATGGAGCAAAATGACCTGGCTATAGTTGTCTTCACAAATAATGCTGCTAAGCCTCTAGATGTGGACAATCTGTTCAAATTATCAATTTTCTAAAACAAAACCATTCAAAAAAGCCTGGATCCATTTCTCTGCTAACAAACTCATAAGTAACAAAAGACATCTGGAGAAAGAAGGACCAAGCAAGTTATTTTAGACATAGGGGAGTGGTTTAGTTTACAGCCTGGGAAAGTTTAGCGATTTGAGCTCTTAAGAACAAGGTGGCCCTAAGTCCTTTTTTGGGAAGGGTTTGCAGGCTCATCACAATGACTCTCCTTTTTGCACCTAATTGACCTATTTGTTCCTCCTCTGAGATGAGAACCCTCTGGCCATTTCATTCCCCAGTGGAGGTAAGAGTCAGGTATTAGGAAGCAGGCCAGGCTGCACATCCTGAGGATAATCATATCCACCCTTTCTGCAGCTGCTATAGTTGCACTGGGAAGTGTATGAGTACTTCCACCCATGCACGACCTCCTGACCTCAAAGCACACCACTTCTAGTGTGGTCCACACTAAGGTATTCGTGCTGCTACAATTGACAATGTAGCAAGCCAAGCTGTCTCCCTCACCCAAGGATGGATGAGCCAGCACTGACCTCTAAGTCCCATCATCCCCCACTCAATCCGTTCAGCACTCATGCCTTTAAACAAACATGGGGGTCATTTGGGTACAATCATGGCTTTATGCTTCTGTGCCACTGAGCCAGGTTTGGTGGTCCTAAATCCTTTGATCCTTTGCCTCCTTAGCATCTGCTGTTTAATGAGTACCCAGGCTTCTAACTATAGGTTTTTTGGGTACCACTGAATCTTCCTCGTGTGCATCCTGGCAAGGGGAACCATTGAACTTCATATTAGTTTTAGTCCGCATGATTCCCCCCATGTAATCCAGTGCTCTTAGAGCACTTGTGCAGACATGACTGTCTTCTGGCTGAGATTCAAAGAACCAGCTCAGTTGCAGGGCTCTGTTTTGTGGCAAGAACAACTTGTTCTGTTTGATATTTAACAATGCTCTCAAAACAAATGTTGTCCTTCTTACAAGGTTTGCCTTGGATAGATTTGGGGAAAATCTCAGCAGGAGGGACAAATGTTCTAGCACTTAATGACATTCTGCACTTCCCCACTGAATTTACTTGAATAAGGCAATCATCCAGGTAGGGGTAAATACAGACCCCTGTGTTCTAATGTGGGAACACACCAGTACACACTTCATAAATAATCTGAGTGTGGTGGCTACACCAAATGCCTGGAAGGTGAACTGGGAAAGAATTTTAACTGGGTCCAACTTTGTAATAACATTTTTTTGGTTACCATTGATGTTTGTAATTTATTTTCGGTCATACCACATGAGACTGGCCTGAGTTGGCTTGAGATTCAGTTACTAAAAACAGGTATATATGATCAGGACACTATCAATATCCTGTTGGTTTTAATGGAGCTTGTCCTAAAAAACAACTATATTTATTTTGAGGGTCAGTATTTCAAGCAGGCCACTGGTGTAGCTATGGGGACAGCATGTGCCCCCATATTTGCAAATTATGTCACGTCTCATTGGGAACAAGAATATGTCTTTAACAGTGAGTTTTATGGGTATATTTCTTGGTAGACTCAATTTTTGGATGACATATTTCTTGTATGGGATGGCAGTGAAAAGTTATTAAAAATCTTTTTTTATTACATCAATGGTACAGTACAATTTTTAAAGTTTACCTTTGATTATAGTATGGAACACATTACTTATTTGGATGCGTGTCTGAAGATAGATAAAGGAAAAGGTAGATCAGTTTCAGAAATTCATCGTAAACCAACCTTTTCACATTCATACCTGCATTTTGATAGTTGTCATCCCTATTCACAAAAAAAGTCCATTGTTAAGGGGCAGTTCGTGAGGGCTGGCAGAATGGTGAGTGAGGATGACACCTTCAAGGCAGAGGTGGATTTTACTTCCCAAATGTTTATAAAGAGGGGCTACCCTAGTAGAATGGTGAGCAAGGTGGCTAAGGAAGTAGTAAAAAAGCAGGCATATGGCATTTACAAGCCTATTTTGTGCAGGTCAGATGGAGACAATTTGAGATTGGTGGTTTTGCAGAAAGCTAAAATAGATCAGCCCAATAGGAAGCTTAGTTTCATTACAACTTTCAATTTGGATGCTGAGGCAGTTGCTGGAATCCTTAGGTGTAACTGGGAAATTCTATTATATGATCATCACATTGCACAAAGAGTGGGGTCTGCCCCTGTGATTGTTTACAGAAAGGATAGATCTTTTAAAAATCTGCTTGAGTCCAAGGGACATGAGAATTCAACTGTTTCTTCTAGGAGATGGGGGAATTTTAGAAGCGGTATGGGGAATTGCTGTAGGAATATAGCAGAGACCCCAGAATATTTTAAGTTAAATGGTGTGAACATTCACATAACGGCATTTTAACTGTTGCAGCAAAAATGTGGTATACCTGGCTAAGTGCCAGTCATGTCCCACCTTTTATGTGTGCAAAAACCTGTAGATGGTTTGAGGAGAGGTTTCATGAACATCTTTTGGACATAAGAAACTGTAAAATGACCAATGCTTTGAGTAGGCACGTATTTGAAAATAAGGACCACATTTTTAGATTTTCAGTTTTGCAGCAGTTGGTTAAGGATGCTCAGGGGAGGGTGCTTGATGTGCATCTAGACATCTGTGAGTTAAGGTGGCAACTTAGGTTAAATGCCACCCAACCACCTGGTATTAATGAAAATGTAAATATTGCTTGTATATTGAAATTAAATCATAGTTTAGGGTAATGGCATAAGCTGTGGTTAATGCCATTATATGTATTTTAATGCATAACAAGAAAGTAGTTTTTATGTCATGTTTTGATGTGAATGTAATATGTATTTTAGGCATTTTTATGTACATTTCTTATCTGCTTTTGGGTTGATTGGTCATTATTCAATTAGTCAATTGGGTGTGGTTTTGTATAAAAGTACTGGGTTATGGAAATGGCATTGTTTTAAAGAAGTCCCTTCAGTAGGGAAGAAAGTGCTAAAGCAGTGTGTGTTTATGTGAATAAAGCTGCTATTGGTTCCGACCTTCTTTTGTATTTAGAAAATAGTAATTTTATCAAATCATCTATACCCCTAAGCCCATGTGAAATGAATCAGGCAATAACAAATAATAGGTAAAATGTATAAAACACTGCATGACAGCTACAGAAATCAAGCAGAAGTCATCAAGAAGGAATGGGAAAAGAGAACCAGTAGACAGATACCAAAAGAACAGTAGCAGTATGTATGTGGACCACTTAAATATGCAGCAAAATTCAGGAGATTCAGAATATTTCACTGGAAGTGTCTCCATTCAGTGAAGAATTTGTCTTAACTAGTGAAATGTTGCACTTCAGCTGGGAAACTGACTCAGAAGAAGCCAAACATAGGGAGACATCACTGAGCATATTATTATTGGCAGCTACAAAAGCTACCACTAGAAAATGGAAATCAAAAGGCAAACCAATGGTTGGTGAGGTACTGAACATCATGAAAGAACTGAGAGAAGGGAAGTTATCCTCTTGAGCCAGAAGATGGGGAAACATGGTCTCAGTAAATGGATAATGGCAAACTGGTATAGTCAGGACATTCCACTAAACAGTCAAGAAGATCATTAAAAGAGATAAAGTTCCTGGATGACAGATGAGATGAGATGTTATCAATCAATTAGGAATCAAATGCAATGTTACACTCACTTTCAGATATCAAGGAAGATTAGAAAGAAAAAAGGGCATCATCAGAGGCCTGAAGTAAGAGTTCAGAAAGAGATATATGATAGGAAGTTAAAAAAGACATGAGATAAACATAATTAGATAAACAGTATTACAATGAGTCACATGAGTTTACAGCTGCGTTAATGACAAGTAAAATTATAGCTGGATCTCTGTTCAAAAGTACTTACTGCTTCTTAAAAAATCTACAGAGATTAAGGGAATTAAACAGAAGTTAAATTAACTACTTGGCAGTGTACAGTGGGAATGACATTTTGTATTAAAAATATGAAAGTAATGTGATTATAAATACTCTTGCAATGTAAAACAGAAAAAGAAACATTACTGGTTGGATATATGGACACTTCTTTTTTATTCTTAAAACTATATATCACACACATAAATTTTAGTGATTGTGGCTGTTGCCACTTTTCCAACCTTTTCTGAGGTGTACTGAAATATGATCTCCTTACCTAACTCTCTTTTGTAAAAGAAAAGTTCATTAACATGCATTCATTAAACCTGTAAAACAGTATCATTCTATGTAGTTTCTGTAGGCTTCTTCTGACAAGGCAGTAGTTACACAGACGGCATGGGTTTTAAATGTACGATAACCAATGATACTGCCACAAACTTACCACAGTGTGACTCCTTGGGAGAGGTCAATGATAGACAGATCAACCTGAACCTGGAATAAAAAAAATAGATTGTTGAGGAGCTGTTTTATAAGTAGATCAGGACAAAACTAGATGTCTACTGATACAAAGAAAGTGGAACTGCCTACCAAAAATGGAAAATTAGAGCAGTCACATGATCAATACTGTATCTGTGTTATTTTAATGCAGGGAAAAGCAGAGCAGGTACAACATCTTAAGCAGCACAAACACATATGGGAAAGAGCAGACCATACAAGACAACTTTCAACTTCAAGTTTATGCACTACAGAAAAGTACAGTAAGAAATAGATACTTACCACAAAAGGTTCATAGGTAGGTACTAGGCTGTCTGCCCAAAGGCATTTATAAGCCTAGGCAGAATGTGTTGGCTTTCGCCGCCCCCTTAGATTAGTTCCCTGTGCCACTGTCCAGCAGAGTCCCTGAAGTGATCCCCAGGGTAAACTTTGTTTCCCATCCACTCGCTAAGGTTTCTTTTGGAGTGTTAGCGAGGAGCTCTGCCTAATGTAGATTGGAATCTTGTTCCAAAGCATGGGAAGTCTCTGGGACATGAATCTATCCCTCCAGCACGTCCTACTTATTGTTGTGGTGAGGTTTAGATCCCTAGAGTGTGTGGCTCGAGGGGATAAGGTTTTCTTTAGGTGGAGCATGTCCATCAATTCTGGGTTGGACATGGCCTTGTATGTCAGGCAGAGATCATCTCTGAGTAGGCGGAATGCAACAGAGTACAGATGGAGTTTCTTAAGGCGAGCTGCATAGGGCATCTGTTTGAGGCCAGTGATCCTGTTGGTGAGATACTTCTGTGGTCCTTCCAGCTGTTGCAGGTGTCTTGTAAGGTACATCCCAGATGGGGCGCTGTACTCTATGATGGGTCTGATGAGTGATGAGTAGAGGGGCACAATGACCTCTTTTGATCTGGATGTGAACCCTTTTGTGATTAGGTGGGCCACGTAAAAGAATTTTCTAACCACTTCGGCAATTTGATTATCAAAGGTGAGATTACTATCTTCTTGGGTCCCCAGATCCCTTATTACGTCTTCCGTATTTAGGGGACTACCACCTATGTGGTAGTTTGTGGGTACTTTGTTTTTTACAAAGGGGATGACTATGCACTTTTTGGCATTTAGCTTGAGGCCATGATTTTGACACCAGGTATCCGTCTCAGTGAGGCCCTTTTGGAGGATGTCTGTGTCAGCCGGAGAGTCAATTATAGCCCCTAGTTTGCAGTCATCTGTGAACTTGGTCAGCCATAGTCCTCCTGTGCTTGCCTGTACCTCTGAGAAGTATATGTCAAACAGGAGGGGTCCTAGGACTGAGCCCTGGGGAAAGCCACTTGTAACCGGTTTAGAGTCGGACCTAGCTCCTGCAACTCTCACCATGTGGGTTCGGTCCGTGAGCCAGTTGGCAACCTATCTTGTGACATAGGGTTTTATGTTCAGGCTGGTAAGCTTATTTATAATACCAGAATGGGGAATGGTGTTGAAGGCCTTAGTGAGGTCTAGGTAGACTATGTGTACCACCTTTCCCTCATCTATAGCCTTGGTAACTGTCTCAAAGAAGTCCACCAGGTTTAGGAGGCATGCCCTTAAAGCCGAACTGGGTAGGGTCCAGTGTTTGGAGGTTCCCAATGTCTCTGTTAATGAGTTCAATGATGATGTGCTCCATAGCCTTGCAGACCAAGCTAGTAAGGCTTATAGGGCGATAGTTCCTGGGGTCTGTTGTGGCTCCACCTTTGTGGAGCAGAATAACCATAGCTGTGCATCACTCTATGGGTACGTAACCTGTGGAGAGGCTGAGTTTGAACAGTGTGTTTAGGTGAGGGGTTAGTTCGTCTTTGAGCTTGTGTAGGATGCAGCCTGGGACACCGTCTGGTCCCATTGATGCTGTGTTTTTGGCTTTGGAGAGGGCTGTTTTAACCTGTCTGTGACTTCAGGGACTCTACATTCTTCTGGTATGGTTATGGGCCCTTTTGGGGGTGTGAGGGGGGTGAAGTTTGTGCTGAACCTGTCTGCCAAGATGTTGGCGATATCAGTTGGTTCAGTGTATTTTGTGCCATTCTGCACTAACCCCGAGCAGATCTGAGCATTGCCACTTAGATTCTTGACATAGCTAAATAATGTCTTGTGGTTATCTTTGGAGTCCTTGGGTAGATTTCTGAAATTAGATGCTGCAGGTAAGACATAATACACAGAACTTGAGCCAATATGTGCCTAGATTGGACTCCTCAATCTGTTTTTAAAAGTCTAAGTACAGCCTGAAACACTTAACATTCATAAACTGTATCTCAGTAAAAGAGAGAACCCTTCCATTTTAACACCATTTCAGTTCAGCCAAGCACAGATGAGGCAAAGTAAGGCTCAAGTTATGCTCTAGAGAATCCAGCAGTGTTCAATACATTTTACTGAGAAGTCAAAAAAGTATTTGACATGACTCCATAGTTAAAGTGAATACAAAAGACAGAACTAGAGAGCAGGAAATGTATACCTGCAGAAACAGCACATCTTATGGAGAATAAGTTATTCCACAGTCACCTCCTGTAACTCCATATCTTCAAGATCAACTGTGTCAGGAGGTCCTCACCTCTTTTAACATCCTGACATTATGTAGCACTTTTCAGGTGACCATTCACACACATTTCCTATAAACCTGGTCCTCCCTTCAGGTTTTCTAATGTTGCTAATATGGGATGATCACAACAGAAAGACAGATAAATCTACCCCCTTTTACCAACAGGTAATGGCAAGAACACTGATGAAATAATAAAAAGTACTAAATTATACTCCCCCCCCCCCCATTCTCACTCATTGGCTATTCCACTGCCTGGGCCACTAGCTAACCCTGGGTTATCTGTGTTGCAGTCAAGACTTTGTCCCTCTGCATCAAAGAGCTGACATAGACTGCAGATAAAAGGGTTTGCATGCACTATGTCACCAAACTACAAATACCTGTACTGAAACCATCTTAGAAAATGTTGTAAAAGTAGACAAGCCTCTTCATGCAGTAAGGGTTAAAGAGCTCAGAAATGGACTTTTCCGATTTCATATAACAAAATGTTGTGCAATCAATTATGCAGTTAAAGACTAATGACTTGTTTGGTAATCACCTTAGCTATGGTACCTTGAGCATTTGGCATGGGTTGCATGGTGCCAAACTCGCTACATTATTGCTTATGAGTTCAACTCACGTTAAAAGTATGCAGAAGACCATCCTCTTTGTTGTGTTTACCTAGAAAATAGTTAAATTCTTGAATGATAATGAGTTACTTTAGGCAAAAAATAATACATGTTAAGTATTCACCATATGAATCAATCTTCAACAAGACCCTTTCTGGTGGGGGTGACACTTGGGTCCATCTTTCTAGGTCACTCACATGACTTGTCTGAAATCTTAGGTACCCCTGTTCAGGGCACTGCACCCATTTAGGTCACAGTATAGCATCCCTCCTCTGGGGCTAAGGAGTGTACATGCCTCATCATGCCTTACTTTTTACCCTGCTTAAACAGAAGGATGAACTGTAAGAACTCAAGCAAACTAACAACATTATAAAATTATAAATGTGAAATTTACTTGTAATAGCTAGGACATGAAGGGTGGGGAAAAGACCAAACTACTGACGGCCTTCTCACAGAAACTGCACTTATATTCTATCTGTATCAGGTGAACTATTAGACAACCCTCCTTGAAGGGTCATTTGTTTATTAATCTCCACCTAATTCTATTCTGTAAAATACAGGTGGGACACCTCAGGGCTCACCGCTTGGATCTCTGCTTTTTGGCATACACTTCAATGACCTCCAAAAAACATAATTCCATACCTATGACAGACTAAATTTGCAGGCAACTGTAAGCTGGGTGGTACTGTCAAACAACCCTCTGATATAAATTCATCACAACAAGAACTGACCCATACTAATCATTGGGTACAGAAAATGGTCTGAAACTCATTGCAAAAGAAGTACAGTATTGTCACATATGGAAAATAAAATCCTCCCTCATTGTACATAAAAGTTAATACCTCACTCCAAGTACAAACCTAAGAAACTACGAAACTCCAAGGAAAATCTTAATCCCATCTTGGAAGAGACCTTGGTTGGGTAGGCATATTTATTTACTAACTTAGCATTTGTTAACTGGGTAAGCACATAGTCCAAGGACCCATGTCAGGCACAACACAGGCATTGTGAGAAAGATTATACAGAATTAAACAAACATTTGCAAGAGAATAAAATGAAAAGAATACATATAAAATCACTGACAGATACATTTAGTTGAAGATACATAAATATTAATCGCCATAAGCACACAGTAAAACCTATAAAACAAATATGGTAGTAGTTCTAATGCCTATCTGAAGTACAAATACCTGTACTGAAACCATCTTAGACAATGTAAAAGTAGACACGCCTCTTTGTGCAGTAACGTACAGCTGTATATGTAAACATACCATAACACTAGATGTTTGCATGATCACTGCTGTGGTAGCCTAAGCTATACCGGTTATATCCTGCCATGCTAAATATTAGTAGCAAGCCTTATATACCATTGTTAATAATCATATATTTATAACAAATCAGTCTATAGCTGTGCTATTAGGTACACATGCTCCAGAGACCTCAACCTCATTGCCACAATCAACAGAACATGCTGGAGGGACAGGTTCATAACCCAGAGACTGCCCTTGCTATGGACTAGGCTTCCAGTACATGTCAAACAGAGCACCTCACTTGCCCTCTTCAAGAGAAACCTTGATGAGTGGATGGGAAATAGAAAACTCATCCCGGGATCACTCCAGTGGCTCTATTCGACAGAGTCACTGGGAACTAAGGTCAGGTGGCACAATGCCAAGGTAATCCTTTGGACTAGACTTGTAAAGGCTCCAGGGCCATTAGCCTAGTACACACCTATGAACCTATAAACAGTTTAAACCACATACACATCTGCATACATTCATATCTATTACACAAAGATTATATACAGAACAATGACTAATATATAGGAATGCACAACAGATTCAGTTTAGTTTGTATAGTTTCTAGTCATTTGGATAACTGCATCTGCTTCTACTGGATGTTCTTTCATTTGTTTACTAATATTTTTAAGATTGGTAGTGTCCTTTTTTTCTATAAGATTGTTCCAGGCTGCAGGGGCAATTTTTGAAAATGCTCTTTCAGTCTCTGACTTAGTAAAAGAAAATCTATGTAATGTAAGGTGCCTCCAGAATTTCTATGTGAATACCATCTACTTCTTATCTGTATTGTGTTCATTAGTGGCAGAGGGCTGTAACTTTAACACATTAGTTTGTATGTGAGGGACTTATAGAAGGAAGGTTGCTCTGGCTGTTGTAGGTAACCAGTTAGTTTTACTTAAGTTTGGGCAGTGATGTGCTGTTTTCTGATTTTTTATAGCATATTCACATTTTGATTAGAATATAAGGTTGTAATAGGTAGGGGAGATTTTAACTTTGATATTTTACTGACAACCTCAGATGTTCCAAGACAATCTGTGGCAATTTTCAGGCTGTCTAATATGTTTTGCTCTGCTTGTGCATGCCTGCAGGAGGCAGTCATACAAGTACTGTTAAATGTGGACCTCTTTTATCTTTAAAAAGGCTACTAAGGGGGCCACATGCATTGTAAATAACTTGGCTAGAGTGGAGAGTCCAAAAGGCAAGGAAGTAAACTGGTGATACTGAACTCTGAATCTAAACCCCTGCAACTTTCTGTGATCTTTGTGGACAGGGACATGCAAGTATGCATTCTTCAAATTCAGCGTCATCAAAAAGACCCTTTGACACATTTAAGAAGACTAAATTCAGCCTTCAGGGACTTTTTAGGGGAGCCAGAAACATGTGGTAGTAGAAATTTAACCCTTCTTCCCACTTTGACAACTTTGTTTTGCCCCAAATCAAGTAACTGTTGCACCAAGGGCAAGACAAGAGGTAGCTGCTCCATTAGTACTGAAGACACTCTCATAAAGGGAAGGACAGTCTCAAATTCTGTCCTGTAGTTTTCCTCAATGGCGCTAAAAACCTAGCTGCTCAGGGTTATCCTCATCCAGTCCACCCAGATATGGCTAAACATGCCTAGTGTACAAGATGTTTGTTGGGGATGGGGAGTAGCAGTGGGGGAGGAGTGGAGGTTCGTATAGTAGCTGTTCGGAGTGAGGAGTGGACCATCTTCCTGCCTGCCTTTGTTTTATGCTGCTTTATTCCCATATCCTGACTGCTTCTCTTTCATATTTCTTAACTCTCCCGTGTTACATGGATAGCTTCTGCTGTATTTAGGAATTGAGGGAGCGATATTTCATGTCTGAATGACCTTATCTTTTCCTCCATTTTTTAAAGATATTTCGAAAAACAGTACCAAACCGATAATCTCTGTCTAAAGGGGCACCTAACAGCTCTTCGTTGATGTTGTCAGACACACCTGTACCCCAAGCTAAGCATAGCATCTGATAACCAAGCCTATGGCAGCCACCCTAGAGACAAAATTCACTATACTGTAAATGCTTTTAATCATATGCTTACTGATGCTTAAAAACAGCTGAACCATCTTCTGGACCTGGAACTTTAGGAAGTCACCCTGAATTTCTATGCATAGGTCTTCAATTGTTGTCAGGTTACCCAGCTGATGTCTGATAATACGTTGTGGGTTTTTGTTCCTCCACACTTGAAAGGTCAGAATTTCTCTTTTTACTGTCTGATGCCTCTTTCATCTCCCACATGAAATGTTTCCTCACTCTAGTAAGGGCAATGCTAAAGGAAACCTCATTTTTTTGGGATCCTGATGAAATGAAGTCACCCTCATTTGAAACACATGGCGGGGGGCAATGACATTTGGGTACTGCAGGTCAATATCTTCTCCTTGTCCTCCTTAGAGGATATGCTGGTGTCTGCAATGTGAAGGATATCCCTCTTCTGCTTGACCTGCTCAGTGGGAGTTAGAGACAGAGACTTGCCCCCAATTGCTTGACACTGCAAGAAGGGTTCCTGAATTAACAATTAATGGGAACTCATTTCCTGGAAAGTGAGTGTCATCCTGGACTCAGTGCACTACAGAAAGGGTGCTGTCCAAACTGATAAAGAGACACCTCTTAAACTCTTAGCATTACAGGTTGATGGGTGAATACTAAGCTAACAGCCCTGAAGGGCCGTTTTAAACCTAGCCAATAACCTGTGGTCAGAATCAAACCCTGTACTTTGTGTCTATGAAGTAGATACCTTAACCTTTATGCCAAACTTCCCTTTGTTCCTCCTGCCTATCACCCCTGCATTCTAAAGGGGTTAAAGTTGGACTGCAGGGAGATTTCCCTTGAGAAACCACTATACCCTGAAGTTAGAGAGCTGCTATTTTAAGAAAAGCCAAATGCAGTATAATTTCTATCAGGACTTTGGCTCCGTAGGAAGTTCGGGTGACTACCTACATGTCCACCTCTGAAGGGGTTGGACAGGAAAACTGACATGCTGGTTATGGTACCCTCAACCCTACGTGACAGAGTTAGAATGACTTTTTCTCTGTCTGTCTCTCTCTATTGTCTGTCTTGAGGCACCTCTCCTCAACCATGTTGTTGATGCTCTTTCTTATGTGACTTTGAAGGACAGGACCTTCTTCCAAAAAGTTAGACTGCTCAAACACCTGCAACATGATGTTTAATTTCTTCTGCATCAATCTGTTTTTTTTTTTTTCTAGCTAATTCACAATAAATCTGGGAATCAAGCGATAGGTAAAACTCTTAAGCACAAAAAAAGACACTAGAATGAACAGTCTTTACATTCAAAGAATTTTCATACATGCCCAAGGCATACCCCAAAAACCACTATTAATGCACTTGGACAGAAGAAAACTCCTTTGATTTTCATGAAAGTAAAGTTATTACTGTTGTCAAGTCACAGCAATAATACTTATGTTGTTAGCTTAGGAAATGGGCAACCAGAAGCTGCTCTAGTGGTGTAGAAGGATAAAGCCCTGACTACAGCCTAGCCAACCTGGGTTCAGTTAGTGGCTTGGGCAATTGACCGAGTGGGAGGAAAAGAATGGGACTGCCCATCCAAAGTGGGATGGTGTTCACTGATGCACTCCCAAATGGGAGGTGTGGTCCTAAGAGGGGAGATACCCTCAGATGTAATCAACGAGTGTGGGAGGGAAGTGCAGAAAGGGAGTGGGTGGGTCATACATAAAAACTTCCCCTGGACAGAAGCACAGACGAGCAACGCCCCAAGAACACCCTCAGGATCCACGGCCAGCACCAGCAAAATGGAGTAAGTCTGAGGGGATTGGAGAGCTGTTACACCCAATGTGGACACTGGGTACTGTGGGCTGGGCCGGTACAGATGAGGTCCGAGGGGACCAAAAAAAGATATGGGTTACCAGTAATGTGCTGGTAGATCTGTTAAGAAATCTATTTTTTCTGTGTTTTAAAAACTGATGGAAATATGTTACTATCTGAGTCCTTAGTATCTAAGAGAAGGTTTCTGTAGCAATGCATTATACCTTAACTCGTATATTATCTTCTATGTCATTTGTTTAATTGTATAACATTGTCCGTCCCATAATAGACATGTATTTTATGACACTTATGCAAACTGAACTTTTCTTGTCTTCATGCATCACAAGCTGGGCTGGAAACTGGTAATTTCTGATCAGTCTCTGGTAAGCAAGTATAAATAAATAGCTAAACAGGAAGATAAAAATAAATAAATTCTATCTGGGATTATGCCTAGATGAGTCACTATAGCTCACACTTTTAAAATGGAAACTAGGAAGCAATTATATTGCTGAGAGACTTTACAGTATGTAAACTGAGGAACATACAGTGGGTGTGGGCTATGGTCAGCTGACATGCATTATTACCTGAAAGAAGCGATGCCTTGAAACAACTTTCTTTTAGCTATCACTGGCTACAGCTATAAAACACTCTGTAAACACTGTAGTATGGGACTGCAGAAATTACATTTATTGACAGAATATAAAATGGGTTTTATGTGCCTTTTCAGGGGATGAAGGAATGTTACCTTTATTACTATTACCTTAGTACAGGTTTAATAAGTGAGACATGACCTTTGTCACCACTGCTCTTCTGTCTTGCGCTTAACCCATTAAGCTGTCTACTTAACAGATTAGGCCTTAGTTACAATGTGGCTCCCAGATAACAACAAAATGTAAAGATTTCTCATCTTTTTGTAAACAATTTAAAACTGTATAGTTCATCAGATGAGGAGCTGAAAGAACTGCTCATGGTCAAAACTTTCTCAGGTGATATAAGAATGTCATTTGGTCTTGATAAATGTGCAAAAGCAACTTTTAAAGCAGGAAAGTTGCAGTACCAAGAAAATATCAGTCTGGACAGGAATGTCATATAAAAGAACTTGAGCAGGAGGGCATGTATAAATATCTGGAAATTGATGAATACTAGCAATAAAACATGAGCAAATGTGAACAAAACTCAGTAAGGAATATTTTAGAAGACTAAAATTAATACTGAAAACAGCCCTGACATCTAGGAACAATTTTCAGGCTATAAACCAATTTGCTCTTCCTCTTCTAACTTACAGTTTTGGGGTGACTGACTGACGCCAAAAGGTATTGGATCAGTTGAACAGGAAAACAAGAAAAATGCTTCACTCATATCAAATGAAATAAAAATTAGTGTATATTCCTTGTTTTGAAGGAGGTATGGGCCTCCTTGAAATTGATTACATGTACAGAGCTGCAGTAGTGGGACTGCATACATAACTACTGACCTCGCTAGATCCAAACATAGTGAAAGTTTTGAAACATGAAGAAAACAAATCTAAGATGACTTCCCTGCTTAGTTTAGCAGAAGCATATTGGTGTCAAGCAAGAATGGAAAACAAAACAGAAGTAGACAAAAAAATCAGGCAGCAACTGAATGTGCCAAAAAAAAAAAAAAAAAAAAGAACATAAAGAGAAGGATCAGATGAGAAGACAAGAAATGTGGAAGAGACATAAATACAGTTGCAAAACTCCAGGAACAACCTCATGTCTATCAGGATCTGATGCAGGAATGGTTAAGTAGAGGTGAATTTAAATCAAAGGATGAAAGGTTAATATTAAGGTCCAGGATAGTCTACTATGTTCACATTAGTTTACAAAGTCCGTTGAACATGTGGGAGAAACAGACAAATGCAGGTTCTGTAAAACAGAACCGGAAACAGTTGCACACCTTATTACTGGGTGTGATACATTAATGGCAGAGGTCCTGCACACTGAAAGGCATAATAATTTGGTGAGGCTGTTGCATTGGGATTGTACAAACATTACAATAGTGGAGATGTGAGCCACAAAGCATTACAGAGAATTAAGAAGTTTAATATCAAACAGGATTACCCATTACCAACAGTTCAAAAAATAGATGCAAAAAACAGATATAGTTAGTCCATGAAAAATAGCACTGATGATTGAAATTATTCCTCTTACCTTACTCTGGGTTGCTGTGTGTTCCCAGCCCTGGGGTAAATAGGGTCTTTAGGTAAATTTCATGTAATCATTTTTTTATATCAGGGATGTAACTCTACAGCTACCAAACCTTATTGCTCAGTAATACTTTGAGGAGCTGCCCTGCCTGCTGAATAGCAATATTTTCTGAACAGTACACTGCAGTCTTCCCAAACTAAAAGAACAGAACCCATCCTTCCCTGTGCAACAGTCCCCTCAAGGGAATACATTAAGTGAGAGAAACTACCAAACCTTATTGCTCAGTAATACTTTGAGGATGTGCCCTGCCTGCTGAATAGCAATATTTTCTCAACAGTACACTGCAGTCTTCCCAAACTAAAAGAACAGAACCCATCCTTCCCTGTGCAACATTCCCCTCAAGGGAATACATTAAGTGAGAGAAACTACCAAACCTTATTGCTCAGTAATACTTTGAGGACCTGCCCTGCCTGCTGAATAGCAATATTTTCTCAACAGTACACTGCGGTCTTCCCAAACTAAAAGAACAGAACCCATCCTTCCCTGTGCAACAGTCCCCTCAAGGGAATAAATTAAGCGAAAGAAACTACCAAACCTTATTGCTCACTAATATTTTGTGGACCTGCCCTGCCTGCTGAATAGCAATATTTTCTCAACAGTACACTGCGGTCTTCCCAAACTAAAAGAACAGAACCCATCCTTCCCTGTGCAACAGTCCCCTCAAGGGAATACATTAAGCGAGAGAAAGTATGTACTTTAAAAACTACTGTCTGTAGACATGTAATTTTGTACATTTACTCTCACTAGCCAGGACAACCAGCAACCAAACTCTATCTGTTCCTAGACCTAGTCTCCCTTCCTCTCTCCTTTAACCTTTGTTATAAACTCCTATCCTACCATACTCAAACTCTGACTTCTGCTACCCTCCCTTCTCTCTCCCAACAGATGCTATTACTGCAATCTCACCTCTGTCCACTAGGTGGCAATATTTATCTACACCTTACCTATTGTCCCCAAACTCACTTTATAGGCATCCCGACTCCTTGTTTCAGTGTATAGTCCCTCTCTACCCTCCTACCTTTACCTTCTTCACTGCTTTACCACTTTGTATTGTCCAAATACTATCCAGGCTATCTGTTACCTACCTCTCACCACCTATACTTACCTTAACAATTAGTGCCTCTGATTGTTCTTCTAGGATTCGCTTCTTCTTTTGCTCTTCCCCGCTCCGTTCGCCCTGAGGGCTCACTCTGCTCCCCTACCCTGCCCCCAAATTCCACCCACCCCCACTGGTCCTAACTAAATACCCCACTGGCCACACCCACTACATTATCACCAAACATAAACTCCTCTCCCTTAAAGTACTAGTACTCTACTCCCAGCAATTCTCTTCCTTCTATCTTATCTGCAAATATCCCTGCATTTTACCTCATTCATTTTGTTCCTGCAATGCCTCTACTATTGCACCAAACATGCCACAATCGCTTATTTTTACTACCACTGCTAACTATCCTAACTATTCCCTATCTACTTCCTCACTATGAACACCAGACAAGTCTAGGATTTCACTATCCCATCAAGCAAACCTCTATACCTACATTTAATCTTCCTCACAGTTTCAACAACTCTTTCTTCCCAGCAAAGCATTTGTCAGCCAAGTTTCATAGACTTGCTCACATTTCTTACTATAGCCCTAAAGCTAGAAAATTCCAAAACCTAACTTCTAAACTTTTACAACTCACCCTAAGAGTTCAAATCCACATCCTCATAGATGGTGATAAACATCCAAACCCTGGTCTTACCTCAAGTACTGTTACTAAGCCTGATACAACAACTTCATCTACCACACAACTACTTACCAGGACCCCCAACTCTCTTCTAATAGCTCATCTAAATATTCGAAGCATCAATAATAAACTTTCTCCTTTGCATGCCCTTATAGATGTATATTCATTTGATATCCTCTGCCTTACTGAAACCTGGCTTAACCCATCAATACAAGATACTGTAGTTATTCCCCCCGGCTATAATATCCAGAGACTTGACCGTAATGCTAAGAAGGGTGGAGGCATAGCTATACTTTATAAAAATGGACTACAAGTTACCTCAGTAGACCCCAAACTACCTCTTTCTAGTAATGCAGAGATTCTTATATCAAAGTTTCAGCTCAACAAATGTAAATCCATATATATAATCTGTATTTAACTTCCCCCAGGCAATAACACTAACACACTAGAAGCCATTCTAAACTGGCTATCCACCAACTATCCACAAGAAACCATAATACTTGGCAACTTTAATATCAGCTGGATTTCCTGCACAACTGAGCAGCCTTCTACTCATATTAATCTATATGGCTTTACCCAAACTATAACTTCCGCTACCCGAACCAACAAGCTTAATAACAAAAAAAGCACTCTAGACTGGATTCTCACTAATACTCACCAGCAAACGTAAAAATCAGGCACCCTCCCAGAAGATATAAGTGACCACTCACTTACCTACTTAATCAGATATAAGACTGTATCTCCAAACTTAACCACCTATAGGACTGTAAGGACCAACAAAAACTTTAACCTGGAAAGCTTCCAAACTGAACTTTCAGCCTGTGACAGGACACACCTCAAGCATCTCCTATTAGATGACGCAGTCAAATACTTTAATATAAAATTCTTAACCATTCTAGACTGCCATGCACCTATTTGTAAAATTAGAACTAGAACTAAACCAGCCCCATGGCTCACTAAAAATACCAAACAATAATCCTCCAAAGAAATAAACTATGGGCCAACTGGTGGGCATCAAAAAGCCCTTCAGATCACCTAAAGTTTAGGCAGCTAAGAAATGAAACAAAAAAAGCAATAGTGTCTGATAAAAAGAACTACTACTGCCATCTTCAACAAACCCACCAGAAAAATCCACAAAAATTCTGGCAAGGCATAAATAACCTCCTACATCCAGGACACTCTTGCACTCCCACTCCCTCTGGCTCTAATCATAATAATCCTACCCAAATAGACAACTCATTTATCACTTTCTTTACAGAAACCGTTCAATCCCTGGCCAACCAACTATCTCCTAGCATCACATGCTTTTCCACTGCCATGATCAATAACTCTCTCCTATTTCATTTTCAACCAGTTCCCACATCCCTTGTCTGTAAACTTATCCAGCAGCTTAAACCCACCACACTCTCTGCAGATCAGCTACCTGCAGAATACCTGCAAAAATCAGCTAAAGTAATTGCTTACCCCATATCCATCCTCATTAATAGAACAATTTCTGAAGGATACATCCCATCCATCTGGAAAGTCTCCCACATTATCCCCCTGCATAAAGGTGGTACTTCCAAGGACTTTTCCAACTACAGGCCCATAGCCATATTATCCCCTGTTGCAAAGATAATGGAGAAATGTATTCACAGGCAACTTTTAACCCATCTACTTGGAAAAAAATCTACTAGCCAACTGCCAACATGGTTTTAGACCATTTCATAACACCACCTCTGCTCTTTTATCCTTTTCTGACCATATTAATAGAAATCGTAATAACGACACTATCCTCAGCCCTCTTTATTGATCTGTCAAAAGCCTTCGACATGGTCAACCATCACCTCCTCATAAACACTCTCAGAAACCTGTCATTGGATGATCTTGCTATTCAGTGGTTCCAATCCTACTTAAATAATAGAAAATAGGTTGTACTATGGGCAAATACCTTATCTTCCCACCTTACAGTTACCCTAGGAGTCCCACAAGGATCCATATTGGGACCTTTACTTTTCTCCATCTTTACTAATGACCTCCATTCTGTAATCCCTCAAGCCACCTGCATCCAATACGCAGATGACTCCACGCTTATATGCTCTGCCACTTCCCCATCAGAACTTCAATCCCTAACCCAAAAGACCTTTAATACAGTTGAAAATTGGCTCCTGTATAGATATCGTATCTTAAACCCAAAGAAAACAAAAATGCTACTATTCACACCCAACCGTAGAACCTCCCCACTTAACTTTACCGTAACCTCTAGTAATGGAACTATTATATCTCCTGATACTACCACTAAACTACTCGGGGTTCTAATTGATAATAACCTCTCTTATGAGCCTCACATCAATAACACTATAAAACAGTTAATAAGAAATTAGGTTCCCTCTATAGGATCAAGCCCTTTCTAACTCCATTAGCCAGAATCACCATTGCCCGCACCCACCTTATATCTACTCTGCTTTATGCCTCTCCTATCTATACCAAATTATGTAAAAGTGCTCTGAATAAGCTGTCTACCTCTTACAACAATATTGCCAGATTTGCTGCAGGGTCCTCCTATAGAACCCATCATTGTATCAATTTGAATCAACTAGGCTGGCTTGAATTGCCAAACCTAATATTATTCAATCAAGTAATTGTGTCCCACAAGATCCTGTACCACCCACAAAATACTCCTATACTCACTTCCTTGGTCACCCCCTATAATAATTTCAAAACCCTGCGCTTATCTAACAAACTACTAGTACAAATATCTAAATCTAATAACTCAGCAGGGGACACTCTGTTCTCTAATACAGTGGGTAAAACCTGGAACAGTCTACCCAATCACCTAACTTCACTATCCTCAGCTAACCTATTTAAAAGTAAACTTAAACCCTACCTCATATCACACTGGCTATGCCCCTGTTCTAACCCAGATTAAACAACTAACCCTTCCCATTTTAACATGACTCTCATCACTTATCTTATTTAGGGCATGTACATATGTATATAGTGTCTGTCTTTATCAACTAAACCAGTCTACTTTTTTAGACCTCGTGTGTAATTTTTATAGTATGAGTGTGTTCATGTACTGCTTATAATGTACATTCACTACATTTTTCATTTTTTGACATTTTTTTTTGTGACTTTCTAATTAATAGTTCTAATGTCTTTATAAATATCATAGTCCTTATGTATTTGCTGTTTAACTTGTGCAGCTTTTCTCCCCGTGCCTCCACTGAAAATGGACATATATCCAGCTGGACTAGCCCGGTCAACAAATGTAAAATAAATAAATAAAATAAAAATTGCTACATCCAGTGACTACACTGTCTTACAAAGAGGCACAAAGTCATGAAACACCAGGATTTGCAGGCAGAAATGAGGACAATGTGGAAGATGGATACCCAGACAGTTCCAACTGTAGCAGGAGCAATGGGTCTCAAAAAAAAGAATTTGCAGTTTTATTTAGATATACTACTTTTACATGTAACACCATATGAACTCAAAAGGAGTCAATTCTGGACACATTGCATGTTTTGACATTACAATACCCAAGAGTCCTGCTTAGGTCACATGTGAATGACAGTTTTATAATCTCACACAAACGTTTACCACTATTATGGCAAAGTGCAGGAGACTTTGTTATTTCTGTCTGAATGCATAGCAGCTGAATTTTCACCTGTGAACTAGAAAACCAGGTCTGGAAACAGGCTTGGCCTGTTGATTTGAAACTTTGGCAAAGCAGAGCTGTAACTAGGGCAGGGAGAAGGGGTGGTTGCCCTGGGAACAAGCTGCCAGGGAATGTGATTGGCAGGTGCAGATGGTATGGAAGGATAATAACACACTGAATTATGAAGCTGCAAGGATATTGTGGCTTCATAAATGAATACTTCTACTGCATTTATGGTCACAGCTATAGTGCATAGTGTGTGGTGATGTAGGTGTAAGCAAGCTGGTTTTTACATTTGCAGCAAGCAGTATGCTACACTTTTAGGCAGAAAGACTTTTTTTGGATCTTCAGCTTTGACAAAAACTTTTTTCTTTATCATATATTTTTTTTTTTTTTACTCAACTTCGAGTTGAGTGAGACACCAGTTCAGGGAATTGCACAAGACACAACATGACCTAGCTATGGTTCTGTGGAAAAGAGCGTGAGTGGGGAGTAAAGCATTATGCTGTATACGGACTTATTATGTTGTATACAGACTTTCCCCTGCTAATGGACAGGTCACCTCAGGTCAGTCATGGAGTGATCTCTGGTGAGGAAAGAAAATCCCCTCCTGATGGACAAGTCACCGCAGGTCGGTCATGGAGTGATCTCTGGTGAGGAATGAAAATCAAAATCTACCAGTGTCAGTGCAGCATGTCTTCAGAAAGCAAATGAATGTCAATGTAGGACACTCTAGCATCTCAGCATGATTGACACTCAAGAATATGACAGCCCAGGATGGCAGCTGCTTTGTCAGCATCACTCCAGTTCCAAACCAAGCCACAATGACAAGAAATCCTTGCCCATGCCCCTATCACATCTGTCAGAGAAGGAGCAACTCAGCAAAGTGCAAAACCATAAATGAAAACAGTATGGTGAACAACAGAACAGATTATGAAGGAGATTAGCAGTGATGAGGAGGCACACTAAACTGACCAGCAAGTCAGAGGTCCACAGTCCATGGGATGAACAAGAAATACAATTTTCTAAAAAAACAATGAGAATTACTTTATGGTTAATTTACTTTAAAAGCACAGCTCTGGTTTGCTCTGAGGAAGCATTCCTCTATGGCATCAGTGACCACGGTTTTATTAACAGCCCAACCGCTGCATTACTACTGAGGTAGGGAGAAAATTAGCAGCTTATGGTTTTTGTCACCTTTATCTAGAGGAAAGGTATACAGGGTTCACCCTGTCAGTCTGTCAGAATACAAGTGCCATCTGTACAAGTTAAAATAAGCCAGGCTTAAAATTATGCATAATTGATTAAATCATATGCTTGCTATAACCTTTTCTTTAAAGAAACACCTTTATTAAATTAACACTTATGACATAGGCAATCATACATTTATATAAATGAAAACAAACTATATCAACATATTTTTAGTTACAATCATTATATACCATTATAATCTATCCAGTCATTGTCAGTCAAACATTACATGGCTCAATTAAATCCTGTCTTCTTTTAAACCTCATTCCTCTTCCAAAATGTTATTCTGCGTGTATTGTTCCGACAATTCCCATTTTTTTTCTATGTAATTTGCTCTTACCCATTTCTAAAGATCCCATTTCCATTTGTTTTATCTCTGTTACTAGATTCACTGCTTCTAGTACAGTTGGTTTAGACTTTGATTTCCACTTTCTAGTAATTGCTTTTTTGTCAGCCACCGTAATTAGACTCAGCAAGGTCTTACTATGTCAAGGCAATTCCGATTCTGTATCATAGCTCAAAAAATAAATTCATTAGTCATACCAATTTACTCACCCAGTATTTCTGACAGGGTACTCTACAGGAAATATTTAAAGTCTGCCAACTCATTATACTAACAAAAATATGTTCCCAATTATCTCTTTCTTCCCCATCATGACTCCAACATTTGCTTACTTGAGGAAAAATTCTTTGGCGTCTACTTGGGGTATACAAATACCTATATAAACACTTCCAAGCAAAGATCCTACATCTTCTAGATTTTGTTGCATATTTGGGAGACATACATATATCCTCCCATTGTTTCTTTGTGAATTGCTTATCCAGTCTCTCTTTCCAATCGTTTCTAACCTCCTCTGATTGATTCTTATACTTATCATACAATATTTTGTATGCTGCACTAATTAATTTTTAACAGCAGCTTCTGTTCTAGATCCTCCTAAAAATTATACCACTGCTTAGAATCTCTATATTTCTTTCTCTTTGCCTATACTCCGACATAAATCCTTGATAAGGAAGAAAGTCTCTAGCCTGCAGTCCAAATAAATTTTTGGTCTCTTCCCATTCTATTACATTTCCCTCTCTAATTATTTGCTTCCAATACCTTGGTTCCTTTGCCAGTTTTCTCCAATAAATTCTAGCCCCCACTGGCCTATTCTCTGTATCCCTAGTTGCAGTCATTCCTGTCAGCAGAATCTCCTTTCTCCACTCCCATGTTGGCTTTTTTTTTACACAAGAAACATCTTTATTAAATTATCACGTATGACATATACAATTTCACATTTATATAAATGAAAATAAACCACACTGACACAATCTCATTTGCAAATATTTTACATTACAGACCATGCTGACACAACTGCAGCTTCAAACATTAAACATCCCTTACAATATATCCAGTCATTGTCAGTCAACCATTACATAAGCTCATTCAATTCCTGCCTTCTTTTAAATCTCTTTCCTCCTCTGTATGCTTTGGTAACACACTTCCCATTTTTCCTGTGCAGTGTGCTCCTACCCTTTTCTAAGATCCCAAGTCCAGTTGTTTTATCTTTGTTATTCTCTTCACTGCTTCTGGTAAAATTGGTTTAGACTTTGATTTCCATTTCTTAGTAATTGCTTTTTTGGCAGCCATCATAATTATACACAGCAAGGCCTTACTATGTCTAGACAATTCTGATTCTATATCACAGTTCGTCAAAAAATAATTTCCTTAGTTACACCAATTTGCTCACCCAGCATCACCAACAGAGAAGTCTGCAGAGAGTCTTTCAAGTTTGCCAACTCATTATACTCCCAGAAAATATGTTCCCAGTTATCTCTTTCTTCTCCATTATACCTCCAACAGTTGCTGTCTACCTGAGGAAAATTCTTTGGATTCTACTTGAGGTATAAAAATGCCTATGTAAACACTTCCAAAAAAAGATCCTAAGTCTTCATATTTGGGAAGCATACATATATTCCCCTATTGTTTCTTTGTGAATTGCTTACCCAGTCTCTCTTCCCAATCTCTTCTAGCCTCTTCTAAATGACTTTTATAGTTAACATGCATTATTTTATATGCTGCACTAATTATTCCTTTCTTAAAAGCAAATTCTGTTTTAAATTCTACTAAAAAATCTACCAGTACTGGTCTTTCATTTAGGACACCCCCATTTGCCTATACTCTGATATCAATCCTTGATATGGAAACCAATCTCGAAACTGCAGTCCAAATAAGTTCTTGGCATCTTCCCATTCTATTAACTTTCCCTCCTTAGTTGCTCCCAATATCTTGGTTCCTTTGCCAGTTTTCTCCAATAAATTTCACCCCCTCTTGCCTATTGTCTGTATCCGTAATTGCAGTCACCCCTATCAACAGAATCTCCTTTCTCCATTCTCATGTTGGTTTACTTCTTATAATACTTTCTGATACTTTATGGATATAATATTCTGTATGATTACTGTTATTCTCCTTAAAGGTCTACATCCAAAATCCCACTCTCTCCTTGTTTCTTGAGCTTTCGCCCTGTTTCATCATAATATCATTCCACTTTGAATTATAGTTTTCTGCTTGTGCTACATATAGGAGCCTTAACTGTGCTGCTCTGAAATACCCTTCAAATCAGGTAATCCCAATCTGCCTTGTTCTATTGGAAGAATCAGCTTATCCCACTTGACTCTTGCTGTCTTCCCCTCCCAGATAAAATTCTTCAGCTCTTTATTAATTGCTAGTCACAACTTCTCCTCTTGTTTATAAAAATTTGCCTGACCAGTGTATATAACTAAAGGGACTAAAAACAATTTAACTGCTTGTGTCTTACTATCGATATCCATATAACAGAGCTTCCATTTTCTCAGTTTTTGCATTATCTTTTGATTAGTCTCTTCCCACATATCCTTACTGACACACAAGAATGATGTTTAATCCATACTCATAATTAATTCATTTTATCATGTCCCCATAAGTATGGATATTGCTGAACCAATTCATATGTGGGTATATAATGTACCACTATTGCCTTTGTTTTAGCTTTATTAATTTTGTATTGAAAATATATGAATGTCTGAATACATTCCATAGTACTGCAATCTCCCCACTTGTCCTCATAAGTATGGATATTGCTGATCCAATTCGTAAGTGGGTTCATAACTTACCACTATTGCCTTTGTTTTAGTTTCATTAATGTTGTATCCCAAAAAGATTTGAAACTGTCTCAATATGTTCCACAGCACTGAAATATCCCTTTCTGGTTTTGTCAGGTATAAAACAATGTCAGCTGTAAACAGAGCCAGCTTTTAATAATAACACACAAAACTATGTACATCTTCAAATAGTTTTACCCTCCTAATAGGAACACATGTTCCAAACTGACAGACACACACACACACACACACACACACACACACACACACACACACACACACACACACACACACACACACACACTCAAACTAACCTTAAAGAAAGGTTATCCATACTAAGATGCATTGTAGCCTGTGGTTCTATTAAGTGCTGTCTGGTTTTGTCTTATCTTTATAGGTCTCTCAGCTGAAAAAAAAACATTTGAATGATTTCAGAAAACATTTTCTCCAAGCAATTTCTCTTTATCAGATTGTGTGATAAAGACATGAGAACCAGATACAAACTGCTTACTAGAAAAAAGCCGTATAATTAAAATATTATTTTTCAATTACTTGCTTTCTCATAAAACCTGGTACTACATTAAGCTAATGACCTTAACCCAGTCATTCCCCTATGCAAGAGTAAGGAAATGCACACTAAGTTTCTTCTCTCATGCTCTTTTAACCAGATTGTTTTTACACTGCAATGCCTACATTTCTTAAAGACTGAACAAGGGAAAAGAGAGAAGAAGGGAAAGAAACAAAGGACAGGAGTGCCTATTTACATACACTTAAAAATAACTGAACAAACTTTACTTTATAACATGCAAAGAAAATCATGCACTATTTAAACAGTTGTTGTGTCTTTCGGCTTTTCCCGGTTAGAGGTCGCCACAGCGGAACTCTGGTCCGCTAATGATTGGTAGTAGATTTTTACATACCGAGTTACCAGCCCTGATGCACAACCTTCAACAAAGGTACGCCCATTCACACACGTCTCCACGCAGCTGACGCACAACCTTCAACGAAGGTACGCCCATTCACGCATGTCTCCACACAGAAGACGCTCTAGCTGAGAATCGAACCGGACAGCGTCTTACTATTAAGAAAAAAAACTTTCTCCCTCCTCAGAGTATTTTTCTGAACATTAATGACATGAAGTAGGGCATATGTTTTAGAGTACCCTACAAGTTTAACAAAGTCTAAAAAGGTCCATTTCCAGATTTTCTTGTTCCGTCATGTTTCACAAATATAATTTTTGCTTTGTAATCCCACATTTGTCAATTTCCAAGTTGCTGATTTTAGTCTCCAAACGTTAATGACATGAAGTAGAGCATATGCTTTAGAATCCCCTACAAGTTTAACAAAGTCCAAAAAATCCTATATTTCCAGATTTTCTTGTTCTATTCCTGTTCATCTCCTTCTCCCAAACTCTCTCTCTCTGTTTCATTTCCAATGTACTCTCAATTCTTTTAGTTAACTCTTGTGTGTTTTTCCCTCTCTCAAGTATTTTCCATTGAAATATTGGGAAACGTTTCACTGGCACAGTCTGTGTGTGGGTGGTCTTTATTACCCAAAGAACAAGCAGCAGAATCTCCTTCTGTTTCACAGCTCAATTTTGGTTGGACAAACTTTTGTATTTCTTACTTAGCATGTACTTCATCAAATGTTCCTCCAGGGAAAAATATTTTGAAGATAGCTGGGTAAAGCAGTTTGAATTTCATGTCTGCTCCTCGACATTCCCTGAATAATGGAATAAATGTATTCCTCTTCTGCCTGGTGTACAATGAGTAGTCATTCTCCATAAACACTCTGCTGTGTCCTACTTTTAGTATTATGCCCTTCTGCCACAGTTTTGTCAGAATCAACTCCTTCTGCTGGTAAGACTGCATCTTTAGAATTAAAGGTCTAGGTTGTTTTCTCATAGACACATTTGGAACATACACACTATGTGCCCTTTCAAATTAACAAGTTCTGTTGCGGAATATCAGTCCAGTTGCTTATTTGTGCTTTCATACAATTAACACAGTCTGCTCCTTCCAGCTTCTCAGGTACAGCAAAAAAATCTCAGGTTTTCCCTAGGTGCTCTGTCCTCTAATTCTATTATTTTTTGAAACCTTTCTTCTTGTGCAGACTCATATTCAGCCAGCCTTTTCTTCATTTCAATCTCTGCGTTTTGCAGTTTTATCACCTTATCTGAATATCTGTTTAAAGCATCTTCCATTTTTTTACCAGCCATTTATTGTTTGACTTGACATGCTCTACCAGTGTTTTGTTTATTTTAGTCAGGTCTGTGTGCAGTTGTCTTATACTTTCTTCTAGAATACTGGAAGTCATGTCTGGAGCTTCCACTGCTTTTTTGCTGAACAGCTACAGTACTTTTCCCAGTCAGTGTTTTTGTCACCTTTTGTAGCTGATTTTCCTTCAGGTCCTTTGTATTTCTTTTTCCTGGCATACAGACAGTGCATTTACTAGCCAGTTACTGAAATTTACCCAGAAATCTAGGTTCACTGGCCTTCTCTGCTAAGTTTCTGTTTTCACACTGGAAGAGGTAGAATTAAGCTGTTAATCAATGTGCAGCCGTCTTGGAAGTCTCGCATTCCTGTATTGGCTTAGTTCTTAGAATACTTTCTACTACTTTATGAATACAACATTCTGTAGGATTATTGTGATTCCCCTTAAAGGTCTGCACCAAACTACCAGTCTCTCCTTATTTCTTAAGATTCTCCCCTGTTTCATCATCATCCCTTTCCACTTTGAATTATAGGTTTCTGCTTGTGCTACATACAGAAGCCTTAACTGTGCAGCTCTGAAATACCCCTTCAAATCAGATAATTTCAAATCACCTTGCTCTTTTGGAAGGATTATCTTATTCTACTTGACTCTTGCAGTCTTTCCCTCCCAGGTAACATCCTTCAACGCTTTATTAATTGCTACCCACAACTTCTCCTCTGGTTGATAAAAACATGTCTGACCTATGTATAAAACTAAAGGGACTAAAACATTTTGACTCCTTGGATCTTGCTATGCATATCAATAAAACAGAGCTTCCAAGTTCTCATTTTTTGTATTATCTTTTGATTAGTCTCTTCCCATATATCCTTAGCTGCCATTACACAATCCTTTTTAATCCATTCTCCTAAGTACTGCATTTTATCATGTCCCTATAAATATGGGTATTGCTGAACCAATTCATGTGTGGATACATAGTTAACTATTGCCTTTGGTTTGTCTTCATTAACTGTGTATCCCAAAAAGAATTGAAAGTGTCTCAAAATGTTCCACAACACTGAAACATCCTTTTCTGGTTTTAATCAGGTATAAAATAATATCATCTGCAAATAAAGCCAGCTTTTCTTGACTACCATGCCAGCTATATCATTGAATTCCTGACTCTCTTATTTTCTTTGCCAATGGTTCTAAAATATAACACAAGTAACAAAGGGGAAAGAGGACACACCCCTTCCTGGTTCCTCTGCTCAAACAGAACTTATCAGAGAGGAACCCACACACTTTAATTTTTGCCTTCGATCCCTCATATATCCTCCTAATCAACTTAATAATTTTATCAGGGAATGCAAATACTTCCATTGCCCTGCTCGTAAAATCCCATCTTACTCTGTCGATTGCTTTCTTTGCATCAAGACCCACCAACAACAGTGGTATATCATTACATTCTGCATCCTTCTGGATCATCGTTCTTTTAATGTTGTCAAATGTTTGCCTCCTCTCCACAAAACCACACTGGTACATACCTATTAATTTTGGCATCACTGTTGCCATTCATTAAGCCATTATAAACATAAACACTTTATAATCATGGTTTAAAATTTAAATCGACTTATATGAAGCTGATTCTGATGGGTCTTTAACATATTTAGGTATTATAGCCAGCATTGCTTTTTTCCAGGATATTGGTGCTTCTCCTCCTTTTAAAATACTTTTAAACCAAACCTTCCAGATCTTTATCAGTTTTTACCCTCCTAGCTTCCAAACATCTGCAGGAATACAATCTATTCTTGGGGTCTTTCCTATAGACTGATTATACATCATCATTTTTATTCATCATTTTTATTTCATCTCCTCCTATCCTGTTAGTAATTGAACCTCATCTACCTCTAACCTTGTTCTTCCATAAACATTTCCAGTTGTACCTTTTCTTGATTTCCAGATTTCTCTACTTTATACAGATTTTCATAGAATTTCCAAAATATTTCTAGTACTGCTACAGGATTTCTGCTTATCTTCCTTGTTATAGGCTCCCTATGCTTGGCAACAACCCCTTCTACTTTCTGTTGCCAGAGTCATTTTGCTGAAAGTTTTTGTGGTCTGGAGTTATTATCAAGTGCTTGGAATAACCTTGATGTCCCATTGTGTAGGAGAGGGGATGGACAGAGTACAAAGTAGAAAATACCTCCTATCTTGCAGTGTGAAAGACCAGAGCCACTGCCTAATTCATGCCATGAGATAGAATGGCACCCATGAAACCTGAAGTCAACATGTAGGCGAACAAACAAGAATTTGGAATGAGACAGGAAGCACTACCAGAACCTCCTGCTGCATGCTACAGAGCAGTCTCACATTCAACAGTGATCCAAAGACCTGAAAACATTTTATAATTTGTGATTTCACTAGCATTTCTGCTTACCTTTCCGATCATCTCCTTCTCAAGAGACATAAAAGGCACAGTATGCTTCACAGAAACATCCAGTTTTCTCTTTTGTGCTTCCTCTTGTAGCATCTCAAACTCAAACCTATAATATTGGATGAGAATAAATATCATACAGTCACTGCCCACATTCTAAGCCATAATTTTCCTTCATGTACTGACTATATCATTGTTATTTACATATCTGGCTATTGCACTCAACTTTACAATTATACTCTGATAAAGCAGATGACTGAAATCACAAAAGGACAGGTGATATGTACTATCATTAAAAATAAAAACAGCTGTACAGTGACTCATAATGTAGACACTTGTGTCAATAACAGCAGAAAAATATTCATTTTAACTGATTATGGTAGGCTAAAACACTAGAATGAGATGCACATGCAAGTTCCAAGCAAGCAAGCAACCTGAAGGAAAGCAGAAAGAGGGAGTGGAAAAATATTTAATTTACAGGTACAGCACAGTAAACCTGACAACTGATACAGTGTTAAAGGGATGAAAAGTACAGCAAAACTAAGCTGGGTGAAAAGAAACAGACGGCATCCACGCGTGCAAGGAAAAACAAAACCACTACCTGTAACCACATTCAGGATGTCCTGCAGGCGCACATTTACATTGATATGCCATGGCAGTGGGGACAGTGCTGACACTAGTAATGTGCCTGACCATTACATGACATTTTATATTTGTTAACCAGGTAGGTGGGCTGATTTGTTGACCCTTTTCATACATGACCTGGAATGAGTTATACAACTGTACTTTGCTACATTTAATAATAACAAGAGTTACTACATTGTCTACATAATTATAGGTTCATAGGTTCATACTAGGCTATCTGCCCGAGGGCATTTACAAGCCTAGCCCATCGTTTTGTGGCTTACGCCACCCCTTTAGTATGGGGAACTATACCCATTATTTTGCTGTGCCTCTGTCGAGCAGTGACACTGAGGTAATCCCTGGGGTATATCTGCGATCTCCCATCCATTGGTCAAGATTTCTCTTGAACAAGGCCAGCGAGGTGCTCTGCCTCACATATACCGGGATTTTGTTCCACAGCATAGGGAGTCTTTGGGTGATGAATCTATCCCTCCAGCACGTCCTATTAATAGCCGTGTCGAGGTTTAAGTCTCCGCCCTTGTGGCTCTGATGGATCTAGATTTTTGAGGTGAAGCATATTCATCAAATCTGGGTTTGACATGGCCTTGTATGTTAGGCAAAGGTCACCTCTGAGCAAGCGGTGGCGACTGAATAGAGCTGGAGTTCTTTCAGTCGGGCAGCATAGGACAGATTTTGAGACCCTTTATCCTTTTGGTGAGGAACTTTTGTGGCCTCTCCAGCTGCTGCAAGTGTCGGGTCAGATACATTCCGAATGGGGCATTGTACTCAATCATTGGTCTGATGAGTGATGAGTAAAGGGAGACCATGACCTCCCTTGATCTAGATGAGAATCCCTTCATGATAAGGTGGGCAATGTAGAAGGTCTTCCTAACTACTTTAGCTACATGGGTGTCGAATGACAGACTACTATCAACCTGGGTCCCCAGGTCCCTGATAACTTCTTCTGTGCTCAGTGGATTGCCACCTATTTGGTAGCTAGGGGTAACCTTGTTTTTCCCGAAGGGTATGACTATGCATTTTTTGGCATTTAACTTTAGGCCATGGCTCTGGCACCAGTTATCCGTTTCTGTGAGACCCTTCTGAAGGATATCTGTGTCAGATGTGTTTTCTACTATGGCGCCCAGTTTGCAGTCATCTGCAAACTTTGTCAGCCATAACCCTCCTGTGTTTGCTTGTACTTCGGAAAAGTAGATGCCAAACAAGAGTGGGCCCAGGACTGAGCCCTGTGGGACACCACTTGTGACAGGCTTTGAGTCTGACATGGCGCCAGCAACTCTGACCCTGTGGGTTCTGTCACTCAGCCAGTTTGCATGTGATGTATGGGTTAACATTTAAGCTGATGAGTTTTTCAATGATACCCGAGTGGGGTATTGTATCGAAGGCCTTCGCCAGATCGAGGTAGGCTGTATGGACTGCCTTTCCCTCATCAATGGCTTTGGTGACTGTTTGAAAAGTCAACCAAGTTTAAAAGGCATGATCTGCCTTTGACAAAGCCAAACTGGGTTGGATCCAAAGTCTGCAAATTCCCTATGTCTTTATTTATGAGGTCCATTATGATCCTCTCCATGGCTTTGCAGATAAGGCTTGTCAAGCTAATGGGCCGGTAATTTCCAGGGTCGGTGGAGGCACCGCCTTTGTGAAGTGGGACCACAGTTGCAGTGCGCCACTCCTGGAGTGCGTATCCAGAGGTAAGACTTTGATTAAACAGCTGTCCTAGCTGTGGGTTTAATTCCTCATTGAGTTCGTGTAGCACACAGCCGGGGACACCATCAGGTCCCATGGATGCTGTGTTTTTTGCTTTGGAGAGAGCAGTTCTCACGTGGGCGTTGGAAATGTTTGGGGGGCTGCAATCGTTTGGTATAGATATCTCTCCTTTTGGGGGGAAGGGGGGGAGAAGTTTGCACTGAACCTGTCAGCCAGTATGTTGGCAATGTCTGCAGGATCAGTAATCTTCACATCATTTTGAACTAGTTCTGAGCATATCTGGGAGTTTCCTCCCAGGTTTCTAACATAGCTAAAGAAGGCCTTATGATTGTCTTTTGAGTCTTTAGCTATTTTTCTCTCAAAATTTGCTTTGGATGATTTTATGAGAGCTCTTTAGCTATTTTTCTCTCAAAATTTGCTTTGGATGATTTTTTGAGAGCTCTTAGTTTTTTACTTATAGTGATCAAGGGTGTCTTACCTTCTAAGGATTTTGCTCTATCTTGTAGTAGCTTCCTCCTTTTGTTGTAGAGTTTGTTTATGGCTGGGGTCCACCAGACTGGACGCTTGCCTTTGGTACAAAGAGTCTTTGTTTTGCTTGGGATTGCCTTATCCATGCAGTCCTGCAGGTGCTGGTAGAAGGCATTTGTAAGTGATTCAGTGGCTTGAGTACTGTTTTCCGCCGGCTCGGGGGCCTTAAAGGAGACCACACTAGACTTTAGAAGTGTGAAGTCAGCTTTCGAGAAGTTCTTTACTGTGGTCTTTTTTATTTCAGGTGGGGTGGGATGAGGACCTCCAGCGAGATTAGTTTGTGATCTGATCTCACCAGTGAGGGGTATACTTCCGGTGTTGAACATTGTGCTCCCATGTTCGTGATGATGAGATCAAGTATGTTATCTCCTCTTGTGGGGATGGTGACTAGTTGTTCCATGGCATTTGAGTTTATGAATTCCAGGAACTTTTGGGCTAGGGTGTTTGGGCTTGAGTAGTGTTCCCAGTCTATATTAGGGTAATTGAAGTCACCTAGTATGATGGTGTTTGGTGATACATTTATCCCCTCTAGTGTTTTCAGGAAGGCCATGTGAGGTTCCTGAGTTTGTGAGGTGGCCTGTAACATGCTACAATTTGCAGAGCAGTCTTGCCTATGGTTAATTGCACCTGGATGGTCTCCGATGCATCGTGCGTTGCCACCAGTCTTGAGGTGTGGGTGTCCTTGATGAATATGGATACCCCCCCCTCCTTTCTTGGTATTGTCTGGATTTTGGGGCGGGCATGATATGAGGTAAAACCTGATAGTGCTGGGGTGCTCTCAGGAGCCTTGAACCAGGTTTCTGTCACAGCACAGACATCGATGTTCTCCATACTGAGAAGGGCCTCGAGTGCGTGCATTTTGAGATTTAGACTTCTGGCATTGAGCAGCATTACGCTTAGTTTTTTTCCTTTTTTTGTGTTCTAGGGTGGTAGGTTTAGAATTTGAGCCTTGCCTAAAAAAGGCAGTATGGGGGTGGCAAGAGCCTTTGCCAATATCCGGAATCCCAGGGGTGACAGGTGCAAGCCGTCCCTTGCGAAGCAGCGTGGCTTGTCCAGCATGTCATCCCAGGCAGACAGACACTGGATCCCCTTTGAATGACACCAGTGTTTAAGCCAATTGTTAAAGCTGATCATCTTATCTCTGTATTGTGGCATCATTCTTGGTGAAGGTAGGATACTGCTCAAGGTCAGGGTCATACCTGCCTGGGCTACATAATCAGAGAGCTCCTCAATGTCTCTTTTCATGTAGTCCAAGGAGGTATGTCTCAGGTCGTTTACACCAGAGTGGACAATGACTGAGTCGTATTTGTACCTGCTGTTGAGAGACCTGAGTGCTTGCGTTATGTGGCGGATTCTAGCGCCCGACAGGCAGCTTACTGTGACCTTCTCCTTACTCAGTCTGGTGAGCGGGACGTCAGTGTGTCTGACTATGGAGTCACCAATGACTAGTGTGTCTGGCATTGTGTTTGGCCTTAAGGGCTGTGACTGTTTGACACTCTGACTGTGAGGTATATGTGTTGCAGGTGTTGTGTTCTGAGGTGGTGGTTGTTTGGGTGTCTGCTTTGGTGGCCTCTGCTGTTTTGGTAGATTTTTGATCAGAGCCTCCGAGTATGTCTTTGTGTGTTTATGTGTATGATTTGAGGTTGTGATGGTACTATGTGAAACTGGGTCTATAGTGTGTGTGGTAACCTTCTCCTCCTGACTGGTCTTGCCTTTTGATTTAACAGGTTACTACATTGTCTAGATTCTTACATTTGCTATAACAAAACTTGGCTCTCTATTGAAATGTCAGCACTTGCAATGCGGAGTGCCAATAAGCTGAAAAAAAGACCAAAAACCCAGAGAAAAGTGAATCGTGAAAATCACTCTTCTCCTTTAAACTTATTTTCTGCAGGGGGCAAGCCCTCCTTCACCCCATACCCTGCCCCAAACACACACACACACACACACACACATATATATATATATATATATATATATATATATATATATATATATATATATATATACATATATACGCACACACACACACACACACACACACCAAATGCCAAGATCGCCATATCTTGGCGAAAAGAGACTATTCTGAGAAAAGGCATTTCAGACTTGGTATATGCAAGTCCAGTCTGCTGTAGTAGGTCCTGACATTTAAAATGGTTACCACAAAAGTTAGTCTTGTCACACAATACAGTATACAAAATGCCCATAAAAGTAGTGGCAGCTGGTGACTTCAAAGCTAGAGGGGGCTGCAGAAAGCAACCAAATGGGTGGAGCCAACTACAGTGGGGCAGGGATGTTTTATAGCAAGTCAATAACCATTACCTATGATCAAACAAATGTGGTCATTTACTTTCATCCACAGACTACTTCAGTACAAACTCACTAATTATAGCTACTTAACTGACTATATACACCTTAGACGTCTAAGCCATAATCAACACTCCATGGATCACCCTGTTACCACTAATCTTCCCTGCACTGCTCCAGTTTTCCCCTCATCCTGCCAGACAGATTACTTATTTCTTGCTTTTCATACCTCTGTCATACTTTTTTTAACCCCCCCCCCCCCATGCTTTTAACACTCTCTAACTGGCCAAGACCCCAATGTAATTTAAATTTAGAGGAAGTAACTGAGTTAAGATGGGGGTTGCTAGGACCCCAGAAATCCTAAAGATGTAACTGCACTGAGGTGCATCTCAGATTTTTTTTAACTAACTTTCGACTTAACAATGGCCTGAATAAAAAAATCGTGAGTTAGGAAATATATTCAGTCTTTCTGGGAATATTGCTTGCCTTCCTAGCCCTCCTAAAAGAAAGTTATCCTCTATGTACTCTTGTGTTAGAATGGGATGAAAGTAACAGAACAAAAGGACGGAGGCATACATTATACTGCTCGAATGTCTGGGAGAAGGAACCAAAGCACTTGGATAAAATTCACAAAGAGAAGGGGACTGCACATAGAAGGAATAAACTGCTCAGAACTCAACAGGAGAACCAAGTGCTGTTATATGGCAACACCAATCGGTGCAACACACTGCCAATGATCAGTAGCTATCACACACATCCTGCCTGGACCACTACAGACAGCTGTTCATTGAGTGCAGTGCTGATGCTTGACTATCACAACATGTGACAAAATATACACACTACTTCTGAACAACCAGAATACTAAAGGCTTATTTTAAACAAATGACAACACTACCAGTCACTTTTATCCACAGACAACCCCTGCATCCAACTTTATAAAATGCATATACCTCAGATATCATAATGTAATACAATAGAAATACCAACAATTGGATAAAGTAATTTACATTAATCCCCCTACATAGCTGTGACCATCAATTATTTCCCTAATGACCCATTCAGTAGTTTGTCCATGTATGAAAAAGCTCTTCACTGACATCAAAATTAAACACTTTCCCCAATGCCCCCTTCAGTACTTTGTTCATGTACACACAAGCATTTCACTGACGTCAAAATGAAACATTTCCCCAACAACCCCTCAGGTACTTTGTCCATGTATGTACAAGCATTGCACTGACATCAAAATGAAACATTTCTCCCAATGACCCCTTCAGTGGTTTGCCCATGTCCTCACAAGCACTGCACTGACGTCAAAATGAAACATTTCCCCCATCTACCCCTTCAGTAGTTTGTCCATATATATTAAAGCATTTTACTGACATCAAAATGAAACATTTCTCCCAGTGACCCTTTCAATGGTTTGTCTATGTATGCACAAACAGACTCACAAATAGATACAGTGTAACACACACACACACACACACTTTAAGTACTCACCTTATTCCCACATCCTGACAGTAGCACACATAGTGCCTAAAAAGCATACTTTAAAATTAATAAATTTTCCCCAACCACATGATTCCTGTTGCACATTACTTTGTTATGCAGTAGTCTGTTAAGTCGCTCACTGAATGATGCTAATGTCACTGCTGTATGTTGCTGATCGAACCCAATTGCTGATCGGGAAGCCAAATGCTGTGCTACTTTTAAATCACTACAGTAATTATACGAAGCAAAATGTTTTTGTTAAAGGCAGTGAAAACAGTCACCAAAGACATGACCAAGTAGCTAAAAACCAAATTCAACGATATATGCAAAAAAGCAGCAGACAATAATAATTACAAAAAGGTAAGCACTTTCACATTCTAACAAATGCTTCTTCAGACCAATAAAAGTACAATTAAAAACAGAATATTTAAATTAAGCAAACTGACTGGCATAACCAGTCTGAAACCACTCAGAAACTAAGAAACTGCTCCATTCATAAAAACATGTCACATGATCCCCCCACATCCAATCAATTAATCCAAATTGTTCACACCTCCCAATACCAAACCAGGCTTCAAGGTGTACAGATAACATACCAAAGTGAAACTTGTAATACGAAAAATAAACATATCTAAAAGCATACAAATCATATCAAAACAAACAATAAAAATTAGTAAAACCCTACCTAACAAGCCTCTGCGACTTTAGCTTATTTTGCAGAGGTACACGTTTTTTCAAACCTGACCTTCTATTAGCCCATAACAAAATAATCCATTGTAACTCACATGATTCAGTCCTGTTACCTAAATCACCTAGCCTTTCTGTATTAAACAACCTATCCACTTCTAAAAATCTAAAATAATGATTTTTCGCCTTCACTAGCAACATGCTTAGCAACAGCATTACACAAACTATATTTACGTATATGATATAAATGCTCTCTCATCCTAAATCTTAAAAGACCTATTGGTTTTGCCAATGTAAAAACATCTGCAAAAAACACAATAAGCAAATAAACCAGAGTCCGCCCTAACTCTGAAGGAATATAATGTTCCTGTATCAGGATGTTTAAAAGCAGTTTGTACTATCAATCAAATGACAACAACTGCAACAACCATAAGGAAATGTACCAAAAACACCTTCATCCAAACCAAGATAATTATTATTCAAAGGATAGCATAACAATCTCTTTAGTGAACACCTATTCTTTTAGCGAAAACGAGGTTTGGTACCAATAAACTTCCTGACATTGTCATCAGTTAAAAGAACAGACCAATGCTTCCTAACAGTATCTGTAATCATTTTGGTATTACTACTATAAAACATAGGAACCATCACCTCAGTCCTTCCTAAGGCGGACCCAGCTGTGGTTATCTGTGCTGAAGAAGAAAAATAGGAGTTTGATCTGGTTTACCTCATAGCTATACCATAAGTCAGTCCATCCTCTAACGCCTTAGAACAATATCGTCTACTATCCTTTTTGTTGTATTGGATCTTCTCAGATCTCCATGCATGTTGCAAGGGTTTGGAACACAACAGAAAGTTAACTTTATTTTTTATGGAAAAATAATAGTTGACCTTATGAGTTACCACACTTTTTTTTCTCTTTTTAGCTGGAGGCTGCAGTCCAGCAACCAGTACCATGAGCCTTCTGAATAAAAGCAACCATAACATACAGCAACCATAACATACAGAACAGAAAATCGCATATACTTCGTCAAAATACTTATGGTCCAAAGTATTTTTCTTGTTGTACTTTGTACAGAAACACCACACAGATACCAGTTTTACTGTCTGAAAGAAATATGTTAGCATATATACTGATTGCACAACTTTCCTAACATAGTCGGATCACTGCTAGTTGTGAGAGTTACTAGACCAGTGATTAGTTATTTCTATTCAGAAATTATACTTTATGATATTATAGGCATGACTTTGTATACTGCATGCTGGTGATGAACCTGTTAATGCTTGCTTTGAGATGATTGTTCAAGATACTCAAAATCTGTGCTTTTTGCAATCTGTACCACATTTACATTTGTTCTGAACAGAGGAGTGGTTTAGAAAACCTGCTTTAAAGAATTTATTTTTTTTGGTCTTCAGATTTGGCAGTTACGTTCTATGGTTGACAGGGTTGAGTTCTGATGGCTCTTTTGGCATTTGACATGGGAGTTGTTGATCTGGAAAGAAAGTGACTTTTGTCATACTGAATTATGCTGAGATGAGTATGTATTTGCCTTTTTGTGCTGAAGGGGGACACTGATCTCAGTAAAAAAAAGGTCATAGGCAGGTGTACAAAGTAGCTGGTTGCACCATTTCTCAGGAATACATAGCAGTGATCAATGCATGCACGACTGACCACATTTTGCATTTTTTTGTCTAAATTGGGAGGTAATAATCTACTTGAGAGAAAATCTTTTAAAATTACTGTGTCCCACTGAGAATGCCAAAGTGGGGACTAATTAAAGTCCAGATTATAAGAATGTTTCTACCTGTTCTACTGATCTACTGTTATTGACTTTCTTGTGCTGATTTGAGTTTTGAGTTTCCAGCTGCTGCCAAACGACAGATTTAGTATTAGTTTTATTTATGTGATGATCACTTCTGTGACATCTGATGAATATGCTAACAAAGTCTTTATATAGTGACTGCTATACATGTGCTAAGGAGGATCCACTTTGCAGAACGTTGCAACTATCAAGCACTGCATTTAGATTGAGTGTTTTCAGAATCAGGTCTCTGAAAAACATGGAAAAAAAATAGAGTGCCTAATACAAATCATTGAGATGTGCTTTTTCCCCAGACTTTACCATTTAAATGAGAGCTGTTAACTCATAAAGTAATGGTTTTGTTTGTTAAGTAATTCTGAAATGAGTTACAAATACTACTGATGATTCCTGCTTCATGTAGTTAATTAAGAAGCATGTTGTGGTTAACTGTTACTGCGGTGGTGGTGCTGTGGTAGCGTTGTCGCCTCACAGTTAGACGGTGCATGTTCGATTCTCAGTTAGAGCGTCTTCTGTGTGTCGACATGCATAAATGGGCATTCCTTCGTTGAAGGTTGTGCGTTAGGCCTGGCAAGCCAGCACGTAAAAATCTACTGCTAATCATTAGCAGACCGGAGTTCCGCTGTGGCGACCCCTAACCAGGAAAAGCCGAAAGACAATTTGTGGTTAACTGTGCTAAAGGATCCACTTTTTAAATTTCTCACTCCTCTGGCTTTAGGCCTGTCCTGTCTAACATTTAGCTGACCAATTCATTCCTCTTCTGAGATGACAACTTCTTCATTCAGTCCCCAGTTAAGGCAAGAGCCATACAGCTCATTTGTTCCCTGACTGACACAAGGACCCTAACAGCCCATTTGTTCCCCGACTGAGATGAGGGCCCTAACAGCCCATTTGCTCTCTGACTGAGATTACTGCACTAGCAGCCCATTTGTTCTCTAACCGAAATGAGGGCCCTAGCATTCCATCTGTTCTCTGACAGAGATCAGGGCCCTAACAGCCCATTTGTTCCCTGACTGAGATGAGGGCTCTAGCAGCCCATTTGTTCCCTGACTGATATTAGGGCCCTAGCAGTCCATTTGTTCCCTGACTGAGAAGATGGCCCTAGCAGCCCATTTGTTCTCAACTGAGATGAGGGCCCCAGCAGCCGATTTGTTCTGTGACTGAGATGAGATCCCTAACAGTCCATTCATTCCCTTTTGACACTGAAAAATGGGCAACAGGTCAGGCAGGCATTTACTGATGTGGAGCCCACCCTTCCTACCATACTTCTTCCCTGCATTGGCTGATGGCTTCACTAAGATGACACTGGAGCTTCCTACGTGCGTGCCTCCACATGCCCTAGGGACTTTCGACCCTGGCTTGCATCATGAGTTATGCGACTATCAGTATCCAAACTCATGTTATGAAGCGTGACGCAATGGGTCACACTACCTTCCTTCCCCCAGGGTAGGCAGACCAGCAATGGCCACTTGCTCCCACCATCCCTTGCTTCAGTCCACCAGATGCCCATGCCACTAAATGAACTCAGGTTGACTGAGTCACATTCAGGACATGGCATGCTGAAGGCCTTTTTAAATTTTTGCAGACTACACCTGACAGCTGTGCATTATCTCAGTGAGTCTTTGCTTAGTTAGACACCACAGCTCTGTACGGGGAATAGCTGTTTTGAAGTGAGGGTACTATACACAGTAAGTTACTGTAGGACTTACTGATAAATTAGTCTTTCTATAATTTTTACTAGGATTGAGAGTAAGACTATGGGTTGGTAGTCTTCCAGCATTTTGTTTTATTGTTTTTTGAAAGTGGTATAGTGAAGGTGTTGTTCTGCATTCTGGGTACTATGTGTGAGACTAAAGATTAATTAGATGAGACAGAATTTTGTAATTATTGGCTCCATGTGATTGAAGAAAAATGTGTGTAATGTACTTAGTCCTGGTGATTCTAGTTTAAAGATTTTGTAATCAAGCTGTGAACTGTACAACAGGGTTATATTCTAGCTATTCTCTTGCTGTGCACCTATTATCTTACAAGCAGGTACACTGATACTCAAGTGTATAGGCAATTTTTGTCTAAAAGTGCAGTAACCTCTGATACTTCTCACATCATGAGGGAGTGAATTTATGCAGCTGGGGTGGTCTTTATAAAGGCTTTTTCCCCTCAGATTTGTTAAAGGGTGGCTTGACCAACAATGATGTTTTCCTATTACTTGAGTATATGAAGTATGTTATTTACATGTCAGAAAAAGATAAAGGGAGAACTTAAAGTGCTACAATCCTGTCCCAAAACAAAATGTACATTAGAGAAGGCACCAGCTCTCATTTTAATCTCATTTTAGCTAAAGAAAGTTAACAGGAGAGCTGATTGGTTAGTCATTTCAATCAAAATGTATTGGTGATGTCAAAGTCAGTCAGCCAGGTCACCGCACTGGCAGTGGCACATGCTGGGGACAGAGGATTCAGGCAAATTATGGTGACACACATTTCATTTAAATCTGCTTACTGATGCTTTCTCCCAACAGAATGATAAGCAAGAGCATATAAAATGAAATTATTCTGTCCAGTCAAGGCAAAGGATTCCTTACTCTACATCATAACAATGTGCATTTCTATTTAGTCAAGAATGTGAAATCCTTCATGGTGCAAATCTTGAAGAAATCATTGGCCCTTGTTCAGATATAGGATCTCAGTGAAATGTGTGTTTATTTTCATTAGTATTATATGTATTATTTGTCCTCATTACTGAAGCAGTCAGTCTGGACATCTTAAGTTTTGAAACACTAATTTTGTATCCATCAGTAATCACAGGAGTCAACCAGTTACTGTATTTGAACTTGTAAGCCTTTAAGTTCTGCAGTTTATGTGTAGCTCTTTGAGAACAAACCCACCTGTGGCATCTTTTTGACATCAGCACATGATAATACTACAACAGTACACTAATACTATATGGGTCACATCTCCCTGTGATCATCCCATCAACACCTGCTGTGCCTTCCTGTCTTGATGGCAGTTATGCATGCCTTCCCATAGTAGTTTACCAGGGGCCTGATGAATAGCTAATTTTACAATGTTGCTTTGTAGAAGATAGTAGTTCTCTTCTCAGTCTTTCAACCTCTGAATATTACTGACTCACTCTTAGTGATCCAATTTCAGTGATGAAATTGGGTTCCTAATATCACAAGCAGTACCAATGTACCTACTGCAGAAGGGCATAAAATCTTGATCCAAGTTATCCACACACTCTTCGAAGAGAGCACTTAGCTGTTGTCTGTACACAAATCATTATGAAGGGTAACTCTCAGTGAAAACTCAAGTGACAAATGTAAAGCTAAATGCCTGTCATCCTTCTCTGTAGCTCAAATGAATGGCTGCTGAAGCAGAAACATGGGTGGTATGCATCTTCATGTCTTACAGTGACACATCAATCACAAGTTACTTACATGTCTTGGACCAGTACTTCATGCACAGGTGACTCATACTGGACCAGTATCTCATCTAATAGTTACTGGTACTGAATCAACACTTCATACACTGGTGGCTAGCACTCTTAAGGACACCTCCAGCACAAGTGACTGACACTAAACCAATACCTCACACACATATGACTGGCACCAGACCAGCACCTCATGCACAGGTGACCGGCACTAGATCAGCTCCTTATACACAGTTGACTGGTACTGAAGCAGCACCTCATGTACATGTGACTGGCACTGAATAAGCACCTCATACACAGTTAACTAGTACTGAACCAGCACTTCATATGCAGATGGCTAACACTCTTAAGGGCACCTCCAGAGCAGGTGACCGGCAGTGGACCAGCACCTCACACACAGGTGACTGGTGTTAGACCAACACCTGACATACAAGTGATTAGCAGTGGACCAGCACCTCGTACACAGGAGACTGGTACCAGATAGCATCTCATGCATAGGTGACTGGCAGTGGACCAGCACCTCACACACAGGTGACTGGTGTTAGACCAACACCTGACATCCATGTGATTAGCAGTGGACCAGCACCTCGTACACAGGAGACTGCCCCTTGACCAACAAAGATGACTGGCACAAGAACAAATGCTCCAAGATGCAGCTGCGCCCTATCCACTCATGGCTTATCAGAATTCCTCAGAGTACTGCAGTTAGCTTCCACTCACCAGATAAAGGAGAATACTAGTTTGGATCCCAAGTGCAAGCTCTGCACTTTTAACCAACTAACTAGAACTATACTCTTGAGGCTGATCACAAACAGAAGTGCAAATGTGGTGCAGTGGTCAATATAAATAATGCTGTCCTGGGTTTGTTTCTAACAATCTCTACTTATACACTGTATGACTGTGCAACTGACTCACCCAGACTGATACACTGTGTGGCTGGGCAACTGTCTTGACAGACTGACTTCACACCCAACACTTTGATGGGTAGACATAAGACCGCATATATGAATGGCATATGAAAATATAATCTTAAGATCAAGTTGAAGGGAAACCCTAACCTGAAGGGAACTACATACTTGACATGGTAGTAGGGAATGACAGAACAGTGCAGGGCCTTGGTCTAGCTTCAAACTATACTCTTAACCTATGCACTCTTTCTCACCCACTTGTTAATCTTCCATCAAGTGCTGAACATTCCCCATATGTTCAGAGTACTAGGAGTGAATGAGGGCTCCAAATGTGCAGGGAGCTGTGACAATCTTATCAACCTTCAGTGGTGAATCTTCAACTCAAGAGATGGAAAAAGCAGAGAATGCTCTTGCTCTGAAGTCTGCATCAGATACATGACCCAGGGACTTGAGGATATTCTCCATTTGACAGCTGACTGGCTGTGTGAGTGTGGAATGGTTGGTTCACGATCTCTGGATCTCACTCACAACTACCACAGTCAGGGTAATGCTTCTCTGCTCTCTCTCGCCACCATCAGTGGATGATATATGGGATCTCTGCCCCTCATCAGATTGGTATTTCACAACCAATAAAGGCTCAAGAGGCCACCACAGTTATGGCAGACTCTTTAGCCGTCTGGGTCTTTAACTGAAGTCTGCCATCCCATTCCATGATTTCTGGCTCCTTCCAGCAATCATATATAGGACCCTTCTGACAATCCCTGTGCTAGCTGGCCATTCTTCACCACAGGACCCTTGCAAACAAACAGAGGCCTCAAGTTTCTCTCATAATTTCTCTGGCTAATGCTGGTTAAGTGCTGGCATTTGTGATGGGATTCAGGCTCATGCCCCTCCCACAGACAACACAGGAAGTTCTTATATGCAGGTTTGATCTGTGGTCTGACAACTGCTGGAATACTTATTTTTACGGCACTTAATGTAGTATTTTTCCAATGATGTGTATTGGAACTGAGAACTGAATTGCATGTGTATATAAAAGGACTGAAGAGTGTAAAGGTGGCACGTCCTCCTACCTTGGTACATGGATGTCCTGGTGAGCAGAAGTCAGAGGTAAGTGATCCTCAAGAAAATGAAGATAATACAGTTAAGAAATGCTGTGATAGGTGCTCAGGACAGATGAAAACAGCTGTTACCCTTTGACAAGGCTCTCTGTATTATGAACTAATGTTTTTCTATGTATTTTAATATCACTACGATACATTTTTACATGATTGACTATCAAACAAAATTCACTAGGTGCTGGGCAGTGGCTTGCTCCTTCAATTAAAGAGTCCTTGAAAAACTGGTCTACAGAACCGTCACATCTTGGCCATCATATCCATGTTCAATGTTTATTGAAAATGCTGGCAAAAGATAATCTGGCAGCAGAATATATATCTGCTCCTCTGTGCTCAGTGAAAAATCAGTGTTACTACAGTTTCAGCTCAATCAATTCATGCTCTGCTTGAGATGGGTCAGTTAGGGAATTAGTCACATTACAATTTGCACAGTCTTTAGTTTATATGTATCCATCACTTATAAACAGGTCTTTCATTTAAATAACAGCTTCCTGCTCTAAATGCATTCACATTTATTCAATGTTAAGTCATATTACTTGTCATTTTAATGACACATAAACTTCTCTCTCTGAACAATAAACCATGCAGATAATCAAATTTATGGACTTTAAATCTATACCTCATTCAAGTTACATCCACCTCAACAAATTCCTGTCAGCTCTGGTTTCTAGTGAAAAATAAATTATGTATATGTGTAGCATTTTTAAACACATTTCCCACACTGCTGGAACTTGTCTTTATTGGTAACCGAATCAGACTACTGTTAATTAGTAAGACTTAAATGTATTAACACATGAACTGCATCATCCCCAACTAAGTGAAAAAAGCTGCAACTTGAACTTCTTTATTATTTTCAGTTAATCCTGAAAAGGTGTTATAAAGATTAACTTTCTGCACCCATTGCTTCTAACTTTCTGCTGAGGCAAACTGTAAAACCAATGACGCTGCTAGAGAGATAAGTAAAACGGAAATCAGGATGAACGTTTAGCAGCTGTATGTAAAGGACGTAGTGGAAATCAAACCGGTTACAATTTACACCGTCTCCAAAAGTAAGGCAGCTGCTTAATAAGTGATGGCTTATTTCGACTTCTGCAAATGAGTTGTGGCACTTGCCTAAACTCATTGCCATTTTGTTCGCTTTTTATATAAGTTCCATTTTGTTTCATTACTCAGTGGTGTTTCAGTTTGGCTTAAGTCATTTCTGCTGGAAATGGTGATTCTTCTACTTGCAGTAACAGATTCGGAGTTTGCAATGTAATTTCATCAATTTACAGTGTAATGGAATACTTCAGTCAAAATGTCAGCACCTTCTGTGAAACTAACACTTTTTTTCATTTTCATTTTCATGTTGTCTAGGAGCTGCTTCCAATGATGAATTTGCTCCTAATGTCACAGGTTAAGTTCTTTAAATGCAGCACTGTTACAGTTTTTAATAAAGATCTTGTGATGCTGGGACTGATACAAACGGTGGGTGTTTGGATGACTGAAGAACTCAAAACTGCATGAAACTGATGAAAAGGTGAAACTACAGAGACTTCTACTATCCTGCTGTGGTAGTGTGAGTTTAGCAATACCATGAAGGACATACAGACCAGGTAATATTTCAGTATTCTGCAACATCTGCTCTTTCTGAAGTGTCTCCCAGTAACACTTCTCTATGAAGTAAGCTTGCAGCTGTAAGAATTAGTTTAGTCTGAATCTGTGACCACTTGCTGCAAAAATATTGTTGTATGAGTGGACGTTGACATAAATGGGACAAGCAGGAATTAAAAAGGACTGAGACTTAATAAAAGGTCGACATCAGTGACTGGCACTTTTTTTAGCAGCAGGATGTTACTAGGGCAAACAAACTGCAGTCTCAAGCAATAGCCATTACAGGAAGTTCAGCTATAAAAGACAGCACTCTGTATGCCCTACTCTGTTCTTTTTTGGAGCCCTGAAAAGAGACAATCACAGATATTATAGCATCAAGAGCTATAGAGGAAGACTAATAAAGCCTCAAAAACATTAGCCAAGGTTATCAACACAAAACACAAATAGCAATATTAGAATCATATTTGTATGCAGTAAACCATTCCCATATATACCCACAATAAAAAAAAAAAAAAACATGGAGGATAAGAAAAAATGCCCAGATACATACAGAATCATCCAACATAAAGCAAATATGCATTTACAGATGACAATAGAACCAACTACTAACACAGACCATCAGACTCACAAAATGTACAGGATCAGAAGGAAGGAGTTTTTTTTCTATTTAACACTGATCCCATTATATGAACCTGTACTTTATCATTAGTATACGCATTGTGCAGAACCATGTTCATTAGATGGCTCACTGCTGCAGGAATTACAAATTGAGCATACATGTTATGCAGGAAAGCTAAAGTAATTTTTTTCTGTAATTCTTGAGTGGGCATCCAAAAATTCAGTTGGCCGTTAACGGGAATTGCCTTTTTCCCCATCGTAGAGCGATCTCGGAGTTGGTATATTTAGTGGGGGGGGGGGCACAGCCACCCATGTCGGGGGGGTTTATTATTAACTTGATTAGGGTTTTGAAGTTTGTGTTTATTTGTGTACGCCCCTGTGAATTTCGTCCCGAGAAAAAATTTGAGGACATGGCCATTCGCGCTTTAGAGTGTTCGCTCTTTAGGTGTCGATGATTATATGTTTGAAGAAAAATCTCTTTGAGCATATAGTATAGACCCCATTTGAAGAAAGCTGTCATGGTAACTACAGTGCTGATGGAGTTAGCTGTAACTTCGTCAGTCAGAAACTTTTATATGTAACAAAATAAAAAAAAGTAATGCAATTTAGCCAACCACTTGGAACAATACTGTTTTCTCAACATAAAACATAAATAACTGCTCAGACTGCCAAAGATGTTTTTCACTGCAGTACTTGTGTTGACTATCCATGTCCAATATTTGCAGAATTACATCTCATTTATTCTCCTGAAGACTGGTAGATAAATGGACTGCTTCAGAGAGACTTTAGAGACCACCTTGGGTATAAAGGAAGGACTGTTTTCCACAGATTCCCTGTCACTGTGGAAAATGGTATAAGAATTCTTTACACATTAAGACTTAAAAGGTCAGCAAGCTTTTTGGAGTTGGTAACCGCTACCAAGAAAATAGTTTTCATCAAAAGGTACTTTAACCATATTCTACTTACAGGCTCAAAAGGAGGTAAAGTCAATTTTCTAGTAACAAAGTTTAAGTCTTGACCAAGAGAGACAAATGTCTTGGATGCTTCATTTAAAGAACTTCCTTGAGAAAATGTTTCAGAGTAACATAAGAAGCCAAAGTAGGACACCCAGGAGTAAAGGAAAAAATAGCAGATAACTGAAGTTTCAATGAAGAAAAAAAAGCCAGCATTAAAGAAGGAGGGCAGTACTGCAAGGCATATGAACTTGACACTCTTTCATCTCGACACCAAAAGGAAAATCATCTCCACTAATGTGTGTGATTTTTTTTTAGTAGTGTTAGTAGAGAGCATCTCATCCTCGTGCATGAAAGGCAAGACTACTAGAGAAAAGACATATGTGTTGAGGACTTATCCTCATGCTGTATGAGAAGTCACTGGTGAAGAGGTAACATTACTGGTTGAGCAACCATTATCTGTACTAAAACACAGCCATGACTGCCTTGGCCAACACAAAGACCTATAAGAATGAGACTTGCATTTTATTTTTGCCATTACAAAGAACTTTTAGAAATAATGCAGTTGGAAAAATATATTTAACAGATCCTTACTCTAGAATTTGGAATAACAAAACTGAGAAAACTGAAGGGTCAGATGAAAGACCAGCAGCTGCATTTCTAACTAGCCTCCTTCACTATTATCACAAGGAAGGTCTGTCTATCTATGCTCCACTCAAGACAGATGGAAATACCTGTGCTTCTAGTGTCTGTCAGGACATTCTGTTGGCCTGGAATGCACATGGCTTGAAGAGAAATGTCCACCTGAATGTCATGGCCAATCAGCAGGATAACAATGTGCATCTCTCTTTTTGCTGATGTGATATGGTATTAAAGTACTTTCTGTTACTGTTCATTGGATCCCACTTTTAAGACTGACCGGAATGTTGTTAAAATCAGATGGCTAGACAAAATCTCGAAATTGATTAAGTGTAGTTTCTTATGGGACTGGGGAACTCTGTAGATGAGCTTCCCAGCTAAAGTCAGAAGAGTCAGTGATCAGTTTCTGATTTGAATTTAGAGAAACAAAAGGATGTCCCTATCACAGGGCAACATGATTTTTCCACCATTGCAGTTTCTGTGTAATGGCTTAGACTAGTGTAAGAACATATTCCACAGAAGGGCAGTTCTAATTCCATAGGCTTCTGAGATACTACTGAACATTTCTCATGCGTAATCCTGCTTTTGAAATAATCAGGATTGAAAAGGACAACATTTTTTCTGGCCCTTTGGCCAGGATGATCATCTGTAGGAATCAATACTGCTCCTATACCCTCCTCTGATGAACTGTCTTGCTTCATGGAGTGCGGCCACCATCCTGGGGGATCATTCAAATCACCTTCATGGAGGGGAAGGAAAGTAAGGCATCTTTACCCTGTGATATCTCTTCCTGATTCTAGAGATTTTTTTGTATTTTTTTGTATGCCCTAGGAGTGCAATGTGCAGTGATGTATACTTATGACCAAAAGTACTCCCAACCATGATGTGCAAATGACTGCGTTCTTCTGTGTGTACACAAGTGTAGGCTACTCAAGCATACTCCCCGCCATCCTTTCAGTGTCACAAGTCACCAAAGTTGCAGAATGCTCTGCCTTTGTGCCAATTTGATGGCTCTGAAGAGGACATGAAAATAGTCTTGCTGCTAATGTTTGCTAGGACAAATATGAAAAAAGGTCATCATTACTTGCACCTTGTCTTTAGGAAGAAGAATTAATGAGGGTTTCATCTCAAGAATAAAAAGCTTCTACTGACATGGCTATAGCTTTTCTTTGATGAGAGATAAACCTAGACTCTAGAAACACTGAAAACTTTACTATGAACTAGTATGGATTAGGAAATCATAAGATAAGTTAGGTACAAATTCCCTTCAGAAAGAGGTGAGTGAATTCAAAAGCCATACACATGGTAAGCACTCAGTATGGATATGGATGTCTTTCACACAAAGTCTAAGAAGCTATTAGTGATTCTTGTGGATAAGGCTGTAAAATGATGCATCCTACATATCCACATACAGTCTTGTGGGCCTCTATTCAGGGGAGACCCAAGGTGGTATTTCTACAACTGGATGAGATCTGGCCAGGGCTTTGGGGAAACTTTCCCTTCTTGTTCTGAGTGTGTGTTTGTGAGTCATACATATCTTCTGGCTGTGAAGTTAAAGTGGAGCTGTAGGAATTACGGCAGAGGTAAGGAAAGAGTTTTGTTGATTGAAAGAAGAAGTTAAATAGAAGTGATGTTGTGGAAGATGATACTGTTTGCCTGTCCATCGTACAGAAAAGAGAGAGCAGAACACTGAATGTGGATACTACAAATAGTAACCATCTTGCTTAATTCGAGCATGGATTAACAAAAGAAATGATTGTGAATGAAGTAGCATCTGAAGGGTTAACCAATACACAACTGTGTTCCCTAATGGAGAAAGACAAGCCAGGTGAGGAGTTGGTGCTTTCCTGGTCTGAGTTGGTGGAAAAAAGTTTTTGATAAAAAAAGTGAGGACAGTGAAATGAATGCTGTGACTTTAGATGAGACTACTGAACATCAAGCTGGGTCATGGAAGTATAAGAAATAATACACTGCAGCTGAGGGACAGAAAAGTCTTCAAAAAGGTACTGTACAATCTTAAAAAAAATGAATACAGTAAGCATTTGAAACAAGGATGATGCTATCTATAGATACTATGAGTGGGACAAACTGATTCTGTCACTGGGCTTTACAGTTAAGGACATTAGATCATTCATTCATTTACGGGAAAAACATTTTTGTGGTGTGACTTTCGAAACAGAGTTTTGATGGACAATTTTTTTTCTTTTTGTGAAAGGAAAAAAAATGTTTTTTCCTGGAATAATTTTATTTTTTCAGTGCAAGGAAATAGATTAAAGGAAACAATTAAGGTGCAGTTTAGAAATGATGAAACAGAAGAACTTGAAGTTAAGAAATGTGTCTAAATCTAAAGATGAAACAGGTTTATGGAATGATAGTTGGGAACTGGATGTTTTGTAAAAAAAAAAAAAAAAAAAAATGAAAATGATGCTATTAAACATTTGCTTACTGTAGTTTTTGTAAAAGGAAATAATGAGCAGTTAGGTTTACTGACAAAGTTGTGTTATTGTGAGGATATCAAGCATTTTATTTAAAAATGTGATAACATTAGATATAATCAGTGTGGAGAAAAAGGTGATGAGTAAATGTAAAAAAAAAAAAAACATGTAGGATATGTAGTAAAGAGAGACATTTTTAGTCTGACTGTGCCAAAAGTAAATACAGGAATATTAATAATAAGGATAGTAATTAGATGAATGAGATGAACAAGGTGAGGAAGATGAGGATGTCATTGTACATGGGGAAGGTTTGAGAAAGGTTTTGAATGAAGCAAATGAGTGAAATGATAAAGAAATAATTAAAGAAGAATAAGCAGAGGAAAAGGAAGATAGTGAAAAAATTACGTGATGATTTGGATAGTGAAAAATCAGAAGCAGAAGAAGAGGATGTGCAGCGTGTTAGAAAAAAGTACAACTGGAACTAGAGTAAGGGTACGTAAAGATTGTTTAAAAAAGGGAAAGGAATAACGTGCTTTTCTTTCAATGTCTATAGTTTGATAAATACAGGAAGGAGATTTGCCATATTACAATGTCGTGGAAAGTATGAAACTGAAGTGATTTGTACACAAGATACTAGATTAATTTCTGAGCAAGATATACTGAATCTTAGAGCTTTATGGGGGTGAGATTTATTGGAATTTGGGAAAAGAAAGGTGTTGAGGTGTGGTATTGTTGTTTAAGGATTAAGTTAAAGTCCTGGATTTTTCTACTATATCTGCAGGTAGAGGGACAGCCATTGACATAAGATGGGTTGAAAATGTATATAGGTTGATAACGGTTTATGCTTCAACAGTCTTTTTTTCCAAACTTCTTTATTAAATTTACACACATGACAAAGGCAATCTTACATTTATATACATGAAAAACATACAAAATGATATCACTTTAGTTGCAAACATTTTACATTACAGACACCATTGAAACAACTGTAGTTGTAAACATTATACATCACTTATAACCAATCCAGTCATTGTTAGTTAAGCATTATATAGCTCATTCAAATCCTGCCTTTTAAACCTTGTTCCTGCTCTCCATATATTGTTCCTATGATTCCCATTTTTCCTATGTAGTTTGTTCCCTCCCTTTTCTGAAGATCCAAATTCCAGTTGTTTCATCTCTATTACTATATTCACTACTTCCAGTAAAGTTGGTCTAGACTTTGATTTCCATTTTCTAGTAATTGTTTTTTTGGCAGCCACCATAATTAGACTCAGCAAGGCTTTAATTTTACTATGTCCTGGCAATTCCAATTCTGTAGCATAACTCAAAAAAATCATCTCCCCAGTCAGTCCAAACTGCTCACCCCAGCATCTTTGACAGAGCAGTCTGCAGGGAATCCCAATTGTCTGCCAGCTCATCTCACTTCTAAAAAATATGTTCCCAGCTACCTCTTTGTTGCCTGTCACACCTGCAACATTTGCTATCCACCTGCGAAAAAATTCTTTGTGGAGTCTACTTGGGGTATAAAAATACATGTGTAAACACTTCCAGGCAAAGATCCTAAATCTTCTAGACGTTGTTGCATATTGGGAGATACACATATATCCCCCCATTGTCTCTTTGTGAATTGCTTATCCAGTCTCTCTTCCCAAACCTTTCTAAGCTCCTCTGATTGATTCTTATAATTATCATGCAATATTTTATAAGCTCTACTAATTATTCATTTTTTAATGACAGCTTCTGTTCTAGATTCTGTTAAAACCCTACCAGTGGTCTTTCATTTAGGAGCCCCCTATTTCTTTCTCTTTGCCTATACTCTGAAATTAATCCTTGACAGGGAAGGCAGTCTCTAACCTGCAGTCCAAATAAATTCTTGGCCTCTTCCCATTCTATTACATTTCCCTTTCTAGTTAGTTATTTGCTCCCAATACCTTGATTCATTTGCCAGTTTTCTCCAATAAATTCCAGCCCCTCTTGCCTATTATCTGTATGCCTGACCACAGTCAACCCTAGTGGCAAAATCTCTTTTCTCCATTCTTGTGCTGGTTTGGTTTTTAGAATACTCGCTATTTTATGAATATAATACTCTGTATGATTTTGGTCGTTCTCCTTAAGAGTCTGCATCCAAAATCCCAATCTCTCCTTATTTCTTGAGTTTCCTCCCTGTATCAGCATCATTTCTTTCCACTTTGAATTATAGTTTTCTGCTTGTGCTATGTATAAGAACCTTAACTGTGTTGCTCTACAATACCCTGTCAAATTAGGTAATCCTAGTCCACCTTGTTCTATTGATAGAATCAGCTTATCCCACTTGTCCCTTGCTGTCTTCCCTTCCAGGATAAAATCCTTCAACTCTCTTTGGATCCACAACTTCTCCTCCGGTTGATAAAAGTATGCCTGACCTGTGTGTAAGACTAAAAGAACTAAAAACATTTTAATGGCTTGTATCTTAGCATCCATATCCATATAACAAAACTTCCAGTTTCTCAATTTTTGTATTATCTTCTGTTTAGTCTCTACCCATACATCCTTAGCTGCCACCACAGAGTAATTTCTAATCCATACTCCTAAATACTTAATTTTATCATGTCCCCATAAATATGGATATTGTTGGACCAGTTTGTCTGTGGGTACATAATTTACTGCTATTGCCTTTGTTTTGGCTTCATTAATTTTGTATCCCAAGAAGATTTATGCTTCAACAGTCTTGATAGAAAGTACAGTTATTTGAGAGCTAGAAACCATACTTAATGGTTAATATGAAAATTATTATAATGGAAATTTGAACTGTAGTCTGAGAAATAAAAAGGAAATAAGAAGGCTGGGATAGATAATTGAGTAAAACATGTAATGAAAAGTGGTAAGTTGAATGTATGGTCTAAAAGTGGATGGACATATAAGAAGGGAGTTAAATAAACCAAAGTTGACAGAAGTGTAGATGAAGTGGAGTTTTTCTGTTTAATGGGTTTTAGATCACAAAGCTATTTTGGATGTAGTATGGAAGGAATATGGAATTTATAATGGGAAAGAAGGGGGTAAAAAGGTTAGATGTAAGTAATGTGAATCAGAAAGATTTCCAAAGGAAACTATATCAGCTATCGAATGATCACTTGACAATGAGAGAGTTTATACATCATGGACTGAGTGGTGGGGTATATTTAAATTAAAATGTAAAAGTGTTTTCTTAGAAATGTTGTTACAAATGTAAAAGTGTTTTCTTAGAAATGGAGTTACAGAGAAAAAAAACAATCGATGGAGTTAGAGAAAAAAAATCTATGGAGGTACAGAGAAAAAAAACAATCAAGTATGTTATAATAAGATATATAAACAGATGTTGAATAGTCTTGAGGAGAAGAGAAGGATTTTCTGGATTAAAGAAAGAGGTGATTTTTAAAGAAAGCGACAAGAAATGTGAGAGTTTATTATATAACCAAATATATTTTTTGTAAGGAAAGAAAGAAGAGGTGTTTCTTTATTTGGCTAAAATAGTGAAGGTTGAGGTGGGTATTGTGAGGGAAATGAATAATAATGGCATTATTGAATATAAATAGGAAGAGATTATGGACATTGTAGAAAATTTAGTGACATAAGCATACAAAAAAGAAAGGTTGTGGGAAAGAGGTTTTTTTTTGGCAGTTAAAAAAGTTTTGGAAAGAAAATACAAGATTTGGAGAAAAGCATTAGTTTATTAAAATTAGATGATTTATGAAGTGTACACATCTATGAAAGTATGGCTTCTGAAAGTATACAGTGAATAGTTGGGAAAGAGTGAAATGAAGAAACACATTTGTGAAGAAATTATAAAAATTAATTTGGAAAAAGAACTGGGAAATATGCCAAATTAAAAATTGGAGACCTTTAACATTAAATCATGTTGATTATAACATTTTTATGAAATTTTTGCACATGAGGTGTAATGAGACTTTACATGAAGTTTTAGTTGAGGGTATTTTTGGAGTGAAAGGAAGGTATACTTAAGATTTATTAGTGTTAATAGGGGAAACTGTGGATGATGTTAGAAGTGGAAAAAGTGATAGGTTGGTTGTACGTGATTTTAAGAAAGCTTTTCATTGTGTGGAACATGAATGTTAATGGAAACTTTTGGAAGAATATGGTTTAAAAGGGAAATATGTTCATTAAGGTTTATATATAGATATAATAAGGTGATGCTTTTAATTAATGGATTGTTTATGTCTGATAAAGTTTCGAAAAGCAGTGCAAAACACTCTAATGAGTAAGGTTTTACTTTTACTGCTTCACTATGAGGTAGGTGTTTCTCAAAATGAAATGTGCATAGTATTATGTTAGAAATTGTGTGGGTGTTCCATGTGCTACATCTTATGCTGATGATCTTGTTTGATTGCTAGGAGTACATTTTGTATTGTAGATGAAGAATTTGTTGAGATATGTTATTAAATGGTTAAGGGTCATTGGTTTTGAATTAAATAAAGAAAAGAGTAGTGGTAACTATAGGAGATATTCCTTTTTATAGAAATGAAGCAAGTTTGTTAGGATAAACATTTGAGATAGTGTAAATTAGAAAATCAAAAATATTTGAAAGGTATGGAAATTATTTATCTCATGTAAGAAAACTGTATATTTAATAAATGCTGTTATCACTAGAAAACTGATTATTGTCTAATACGTTTGTTATCTATTAATAAAGAAAAAGTACTGGGAACTGTTTTTGCTGTTTTGGGGTTTCTAGGTTAAATTGAGTTAAGAGGGGTGCTTTACATTTGCATGAAGAGGAGAATGAGGTTAGTTTTATTAAATCTGGTAGTGTACTCTGTTTTATGTGGTCATTTAAAGCTTTAAGGATTAATTTATATGTTTAGGATTTTAGAAGTTAAATATGCAGATTAGAAGAATTGTAAAGAAAAGAAAAAAATGAATATTAGAAGGGGAGAAATAATGGAATATCAAAAAAAAAATATTTGGAATGTAGAAATTAAAGAGGTGAAAATGAATAGAAGTGAGTGATGTGTGGATCTTGTGAGGAGATGGTATGGAATCAGTCTTTGGGAAGGGTTAGGTAAAATTATTAAAGCTAACAAGTACAGGAAAACAGATTTAAAAATAGTAGAATGTCAAGATTTTGGGGAGTTTAGGTATAAATAAATTAATGATAAAAGGGAATGTAAGGTATAAAATTTGGTCTTAAAGTTCATATTTATTTTGTAATGAGTTAAGAAACCATACAACATGCCTTTAGAGTGTGAAAGGGTAAAATGTTTATGGACAAATTTATTAAAGAATGCGTTGTGTAAGGGATAAAAAGTTAGAAGATATAAATATGAATATTGTTTGGGTTTTATGGGGGTAAAAAACAATTAGTGATAAGTATGATATTTGTATTTTTGGTATTGTACAGAACATCTGAAAAGCAAGACTGAAAGAACTTTTGTTTAATAGGATTTTGGATATGGCTGCAATTTTTGGTAAAATAAGATTATGGTTGTGGCAACATGAGTGGGGAAGTAGTGATAATTAAATTAATCAAATTGTTTAATGATGTATAAATAATCTAAATACTGTATATATTTTTATACAATGTGTCTAGCATGAATGAAGGATCCCTACTTTTTTTGATAAATGGCAAGGGATCTGTTACATATAACTGAGCTACCACCAATTCAAGCAGATGGGACCTTGGTTTAACATCTCATACTAAGGACCCCCCCCCCCCAAAAAAAAAAAATGATGCACTGCAGTATCAATAATCCAGTCACCTGGAGTGGGAATACAACTCACAGCCTTCTGGTATTCCAGCATCAAAGATAAGAGTGCTAACTGTTGTGCCACTGCCACTGTTTCATAAGAAGTTCCATAAGGTTCAGTTTTGAGCCCTGTTTTCTCAATTAACAATATAATAGAAGACTTACCTACACTTAATCTCAGTCCATACGCTGATGACATTTTACTGTTGGAACCCAATAACTCATATACAAACCTACATAATTACATGTATACTCCTTTAGACTTTGCCATAGGATATCAACTACCAAACTGCTTCTCAGTCCTAAAAAAACAATGTAATGACATTGGATTCATCCCCAAAAATATCAATCTTACCTTCTTCATTCTTAAAACCATTATAGGTAATACAATCCCTCACACATTGACCAATCCCTCAAACTAGGTAACCATACTGACGCTATTATAAATGCAATCTTTTCAAAACTAAAACTCTATTGCCGGATTTCTCACCCCCCCCCCTTCCACAGCAGTCATAACTGTAATTGCAAAAAATGTACTCCTAACCAAAAGGGAGTACTGTCTACCCTTTCTTGACCTGCAATCCACCTACAATACTCAAAAGTTACACATTGCTGAAAAAAATTGATTTGCACTTTTACCAGGCTCACAAATGCAAAACTGTAACCTCATCAAAGAGTTACACTTGCTATCAGTAAACGAGTGGACTGCATATCTATTTAACTCCCATCTGTTCAAAATATTAAAACTAGGACATTGCCTATCTGCAAGACATAAATTACCATTTAGGGAACAGAAATAGACAATATGATGACATTACACTACTCAAACCCACAATTCAAAAATAAAATAGGGGAAAAAACATATACTCGACTAGGGACTGTCTCCTGGAATAATTTGCCTGCTGAAATTAAATTAGTAACTAAACTGAAAGACTTCAAAAAGGCTCTACACAAACATCTTGTGGAAATGATCTGCAAGTGATGCAAGACAATGGGTAATCTAGCAACCAACTTGTATATCTATTTTGTATACACATGTGATTGACTAAAAAGTCAAACTATCCCTATTCGCTTAAACACTGAACTGTCCTGAGATTGTGGTACAGTGGGGATGAGAAAATATGCCCTTTTCCCCATTGTAGTGCAAGCTTGGAGTTGGTATATATAATTAGCAGGGGGTGTGGGAGCATGCCCCCTGGTATAATGCTGTTTTTGAGTTTCTACATATGTTTGACTTTTTAATTAGTCAATAAAATGAATCTGATCGTTTGAAATTCGACTTTTTAAAAAGTTGATCATATGACATAGATTCAAATAAATTATAGTTATATATTTATTGCCTTTGTATTGAGATATTGTATGCTGTCTTCCACTATGTTTATATTGATAAATAGTTTATTTTATACTTATTCTATCAAGATGAAAAGGTCAACAGACTAGCGCATGTAACCGGTCACAAATAATAGACAGATAGAGGGACAGATGGATGGATAGATAGATAAATCTTGCTAAGTGATGACAAAAGTAATTAGTAACCTTACAAGTGCTCTCTTCATAAATCTCACAAAGGCCTTTGACTTCAGCTCACATCCTCCTTCTTTATAACATAATAAAATTTATCAAACACTGACAAATCTTATCCAACAGACTCTTCAAAACTGAAACAGGCTCCTCCATGTAAAAGTGTTCCTCAAGCTTCCAAAGTTCCCTTATAATTTTCTCAAATTTCATCAACAAATCAGCTAATGACCACATAACTCTGAGCTTATACCAGACCATATAGTCATATTTAAGTCCAGACCCCTTCACTCTGAAATACAAAATCAACTTGAAAAAGACCTACACACCCTTAACAAATGGGTTAAACTACAGTAGACTACTACTATAATAAACTAAAAGTATGTTTTTTGTCACTGATCAGAAACTTTACAAATCTCTAATCTTGCTAGATATTAAATATAGTACAAAATCGCCGAAAGGTAGCCACTTAGTCCAACAAGCCACTCGTGGATATATCTTGAACGCTAATTTTATTTTACACAAAGAAGCGTTTTCGCCACAGTAAAAACGCAGCTTCATCAGAATTACAGAATTCACTCATCATTCACAAGTTTTAAATAACACAACAGGAAGTGACTTAAAAAACGTCAGAGAATACATCCTTACATTGAAACACACCTTTTCTCATTAAAATTTTTTTGGTCAAACTATAGAAGAAAAATAGATAAATATGTTCCTAAACAAGAAAAACACATCTACATCAAGATGTGTAATAAAAGTAAAAAGCCTTAATTACATAGGATAAAATTAAAATATTTTTATAATACTTTTTTAAATATTTTTAAAGTATTTTTAAAATAAATAATCAGTTAATCAACTTAAAAATCATTGTTCAAACAGATACCTAAACCTAAAAGAGTTTTTTTGCAGTGCATACTACCTCAAATAACTCCTCAATTTTAAGACGGCAGCTATGTTACAGTTTTCATTCAAACCTGGAGCTCTGAATGCAACTAACATAAGCTGCCATTCGAGCTCACGGGTCTCCAAAAGAAGAGATGAAGGGCCACCTCTAATGCTAACCGGTACATGATCAATACCCATAAAACTAAAAGAATGCCCAGGATTTTTGTCAATATGCTTTGCCAACGCATTGTCACCCCTATTTTTCTTTATCGCATAAAGATGTTGATATATGCGTTCACGGACCTTGCGGTCCGTCTTGCCTATGTAAAAGGCTGGGCAGCAATCGCAGAAGGCAGCATAGACAACAGAACAAGTTTGACAATTTAACCTGTAATGAACCTGATATTTTTTGTTTCTAATTTCAAATGAATTTCCTGTTTTAATAAACCTACAATAGTTACAGAGACCAAACGTTCCTTTCTGTCTATTGAAAGTCTGTGTAGTCTCTTTCCTTTGTAGAAGCTCTTCAAGGTTGCTACCTCTTTTATACACTATATAGGGAAAAGGGCCCAATTTATCCAAAAGATCTGGTGTACTGGAAATGAAATGCCAATTCTTACAGATTATAGAACAAATGGCTTGGGAATTAGTGTTAAATGTGGTAACAAAACTTAAAGTGAACTTTCGTTCATCATTTGTAGGCACAACATCAGCGGTAGTAATCACAATATCCTCAAAAGGGGCAACACTACAATATGTATCAGAAGCGGAAGCACATTCTGATTAAGGAGGGGTTTATAAAACCCGTCCAGCCTTTTCTGGTTAACTTCCGTAAACAGTTCATCCAATAAGTCCATAGGGTAACCTCGGTTGCCAAACAACTCCTTTAAAAATTTACATTCAATAAGAAAATCAGCCAAGGTACTGCACATTCTCCCTGCTCGAACAAGCTGGCCCTTAACAATGGACCGCTTTTGTTTGAAGGGGTGGTAACTGGAAAAGTGCAGAAAAGAATTACAATATGTCGGCTTTCTATAAACAGTCGACAAAAAAACATTCTTATTTAAATCCTTGACTAATTTTACATCAAGATAATCAATCTCTGTTGTAGAAAATTTGTATGTAAATTTTAAAAATTCAGTAGTTTCATTAATAGCTTGCACAAATTCTCTTGCTGGTTCAGCCCCTTCTCGGAATAAGATGAAGATGTCATCTAGAAATCTAGTATAAAAAATGACATACTTCATCAATTCAGGTTTACTCAAAAGGAAGTGCTTTTCCCAGTAAGCAACAAAGAGGTTGGCAACACTTGCCCCACAAGGGGAGCCCATAGCTACCCCTTGTTTTTGTAGATAGTACTCTTTATCAAAGATAAAGAAGTTGGATGTAAGAACAATCTCCAATAACTCGGAAACTAATTCAGTTTCACTTTTAGGTGCTCCCAATTCAATCAATAACAGCCCAATCCATTCGACAGCTTCCAAATGTGGAATGGAAGTATACAGATCGACAACATCGATCGTTAAAAAGTTGTAAGAACTGTCGAATGGAATATTATTGATGTTCCTTAAAAATGTCCAGGAATCTTTACAGATACCTGGAATCAGTTTAAGATATTTTGATAGAATGCTATCAATCAATGGTGATGGAAAGATGCTACTGAAGTAGTGAACATGGACAAGCTCCTTCAGCATACAGATGCACGAGACAACTGAGAAGCGCACACAACACTTTATTAACGTTACAATTTCTTCCACGTTTGTGTCTCCATCAGATGAAGTCTGCTTTTGGAGATGAAAACGTGGAAGAAATTGTAATGTTAATAAAGTGTTTCATGCATTTCTCAATTGTCTCATGCATCTGTATGCTGAAGGAGCTTGTCTGTGTTTACCACTCTTTAGGATTTTATTGGTTTTACTAGTTGGTGTTTCAACTCTCCTTATTTTTGAGTTAATGCTCCTGAAGCAGGTCTGGGGACTGGGCTTGTATAAGGAGGTTGTCGATATAAGGGAATATCTGAATTCCCTGCAACCTGCAGAATGCTATGACAGGAGCCAAGCATTTTGTGAAGACTCTTGGTGCCATAGAGAGACCAAAGGGCAAAGCACAAATCTGAAAATGCAAGGAAGCAACAGAAAAACTAAAAATTTCCTGAACAGAGGGTGAATGGGGATGTGATGATAACCACGTTTTAAAGACACCATGAACCCTTGGGGAAGAATGAGAGGAAGAAGAGAGGGCAAAGTCAGCATTTAAAGTAGGGGACTTTTAGAAAGATATTTAAATGGGAAAGTTTCGGGATGGGTCTCCAGGGGCTCCTGGGAATCAAAAACATCCTGGAGTAGAAACCTTTCCCTTGTTGGGAGCAAGGGACCTCTTGAATCATCTCCTGAGAAATGACCTGAGGGAAGAATATCAATTGATCCTTTGGTGCCTCTGGAATACCTCTGAAGGAGGCCTAAGCTTCCCAAACCATGAAATATCCTCTCTGGATGATGGAGAGGACCTAAGAGTCCTGGGTGATCTGGTTCCAAGCAGCAAGAGAGAGAGGGAGGGAAAGGGGAGTGAATGGCCCTGGAGGCCAACAGTCACAGGCTACCAGGCTTAGGTTGGGACTGAAAAGGCTGTTTTTGAGTCAGATCGGATGGGGCACATTTACAGGAAGCTGGTTTTCTAGGGCCTCTTTTACTTTTAGAGGAAGATGGCAGGACAGGCTTTCTCACAAAGGCGGTGTTTGCTGGATATTTCCTTTGGAACCTGGGGACTGGAGAAACCAGGATGTGCTTGCGGTCCTGTAGCTCCTTACCTTGTTCCTGTAAAGATTTTAATAGGTCTGCTGCCGAGCTACCAAATAAGCTTTTATTGTGTAGGGGGGCGTCCATCAATTTTGCCTTGAAGTAATCAGGCAAGGGGTGTAGCCTGAGCCAAGAATATCTTCTCATGACTGACCCAGAGGTCACTGCCCTAGCACAGGCATCTGCAGCACAGGCATCTGCAGCATCGTAACTGCACTTGATAGATACCTGTGCAGAGGAGTTGAGGACAGCTGCCAATTTTGCCTTGGTTGGAAAGTCTGGGAGTTCTGAAAGAGTTTCCCTGCATCTACAAGAAAGCCAGGGAATACTTGGCCATGTGGGTCTGGTAAATAATTGCCCAGAAGGCCAGAGTGGCAGAGATGCAAACCTTTTTCTTCAGTCTTTCCATAACCTTGTTCTCTTTATCAGAGGGCAATAAGGAGGTGGAAGGAATTAACTTGAAGGCCTTTTCATCTGAAACTGAAAAGGTAGCAGGGTCAGCAGACACAGCTTTGAAAAGAAACTTGGAGTCCTCAGGAATTTTGCAGTACCTATCTAGATGCTTGGGAGCAGGAGGGTGAGAGTCTGGGAACTGAGATGAAGCCATGAATGCATCCAGGAAAGCTGGCAGGACTGGGAGAATGGCAGAGGGAGATGGAGAATCCATCTGCAGGAGATCATGCTACTTTTTTATGTTAGAGACTTCAGAACAGTCCCACTTAAAAAGTCTTTCATTTTCTGGGAAGTTTCTCCAAAAGAAATATCCTCCCCAGGGGAATCTGTACTATTAGATTCCTCATCTGGGGAGGCATTACCCAGGGGGGAAGCAATTTGGGTGGAATAGGCCAATGATTCCTCACCCAAAGAATCCTCCTTACCTGAAGAGGAATCTGCAGCAGTCCTCTTGAAGGCAGTGGAAGGAGAGAAGGCCTGTAGAGGGACAGAAGGAGAGGCCTGGTGCAGGGCCATGAAGGCACTGAAAAGGCTTTGAGAGAAAGCCTGCCAATCATGGGTTTGCTCTTGTGAAGCATGATGCACATGTTTTGTCTTTAATTTTTTTCTTTTTAAGGGCTTCCATGGGGTGAAAGGTGGAAGGGCTGGACATCAGCCTACATTTCACTCACAGTAAACACATCCTCATGCACAATGATTTGGGTGACACCATGTAGACCTTCGGAAATAATGAGCCATGGTTCCTCCTTTTTTCCCTAAGTTGGACGCCTGCAGTTCCCTCACGGACGTGCTGGTAGATTCCTTCGGGGCTTTCCCTTTGGTACCTGCCTCAGGGACATCCATCAGCCTCGGGGTAAAATGCCCAGAAGAGAGGATGCAGCTGGAAGTTCAGGCCGAGATTTCTTGGCCTTTTTCACTAGGGCCTTGTCTGACGGACCCAACGTCACCACCATTTGCTGTGCCAGACGCTAGAGACATTGGTTTTCTAAGTAAGGTATGAGCAATGCTAAGCGGCTCCTAAGAGTTTTAGGGATGGATGACTTACAGATAGTGCGAGTGGTGTGATCGTGGTCTAGGTCTAGACAGAAAAAGCAGAGGTCATGGACATCTTCATGTGGAATCTGCCTTCCACACTGACACTTGCCTTTCCTAGCTGACATGAAATCACCCAACAAACAAGCAGCAGAAACAAGGAATTTAATAATTAAAAAACACAATGGACTACTTATCTGGAACACAAATGATCTGATGAGTGAATGTCTTGAGCAGGCGATTATACAGGCGGCAGAAAAGTTCTGAGGTTGGTGCACCCTGATGTCCACTTTATACCCATCCCTTTATAACTGACGTATGCGGGATGACATATGGCATCACACGTACGTCGCAATAGCATGCAGACTTTTGTATAATGGTCCGACGTACAAGTCAGCCGGAGGCGGACTCCCTAATGTGATGAATTCTGCATTACATGAATAGAAGGACACTGAAACAATACTAAGTTCATGACCTTTAATCATACTTTGAGTTAGGAATGGGGTCCATGGTATTAGAAACACAAAAGACTTGGAGAAATAAAAAAAAATAAAAGTGCACTGAAAACAGTAATCTTTAAGAGGAATTTGTCTTTTACAACTACATTTGTTGTGACTTTTTTCCAAAGAAGTTATGCCATTTGAAAAAAATCTCTCTAAAACTTCAAGCAATAGCAATAACATTAGAATACAAAGACAGTCAGAAAAAGCAAATCCAAGTGAACTTATCTTTTGCATTTCAAGCCTGGAATCATCCAATGAACTCGCCTGAAATGGAGCATAACAAACATAACCATATCCTTCAGCAGCAAAAATATAATTGAAGATAGTACAGGTTTCACTCCCTTATGCTGCTGGACTGTGGATAGTAAGATGGGAGATGGGGTAACTCATCACTAGTGGAGTAAATGTCAGTACTGCTATGGAAATCTGATATGAAAAGACATCTACCTGCAGCAGAAATCATGTTACGGAATAGGACCTCAGTAGTTATCCCTTTGAAAAAACATTTGCCTTTTCTGGAACCATTACTATCATTAATACACAGACAAGCTGTAGATTCTACAGAACGACATATTTTACTCAAAGCAGCTGGTCTACTGGTGCAGAAGTTAAAATGACACAGAAAGCCGAGGCTTGGTTACTATCGCAGGAGCTAGATGCATAGACAAGAGGAAAACAGGATTCACAAATCAAGAGCCAACAGTCATGACTTAGGTGGGAGGGTAAAAGAATCGCACTGACAGTATTCCCTTCACATTGGTGTTGGTGATCATAGATATAAATTAGCAGGTTAAAAATTAATTCCAGCCATAAGCAAACATCCAGTACTAGTACACAGTATAGTATGATAAGCTAGCTTTCATGACACTACAAACCCAAGCATATAGATGCTGCACACACACAAATAAAATGTCTCTCGCATGTAATGTGATATTCTACATAGCTACCAGATCCCCTCCCTTACTGTAGCTCAGTCCAAACTCAACAGCCCCTAAGATTGTCTCCCCTTTGAAAAGAGGAGAATCCACCTCTGGTGATATGTTGACAATGGACAAATTCTTGATTCTGTGCATACAGGGATAAAGCATGACAATAACCCAGATGGCTTGAGTTTGAATAGTTCACAAACGACAAAACACAAGAAAAATGCCCAGCAATTGTAGAAAATAAAGCACCAGGAGTACTTCTAAAGTAAGGCAGCCACACAAAAATCATCCAGTATTCCAAGATACAATTTGAAACATCATTTTCCCTCATTTAAATATCCTTATAAAACATGTCATGTGATTAACATCCATTTTTAGCCATTTTTAAAATTCACGGTAATAAAATTATTTGTATTTCACATAATAAAAACAAACACATGCATATTATTAATAAAAAGACCTTCTACTTGGAACTTCATACCTGTTATACATATACATAACTGTGTAAATCCTGCTACCTTATTTATTAATCTATTTATTAATTAATTTATTTGTTCTTAATAATTACTCAACTACTAGCTAAAATCTATACTAATCATGTATTCAATTTATTCTACTATTAAAATTCATCTGCTAATAATAGACCTACCCCTTTACACTCTTATTTATTAATGGATCTCAATTTTTTTCTACTCTCATATTAAGCATACTATTAATTGATATCCTATCGTTCAAGCCTGGTTTCATAGTTGCATTCAATAAAACTTGGCAAAAGGTCTCTCTAAATTCCAAAAAAATAGACCACTTACCTACTCTCTCTTATTTTTTAACCTTCTCCAGCACACAAAACCTAAATTTCTTAAAATCCTTACACAACACTATGCCTGTACAGGACATTTGTGCCATCTTGTTTTTTTAATGGCATAGTTGTGTTGGTATACTCTCTTCCTCAACTCATTTTCAGTTTTGCCAATGTAGTAGGCCCTACAGGTTTGACATAGGGCTACATATATAACTCCCTTAGTCTTACAATTGTAATTACCATTGATGTCAATAACCCTATCATAACCTTCAATAGTCAAGTTCCTTGTTTCATACATAAATCTACATTCCCTACAACATCCACAAGTACTCATTTTCCCAATCAAAATCCTATTCCCCTTATTTTGGTTCCTTTCAAAAAGGGTTTTCATATTATTACCCCTTCTGTAAACTATCCTAGGGCTGGGGCCTAGCTTCTCAATAAGACCAAAAGCCCCAAACACTCCATTCCAGTTCTTCTCTAGTATTCTACGAATTTCTGTGGAATGCTCATCAAATGTTAAGGTACAACTAAATGGGCCCACTTGTGCATTAGGTCCACCCATTGTCATATTTGGATTTTTGTGCAGGGGTGGGTAGCTTTCCATCCTTCTTTCTATCACATATATTTCCTGTCCTTCAACTAATGCCTTAGGATATCCCCTAGCCAATAACATCTCTTTCAAAATGCCAATTTCCTCCACAATTTTTTATATTCACTAGTTAATCTGGATACCCTAATCATTTGTCCTTTAATAAGATTTATTTTCTGCCAAAATATATGTTCACTATCAAAGTGTAACAGGATATTTGAGTAAGTGGGTTTCCTGTAGATTGATGACTCATAACTCTTACTACTCATGTTCTTATATAGATGCACATCCAAATACTTAACCATTTCCCTTCCTTTAGTACTTGTAAAGGTTAGAAAATTCATAGTGTTGTTAACATATTCAAGAAACTCATCAGCCTCGTCTTCTCTCCCTGTCCACAAAATCAGAATGTCATCTAAAAATCTATAGTATCTGTAGATATTAGCTTTAAACCTTGAGTCCAAAACAAATTTTGTTTCCCAATACCATAATACTACATTTGCAAAAATCGGGGCTACTATTGCTCCCGTTGCCACTCCCCAAATCTGTTTGAAGTACTCACCCTGAAACCAGACAAAATTGTTACCCAATACATGCTCCATAAGGGTTGATAGCATATAAATTGAGTCACTAGAGAATCTAGTACCCTCCCTAAGGGCTTTTTGGAACATTTCCATACCTTCCTCATGGGGGATACTTAGGTATAAATCCTTAACGTCAATACTTAAAAAAGTCACATTTTCCTCAAATTCAACCTCTGCTAAACTTTTCAATAAGTGCCATGAGTCCTTCAAAACATGATCCTTCCCCTCAAAAAATGTTTTCAAATGAAAATCCACCATTTTAGCTAGAGGTTCTATTTTACTTCCTCTCCCTGCCACTATAGGTCTCATCAGTGGATCAGTGACAGATTTATGGATTTTGGGTATCCCAAAAAATGAAGCAACTTTTGGATGTTCTACTTTCAAAAATCTTATTTCCTCATCCATAAAACTGTATTCCATAACCAGGTCCTCAAGTATAAAATCCAACCTTCTATTAAAAATGTTAATTTTGTTCATGGAAGCTGGAGTAAAATATTCACTATTATTTAAATGCCTCAGCATTCTACTAGTATAATCATATTGGTCCATTATAGCAACCCCACCTCCTTTATCGGGTTTCATCACCCTAATATTATGACTCTTCATTAGTCCCCTTAACACACGATCCTTTTCTTTAGTAAGGTTACCATGTCTGTGTCTCCTTTGCTTACTATACAGGTTCCTAATTTCCATTTCCATATGTTTTTCAAAAATAGCTACCGGGGGGCACTAAAGGGGGGTTGTATTTGCTCTTTCTAGACAGGGACCCATTCATGTGTTTATCATCTTCTTCACTTTTTTCACCCTTTTCCAATAATATTTTCAAGTTAATTAATCTCGAAAATAACTTAATATCTAGTATTGTGTCCACTCCATAATTCTGACCTTTGGGGACAAATGTAAACCCTTTTGATAATAATTCCCCATGATGTATTTCCAACACCTCATTGTTGTAGTTATATATCTTCAACCCCTTGTACTCACTCACTGTAATTTTAACTTCGTCAACCTCAAAAGTGTCTGTTGTCACATTTAACTGACCTATTTCATCAACCAAAAAGATGTTCGTACCATTTTGTGTACTCCCTGTACTTACAGACCCATGCAATACATTAGTTCAAACATTTTGACTTTTGTTAACATCATATACTGTTCTTTATGCATTAACCATATTTTCATCTTCTTCCTCTATACAGTAATAATCAAGCCCATCATCCCCAACATATACATACCATACATTGGTCCTTTTAAATCACCTGTATCAATACCATAATCAGAATCAACATCTGTTTGCACTTCTATCACATTACTAGTTGAATTAGTTACATTTTTACAAGATTTTTGGGCAGTCAATTCTTCATGCATGTTTCCAAATACATTACTATCCATAACAGTGTTACCTTCATCATTGTTATAACTTTCAACCCCATCAGCCCTTACAAACACAGCATTCATCGGTCTATTAACAGCAGCCAAATTTAAATTGACCCCAGGTATTTCGTCCACGTACACTTGGATCACATCATTAACAGACTTTATGATTTTTTCGTCAGCATTTTGGGCCTTACGATGATTAACCATTGTATAACATCTGTTACCTTCCATAGTGCAATCCTTCACAATACTAGTACATTCAATATAATCAGTTACTTCTGCAAAGTCACTTGGCAGGTCTTCCACCCCTGCACAGTTACTACTGCACAATTTGACACCAGTTATTTGCTCTTTAAACACACCTTCCACAGTCTTAGTCGTACCCTTTTTACATGATACACTCACCGCTGGTGGTAATGCGGGGGTCCTCTTTGCCATCTGCCCCGACCCCCCCTGCTGTGCTCGATCCCCCCCACATTCTGACCTTTGTTTCTCGGTGTCCAGTGGCCATTTTTGTTTTTTAGCCTTGCTGAACGCCTCGGCATTTTCTGAAAATCCTGCCCCCCATTACTGTTGACATTAGATTCGCTAAAAACTTCTCTTTCATTCTCCTCGTCATCAAATGGAATTTGGTTATCCTGCTCCTTCACCTCAACAAATGACACTCTCAGTTGTATATTGGTCTTAGGAAGGGGGTATGCTTTCTTATTTTTATAATCCTCTTCATCTCTTTTTAACTACTTACCTTTCCTTACCTTAATAGTTTTTTTATGCTGTTCCACCCTTCCGAACACACCTCGATATAAACCTTCATTACAACTGAACACCTCATTTTTAGTGATCTCCTTTTGTAGGTGCACAATCTCCTCCTTAAGCACTGTTAACTGCCGCTGATTGTCCCGAGTTAACAGCCGCATATATTCCATTCCCATATGGTCAAAAAGTTCCAATAACTCCTGGTGTAACACAGAGCCACTTACAAAGTTGTTAGGAAAGTTCCACATCCTCAGACCTTTCGGTACAAGTTGCACCCTTATGCAGTCTTCCAGAAGGCATTATCCATTTGCAAGCCCCTAAATTTCTTCAACCTTAACATTTGATGAGCATTCCACAGAAATTCGTAGAATACTAGAGAAGAACTGGAATGGAGTGTTTGGGGCTTTTGGTCTTATTGAGAAGCTAGGCCCCAGCCCTAGGATAGTGTACAGACGGGGTAATAATATGAAAATCCATTTTGAAAGGAACCAAAATAAGGGGAATAGGATTTTGATGGGGAAAATGAGTACTATTGGATGTTGTAGGGAATGTAGATTTATGTATGAAACAAGGAACTTGACTATTGAAGGTTATGATAGGGTTATTAACATCAATGGTAATTACAATTGTAAGACTAAGGGAGTTGTATATGTAGCCCTATGTCAAAGCTGTAGGGCCTACTACATTGGCAAAACTGAAAATGAGTTGAGGAAGAGAGTATACCAACACAACTATGCCATTAAAAAACAAGATGGCATGAATGCCCTGTACAGGCATAGTGTTATATGTAAGGATGTTTAAGAAATTTAGGTTTTGTGTGTTGGAGAAGGTTAAAAAACAAGAGAGAGGAAGTAACTGGTCTAATTTTTTTGAATTTAGAGAGACCTTTTGGCAAGTTTTATTGAATGCAACTATGAAACCAGGCTTGAACGATAGGATATCAATTAATAGTATGCTTAATATGAGAGTGGAAAGAATTGAGATCCATTAATAAATAAGAGTGTAAAGGGGTAGGCCTATTATTAGTAGATGAATTTTAATAGTAGAATAAGGTGAATACATGATTAGTATAGATTTTAGCTATTAGCTGGGTTATTATTAAGAACAAATAAATTAATAAATAAATAGATCAATAAATAAGGTAGCGGGATTTACACAGTTATGTATATCTGTAACAGGTATGAAGTTCCAAGTAGAAGGACTTTTTATTAATAATATGCATGTGTTTGTTTTTATTATGTGAATTCCAAATGATTTTATTAATGTGAATTTTAAAAATGGCTAAAAATGGATGTTAATCACATGACATGTTTTGTAAGGGCATTTAAATGAGGGGAAATGATGTTTCAAATTGTATCTGGTGAAGTTCTGTTTTGTATGTGCTGAATTAAAGGAACGAAAGCGCTCATACAGGCTTTCTTGGAATACTGGATAATTTTCGTGTGTCTGAGTTTGAATAGTGTTTTTTAGCACTGTAAGTGCTCACCGGAAGAGGACTGGAAGTGAATGTGCATTGTGTGCATGGGGGGGGGGGGGTGGCAGTTGCTACAGTCAACTTATTTCCACCACACAAATAAAAGCTATCAAGTAACTTGAATGACCAGGACTATGGACATGTGCTTGACAGTCCCAAGCCAGGGGTGACAGCCCTCATAGTTTTTGTGTGAAATCACATACCTACAGTGATGTGTGTGTTCACATTAGCCACCAGTAGCAGGGGTTAAAACCTCATTAGAGATGGCTTTATTCATAAGATGCTGGTAATGGCACAGAATACCACCATGGCATGCTGGGGATACCTAGTACAGGGGAATGAAATGGTTTCAGACTGACAAGACAAGGCTAAATGGTCAGCAGGCACAGAGAGAAAAAAGCACATAAAAATAAGTTAACATTGGGGCTACAACAATAACGGCGGTACATGGGGATGTTGACTGCTAGCAAAGGTCAGCAGGACAACTGAACCTCTGAAAAGAGACATATGTTGCCACCCAGAGCAAAGTAGAGCTAACAGTAATGCTATATGACTGCCTAGTCCAATCAGAGCAAAATATTGCCCAAGCTCACACTTTCAAGATATATTATCTGAACTTTTGTCTACCTGTGGGCAACAAGCTAATCTGGGTGACCAATATTCAACCTCAATGTACTTCCAAGAACTTATAAGGTACCCCAGTGGTTCATGTACATTTGCAGTTGTCAAAGAAGCTGTTTCTGTAGCTTGACCCTAGTTATAGCATTGATATCCACTGTATACTACGTACTGCAAACACACTTTTTCCTCAAGACAGTGTGACAGTGTTTTACCTATAATCCCTTCATCTAACTTACTGTCACTCCGATTCCTAGCATTTTACCAATGCAGTACCCTATAGAGGAAATGAAGACAGCAGGTCCATGAGTACTGACAAACTCAGACACGTCTGGTTTAGCTAGAATAGATCCTTACAGCCTTGTGGCTTTAGCTTTGCTTACATGTTTACATAATTTTACTTATCCTGTGTCTGTACCCTAGTTTTCATGCACTGTGTAACTGCTCTTTACCACAACTGTCCAGTGCTGTATTGTTAGTGCTCTATATTTTTCCTTGATTTCTACAACATGTGATAAATGTTACCATCTTACCTTTACCTTTGTGCAAATCCCTTTGCCTTGCAATGGCTGTGGCTGGAAAAAGTCCATCCCATATCATCCTCTGTCCCATGTTAACAAACAGAAAGCATACACAGATAGATGCAGGAGTGCTGATTGTGATCTGGTGCTAACGGTGGAAGTCTAGTCTAACAATGAAATAAAACTACCTTACCCAGTAGAAAGATAGGAGCTTAGGCAGAACTGATGGACATCCCCATCATTCAAAAGAACTAAGAGTAAATGAATTTGATCCATTTCACATAAAATGGGGAAATACTATCTATAGAAACATGTCTAGAAGAAATATTTATTTTTCTACACTGCTTCCAGGCTCTGTGAAAAAGGTTCATGGAGATCAGTGAGTACAAATGAAAACAAATACAAATAAAAATAAGTACAAATACAGACTGCTTTTTCTTCTACACTGTTTTGCTGCCAACAATCAGTAATTACCTGCTACACTTCTGCGCCTAACTATTCACTTATGAAAAGCAGTGGTGTACTCTTGGTATGTAGGATTGGTGGACATCAGGTTCTCTAAGGCAGTTTCAGCTAGAATAGATCAGCCTTGTCCATACCACCCTCACTACACAGTGGTGAGCTGCACAAGAATGTTAGTCCACACCTGAAGTGATTCATGAAGAAAAGCATGCATTTACATTGATGAACTTCTTGCTGAACTCTGATTAACAAAAGTTAAGCCACCAACTCCTATTTCATTGAACATAACCATAACATGAAGTGAGAGTTTACTATACCTCTCAACTGTACAGATTTTCACAGACTGTCCAGATTTTAGACTCATGTTTTTGGCCCATTTCTCACAAAATCGTGTTTTTCCTGGCAAATCATTGAGGGTTAAAGTCAGAAAATTATGACAGACATTTGAGTTGTAGACTTCATATCCTTCAGAATATTCATGCCAATGCAAAACCTGTTACTCTATCAATTTTCTAAGTTCATAAGAGCAACATTTAAAAAGTGTCCCTATTTTTAGGCCTTTGTCCCCCCCCCCCCCCCCCCATTATTGAAGGCATTTTCCAATTTTCTTGTTGTAGGGGATGGAGAGGTATGGAGTTCACTCAAGTATGTATGGGAGTTAATAAACTTTCCTGTTATCTTCCAAGGTTTATTGATGTTGAACTTGGTAAATATCACTGTATTTTTATTTCTGCCTCTGCATCACCTCAGTAATGCGTGCTAACCCTAACCCTGCCCCCCACCCCAACCCTAACCCACACCGTAAAAATCCTTCCTGTAACATTGCCACTATTAAGACAAATAGGAGGCTAATGTTATGGGAGATTATCAACCTCTATAGTTTACCTTTAAATGATCAAAATATTAAAAGTTTGAACTGCAAAAGATTGAACATAGTATATTGTACACTTATTATACTGAAACTTGATAGATCGAAAGAGGAACTCACTTTCCTCTTCTAATCCATTAACCCTACCACTAACTCCAGCCATATCTTGTTGGAATAGAAGTACTGTTATGAGAAGGGTTATTCCTAAATTGAGGTGTAGAGTTGGGATTAGTGGCAAGGCCAGGGTTAGGGTTAGCAGCCAGTCGTAAAACCCACACTTACCCCCAAAATCTTGTGCATTCAAACAAATGCACATTCAATTTTATGGGCACACATGGCAAAGGTTTAACTAAATGAATGCTCAATCTTTTGCAGGTGACCAGTGTATATATATATATATATGTATAGATGAGACTACTTTGATTCACTGAAAACTCATTTCACTGAATTTCAAAACACTCACACCAAATGGCTGAAAGTTCACATCACTGAAAACTTGTTTCACTGAATCACATTTCACTGAATTTAAGTACTATTGGGCAGATAAAACGTATATGCCCTTTTCCCCACTGTAGTGTAATCCTGGTTTTTATATATACAGTTATGGGGGTACAGCCCCCCACATTGGGGGGTGTGGGGGGCATAGGCCCCACCTACTTTTGATTTTATATTGTTAGCTTTCAGTGAAATGAGATTTATAAATATAAAAGCTAAGTAGGTGGGGGGGGGCTATCCCTCACACACACCCTAACTATATATAATAACTCCAGGATCGCACTACAGTGGGGAAAAGGGCATATACATTTTATTTGCCCAGCAGTACTTTCATTCAGTGAAATGAGTCTTCAGTGATTTGAGCTTTGAGGGTGAATTGAAATTCAGTGAAATGAGTTTTCAGTGAATCAAGGTAGACCCGTATAGATATATATGTGTAGGTGCACACGCACACGCGCACACACACACGCGCACACACACACACACACACACACACACACACACACACACACACACACACACACACACACACACACACACACACACTCAACTGTATGTGCGTGTGTGTGTTTGTGTATATACATGCAAACATACAAAGAGAAGAGAGAGCTCTGGAAGGGTAGCTTGCCACCTACAAAAAATATTTGTATTTATTTATGTAACTTTTTCAGTTCTCACTTTACTCAACAAATTTGTTTAACTGGGTTGATGAGTTGAGAATCACTGAGTAATGCGTTGACTTGAAACCACCAGTCCTTGATAAACACAGGCTACCTGTACCTTAATGTAATCACATAAATGTAATTTTATATAGCTATAGAATCTGCATCATTTAGTTGTACAACAGCTTAAAGACATTTCTGCAATATCCTGTTTGTACTATTTTAAACATGAGACTTTTCCAACTCTCCATTCTTAGCTTAAGAGGACAAATCTTAGAATTCCGCTGAGCTTTGGTGCATATTGCTATCCGCTGGTCTCTGCCAGGGACCCCAACAGCATCCATCACCTGCACTGCCTTCCCGCATGGCAGGGCAGCAGCTGCAGGTTGCTCTGCCCTTCCCAGACATTGCCATAACTAATACTAGGCTTACTTTTCATTGTACTCTGGATTCAGTGTTTTTTTCTTCACAGCAGTTTTCCTCTTAGTGACTCGATTCTTGTCCGGAAGCAGAATGAGAGAAATGTAGGGATCACAGGTATCTTTTGATTTCAGCTTCCTGTTGAGGAACAGATCAAAAATAAGTTAAAGCAGCAGTCACATTCACAACCTTATTCTAATTTACTGTTTGCCCACAAGTTTTGCTGATCACTGTACTACACAATTTGATTTCCACAATTCCAGAGCAGACAGAAAATACACACATATGAGGCAGGATGTGTAAATAATTAGAAAGTATATGCATTTCTATATAACAGAGATACAAAATGGAAATGACATGGTTCTAATCGTATGAGATATGAAAAACTGCAGTTTGACAGCTGATATGTGACAACATGTAGAAAGAAACTCAAATTCTAATGGCAAATAAGGATCACCTGTCCCACCTATTCTGCCCACTTTCTGGATAAACTGCACATCCTAATTAACCAACAGCTTCCTTCTCCTTCCTCCATGGAATTATGCCTTTTATAGGTTCATAGGTTGGTACTAGGCTATTGGCCCTATGGCCTATACAAGCCTAGCCAAACAATTCCCTGGACATTTCTTCCCACAATATTTACAAGTAGGTGGCATATGAAATCACCATTGGTTCATAGGTTGGTATTAGGCTATCAGCCCTAGGGCCTATACAAGCTTAGCCATAACAATTCCCTGAATATTTCTTCCCACAATATTTACTTCCCTGGACCCCTGTCTAGGAGGGCAACTGACGTGATCCACGGGGTGAATTTCCTATCTCCCATCCAATCGTCAAGGTTCCTTTTGAAGAGGGCCAAGGAGGCACTCCGCTTGACACGTATGGGCAGTCTACTCCAGAGTATGGGGAGTCTCTGAGTCAGAAATCTATCCCTCCAGCATGTTTTGTTCATTGTGATGACAAGGTTTAGATCCCTGGAGCGTTTGGCTCTGAGGGATTGGGATTTCTTTAAGTGGAGCATGTCCAACAGCTCAGGGTTTGACATGGCCTTGTATGTTAAGCAGAGATTGCCTCTGAGTAGATGATATGCCACAGAGTATAGCTGGAGTTTTTTTTAGACGGTCAGCATACGGCATCTGCTTTAGGCTTGTGATTCTTATAGTGAGGTATTTCTGTGGCCTTTCAAGCTGTTGCAGATGTCTTGTGAGGTACATACCAAAAGGGCCTTTGTACTCTATAATGGGTCTAATGAGGGATGAGTACAGTGGGACAATGACCTCCTTTTTTCTGGATGAAAAGACCTTAGTGATGAGGTGTGCCACATAGAAGGATTTCCTGACTGTTGTGGCGATGTGGTTATTGAAGGTGAGACCACTGTCCACCTCTGTCCCTAAGTCTCTCATCACACTTTCGGTGTTTAGTATACTACCACCAATGTGGTAATTCATGGGTATACAGTTTTTCCCAAAGGGGATACCTATACATTTCTTGGCATTAAGCTTGAGCCCATGGCTCTGGCACCAAGCATCTGTTTCTCTAAGGCCCTTTTGTAGAATATCCATATCATTTGGGGATTCAATAATGGCTCCCAGTTTGCAGTCATCTGCAAACTTTGTTAGCCAGAGTCCTTTAATGCGGGCCTGTACTTCAGAGAAGTAGATGCCGAACCAGACCGGTCCCAGGACTGAACTCTGAGGTACTCCACTTGTCACTTGTTTGGAGATGGATTTGGAGTCGGCTACTTTTACAGTCTAGGTTCTGTCAGTAAGCTAATTGGCAACCCGTTGAGTGATGTAAGGATTTATGCCCAGCTTAGTAAGTTTATCTATGATTTCAGAGTGGGGGATAGTGTTGAAGGTCTTGGCGAGGTCCAGATAGGCTGTGTGGACCACCTTACCCTCGTTCACAGCTCTGGAGACTGATTCAAAGAATTCAATCAGGTTCAGGAGACAAGATCGGCCCTTCACAAACCCAAACTGGGTGGGGTCCAGTGTTTGAAGGTTGCCAATGTCTTTGTTTATAAGTTCCATGATAATGCATTCCATGCCCTTGCAGATCAGGCTCGTCAGACTGATGAGATGGTAGTTCCCGGGATCCAAGGTGGATCCCCTCTTGTGGAGTGGGATAACTGTAGCTGTGCTCCACTCAGTAGGCACAAAGCCTGAAGTGAGGCTATGATTAAACATGACACTTAGGTGAGGTGCCAGTTCATTTTGTAGTTCATGTAGTACACAGCCTGGGATGTCATCTGGTCCCATGGATGCTGTATTCTTAGCTTTGGAGAGTGTGGTTTCTACCTGTGTTGCCGTGAATACCAGAATTTGGTAATCTTTTGGTATTGAGATGGGCCCTTTAGGGGGTGAAGTTGGCACCAAATCAATCTGCCAGGATATTGGCAATATCCTTGGGATCAGTATATTTAATGCCACTCTGTTGTAGCTCAGAGCAGATCTGAGCATTGCCATTTAGATTCTTGACATAACTATAGAATGCCTTGTGGTTGTCTTTGGAATCTTTGGCAATTTTATTTTCGTAACTATCTTTGGAGGATTTTATGAGGGATCTCAGCTTCTTATTAAGGTTGGTAAGGGAGTTTTTTGCATCCTGAGATTTTCCTCTTTTCTGCAACAGTTTCTTCCTTCTGTTGTACAGTTTGTTTATGGCATGGGACCATCAGATTGACTTTCTTTGTTTGGAGGAGAGCATCTTGATTCTATTTGGGATGGCAGGATTCATGCATGAGTGGATGTGCTCATACAGTGCCTTAGTGTAGGATTCAGCAGTGACTTAAGTAGCATGAAGTTGGCTTTGGAGGATTCAGCAGTGACTTAAGTAGCATGAAGTTGGCTTTGGAGAGGTTTTTTACGGAGGTTTCCTTACTGGGGGGTGGGGGTGGGATGTGGATGTCAGGAGTGATTTGCTTATGGTCAGACCTGACCAATGAGGGGGTGACCACTGGTGTGGAGCATCTTTCTCCCATGTTGGTAATGACCAGGTCTAGGATATTGGAGCCCCTGGTGGGACAATGGATTAGCTGATCCAGGGCATTGGAATTTATGAATTCCAAGAACCGTTGGGAAAAGGTGTTGGTACCCGAGTAGTTTTCCCAGTTAATGGCAGAGAAGTTGAAATCACCCAGTATTAGGGTGTTTGGTTGTGTCTTGATATTTTCCAGTATGTTTAGAAAGGTGTAGCGAGAATCTTGGGGCATGGTGGGGGATCTGCAGCAAGCCACAATTTGGATTGCAGTCTTACCTAGTGTTAGAGAATTTCAGATGCATTGTGTTGGGCAACTAGCCTGGAGGTGTGAATATCCTTGGTGAAGATGGACACTCCTCCACCTTTAGTGTTTCAGTCTTGGTTTGGTGGCCGGAAAGTGTGGTAAGAGTTGTAGCCTGGTATTGCACGGGTGTTCCCTGGAGTTTTGAACCAGGTCTCAGTTACTGCACAGATATCGATGTTCTCCATTTTTAGGAGAGCCTCGAGAGAGTGCATTTTGAGGTTTAGACTTCTAGCATTGAGTAGCATTAACTTCAGATTTTTGAATGCTTGTATCTGTTACAGTGGTGGTTTTGTCCTTTGAACCTTACCTAAAAAAGGCACTATAGGGGTGACAAGAGCTTTAGCCAGTAATCTGAATCCCAGGGGTGACAGGTGCAGACCATCTCTGGTAAAGCATAGTGGTTTGTTGATCATGTCATCCCAGGCAGACAGATACTGGATCCCCTTTAAATGACACCAGAAGTTTAGCCAACTGTTGAAGTCAATCATTTTGTCCTTATACTGTGGTATCATTCTGGGCGAAGGCAGGATGCTACTCAGGGCTAGGGTCATACCTGCCTGGGCCACATGATCTGAGAGCTCTTCCATGGAAATGACATGGTTCTAATCCTATCAGATGTGAAAAATTGCAGTTTGACAGCTGATCTGTAACAACATGGTGAAAGAAACTCATGTATTCTGACTTTTGACACTATTTCTGATACAATGAGCTTTCCAGAAAGTCTATTCCATTCATCCAACACCTGAGCCATAAAAACATGTTCCTTTTATGTCCTCATCCAGCACTTCAGCCATAAAAATACATTCCCTGTATGTCCTCGTCCAACATCTCAGCCATAAAATACATTCCTCATGTCCTTATCCAGCACCACAACCATAAAAATATCTTCCTTGTATGTATCATCAATCACCTCAACTTTAAAAATACCTTCCTTTTATGTCTTTATTCAGTACCTCAACCATAAAATACCTTGCTTGTATGTCCTCATCCAATACCTCAACCATAAAATAACTTCCTTATATGTATCATCCAGAACCTCATCCATAAAAATACCTTCCTTTTATGTCCTCATCCAGTACTTCAACCATAAAAATAACTTCCTTGTATATTTTCATCCAGTAACTCAGCCATAGAGATACCTTGTACATTATCATTGAGCACCTTGGCCATAAAAATATCTTCCTTATATGACCTTATCCAGCAGCAATAGCATAAAACATTTTCTTTGCATATGCCCATATAGCACTATTGCCATAAAAAATGACCTTCCTTGAATGCTCCTTGAACCTCCCATCTAGTTTCTTCAAAATCTTGATGTTAACAATACCATCATAGAAATTACTATATGACTAGACCAATCTCTTAACTTTCAAATACACATTGAAAACATTGGCAAAAAGCTCAACACACAACTGCTCTGGGTGAATAAGCTATTGCCTCTTCTGTCCAGACCTGCCAAAGCTGTAAAAGACAAAGGCATACTCTTATCTCATCTTGAATATGGACTACCCATTATAGCTACAGCCTCAAAGAAAAATGCCACCGCCTTACAAACTATCTCCAAAAAATCTGCTGGTTCATTACTGATTCCCCCAAAAATGAATGCCACTGCTTAACTCTCACCAAAGCTAAATGGCTCCTAGTACATTTGAGTCAACCTCCTACTAGGAGCTCTAATTCACATAGCCCTTTCTCCTGAGACATCACCCCCTCTCACTCAGAACTCCCACATATAATCTCAGGGGTATCTCTCAATCTGAACCCGCACTATTAACTCCAAAAAGTAATCTTTATTGCACTGACCATGCATTCTCCCTCCTAGCACCCAAAATAGGGGACTCCATTCCTTTCTCAGTCCGAGACATCCAAAAGTACTCTGACATCAGACAATAGCTCAAAGAACACCACTTCACCCCAGCAAAGTGCAGCTGCACTCCCTCAGGTCACGTTACATGATCCTGCAGCTCTCTCACACACCCTGTACCCCTATTTCATCCTTCCTTATCTCATCTTGTCATCCCCTTTACTTACTGCCTCTCATTCATCCAACTTCCCTCTTTTCTTTGCATCTCTCTCACACTTCTCCTTTCTTTTCCTCTTACCTCTCACATTTTCTCTGTCTTCTCCCCATGGTATCCTTTTCCTGCAACTATTCTAAACGTGCCTCTTTCAATGTCTTTATATCTCTCTACACATAACAATATGCTGCTATCCCTGTAACATAAGCCAGATCAGTCATTATTACTGCATCATATCCATAAAGCTCTGCTAAGCATAATTCCATTTTTCCATCCACGTTTTGACGTTCTTAACTGCTTCTTGAACTAAATGCTGTAGCATATTCTTGCACCTGTAAATATGTATATAGATATAGAATACATATATATATATATATATATATATATATATATATATATATATATATATATATATATATATTTCCCTTTTTTAGCATTTCCTTGTATCTGTAAATATGTTTTGTTCATTTCTTATGTGATCATATTCACCCGGACTGTGCCTGCAAATGGTCCACTGAGATCAGTGCACTACCATGGAAAACAAATACAAATAAATAAATAAAATAAAAAAAGTAAAAAAATCTACCCTTTTATACTCCTACAGCACTTTTCTGAAAGAGTGTATCTACTCTGGTTATGCAAATTTGTTTATGTTGCTCTTCAAAACAGTAAATATTAAATTCTAGTAATCTTTCTTTATGTGCCTTCTTGTGAAGACCATGGCAAAATTTCTGTTGCCTACTCCATATTGCCTGTAACCTGACTATATGCTGGTAGAAATTATATCTCCAACACAGCTATGCGATACTTCAGATGAGGTCTTACCAGCAGCCTATACAGAAGGGTAATAGCTGTTTTTTTAGGTCTACTCTGTTTGGTTAAAATGCCTGAGCTCTAAACATTATAGTTCACACATTTCTGCACACAGCCCATTACCTAGAATACATAATATAAGCCTGTGAGCAAAGGAATTAGGCAAATACGCCAACAGTTAAAGTAAGTATTTCTGTTGGGGAGCAAGCTCGGCTCGCTACACTCCCCATGCTGGTGCTTCCCCCCTTGCCCATATATTCATACTTTGAGGTCACTTAAACTCAGCGAAAGCATAAAACGGAAAAAAAATGATTGCCCTTTTTTTTCCACTGCTCTTCAAACTCAGAGTAATTTTAACACACACTTTCATGCATAAGTACACAACTACAACTTGTAGAGAGAAGGACAAACTGATTACCCCTCAAGTCAAACTGCACAGGCAAACAACAGTCAACAATTAGGTAAACCATTTTTTACTGCTGGCTTGTATTATAGGTTCATATACTAGGCTAATGACCACTTGCACCTTTTTAAGCCTAGCTAAATATATCTGACAATTTTTTGGTACCCAAGGTTACTTTAAGGAATATGTGTGGGCTTGGGTAGTCTATATTTACAGGCTGTTTCTGTCTATTCAAGACATAGGTGTCAGATTAGGTGTAAATCTCTGATTTCCTACTCACTAGTCCAAGTTATGATTAAACTGGGTTAGGGAAAAAAATCTGCTTCACATGGATTGGAAGCCTGTTCCAGAAAAGGGGTAGTCTCCTAGACACAAACCTGTATTTCCAACATGTTCTGTTTACATCACAGACGAGGTTTAAGTCCCTAAATTGAGTAAGTCTGATGTTATTTGTTTCATGAATGTTTAGGATGTCCATCAGAGTGGGATTAGCAGATGCCATGCACGCCAGGCACAGATCGCCTCTCATCACTGCATTTAAAAGACAAATAGGAATAATATCGCAGAACAATATTCTCAGGACATGAAATTTGACTCCTGCTGTGAGCTATCACAGCGGCAAACAGCTCAGATTTGCCACTATGACAGACACGAAGGGAAGGTGTTTAGGGGAAGGAGATAAGTTTAAGGACTACAACTCAGGCATAACAAAAGAATGAAAATTGGCTACTTTAGAAAAAAAAAAAAAAAAGAAGTAACAGGCACTGAGAATACCGTCCTCTGTGATTATCCCTATTTGTCTTTTAAGTAGTCAATGAAAGGCAGAAAAAAAAGAAGTTATGTACTTACCATAACGTTCCATGTGAGTTGTTCATCTCGCCTTCATTCTTACAGATGGGTTCGGAGCCGATCCTCGGCTCCGAGTCGGTCTACTGCAAAGCTCGAGGTCTTCAGATAGCTCGAGGCCAAGTCCCTATCCCATGATGCACCTAGAGTTACCTCAGATCTTGTTTGCTGCGTATAATAATACCATACATCATTCTAACACTCTATAAGAGAAAGCTATAGAAAGGATGAGCAACCAGGAAGAATCCAGCATCTCAGTCTTCGAAAAACCCTGGAGGGGGTAGGAGGGTGGGAAGTAAGAATGAAGGCGAGATGAACAACTCACATGGAACGTTATGGTAAGTACATAACTTCTTTATGTGAAGTTGTTCTATCTCACCGTTCATTCTTAAAGATGGGTAGCGTCCCAAGCACCATCTATTTTGGGTGGCTCATGGGAGTATGAATTTTAGGACAGTAGACCCAAAGGAGGCCCTGTCAACTTTGTAATGAGTGATAAAGGTATGAGGTCTTGACCAAGTGGCTGCTGCACAAATGTTATCTATAGGAAGTCTAGCAGAAAAAGCAGAGGATGTAGACACTGCTCTGGTATAATTATCCGTAATTTTTTGTTGTAAGGGCATATTAGCAGCTGAATAAGCAAATGTGATACAATCGGATAACCACTTAGAGTTGTTTTTGCCGCTGGCATACCTTTTCTGGAATTTGAAAAGGAAACAAAAAGCTGTTCTGATTTTCTAAGTCCAATCCAAGTAAAATCTGAGCTGTCTATGAACATCAAGCTTGTGCGGCATATACTCTAAGTTGCTGGAGTGACTGGGGAAGAACACTGGCAAATCGATAATTTGGTTAAGGTTAGCTTCAGTACAAACTTTAGGCAAAAAGGAGGGATTAGTTCTAAGTGGGAGATTGTCAGCATGGAAAATCAAATAAGGAGGCTTAATGGACAAGGCTTGAAGCTCTGATGGTCACTGTGGCTTGCTGGTGGGGGTAGAACAAAAGGATGACCTATTGTGACATGAAGAGAGGTCAGTCACCACTGAAGATCCTTTTTGCATGTGTTTGTGATCATTATAAGATGAGACATTGGGAGCTCTTGGTAAGACCACTGAGTGAACAACAGCCATTGTAGAATTCACATGTGCTTGTGACCCAACAGTATGGCTAATATTGCAGCTGCCATCATGCCTAACAATTTTAGTACTTCTGATGTTGGAGCCTTGTTTTTGGCTATGATATTGTGGTCATGCTGATGGAGTAGTAAGACTCTTTCTGCTGGAAGTCTCAGAGTGGTGGTGGTGGTGGTGTCCAATTTTGCTCTGATAAAAATGGTATGCTGCGATGGCGACAAGGCAGATTATCCTGGGTTTACTGTAATGCCCAGCTGACTGCAGAGTGAAAGAGTAGTGTCCCTGGCTTGTATGAGTTGATGCCTGGTGGTGGTGGTGGTGGTGAGGACCCAATCGTCTAGGTACGGAAACACCTGGAATACTAAACGTCTCAGGTGAGCCGTGACCACTGCCATGCATTTGGTGAACACTCTAGGGGCTGTAGTGAGACCAAAGGGCAGAGCTCGAAACTGGTAATGATTGGCTCCCAGCTGGAAGCGCAGATGATCCCTGAATGGTCTGGCCATTTTTATGTGGTAGAAGACATCCTGAAGATCTATCAAGCACATCCAATTGTCGTTCCCTAAAAAGGAAAGTATTGACTGAAGCGTGACCATCCAGAACTTCTCTTTCTTGACAGATCTGTTTAGTCTGCTGAGGTCCAATATAGGACTCCAGTCCCCTGTCTTTTTTGGAACTAAAAAAAATCTTGAGTAAGTTCCGGATCCTATCTGGTCTGCTGGGACTGGCTGGATGACTCTTTTTGTTAGCAACGATTGGACTTCTATTGTTGCCTGACCCCTGTAACTGGGTGGAACGTCCGGGAATTTTCTTGTCAATGGAGGGGGTGCAGCGAAAGGAATGAAATATCCTCTGGAAATGATACTTTGTAGCCAGTTGTCATTTGTTATTTTGAGCCAGACGTCTGGATACAAAGATAAGCGACCCCCCCAACTGCCTCTAGAGTAGGACAGTCAGGCCTCCTTTCAGGAGTGCTGGAAGGGCTTCCCAAAGAAATTATCTCTGTCGCCCTGATTTTGCGGACCCCTCTGCCACAAGGGTGGCATCTTCCATTATTGCCCCCTCCTCTGCCCCTGGAGGGGGGTTCACCACATGTGTCCTGAAAGGCTCTTTGGACTTTGCGGAACTACATCTCCCCCCCCCTTTGACCCTTGGGGTAGGGTCTGGTAGGGGTGGAAAAATGGACTCCGACGGCAGACAGAGTCTTTCCTTCCTGCACACACCTGGTCAAAGTTTCCTTAACTTTGGGCCCGAAAAGGGACGAGCCATCAAAAGGGGTATTTACAAAGGATGACTTAAAGGGCTCCGCGAAGGAACACAAGCGCATCCAGGAGTGTCTCCTAAGAGCAGTTCCTGTACCCGCTGCCCTGCTCGCTCCATCAGCTGCATATAAAATGAAGGGCATGGATGAGTTTACTATGGAATTGAGGATAGAAGCTGAGAGGCAACTTTATCTGAAGCTGCTGCAATTACTGTACCCTGAAGAGTATCTCTGCGCTCTTTTAGGAGATCTCTTTGCAGTCTAGTGAAACAGGTTAGATAGTTGAGCGAACGCAGTGCAAAAGTCGCTGAACTGTAAGTGCGCTTCCCATATCTATCCATGATCCTAAACTTTCTGTTAGGAGGATGAATAGAGGAGGAAGTTTCTGAAATTTCCTTTTTGGTGGCTGCCGCCACTACCATGGCATCAACTGGCACACCCTTAGTAAGAAAGGATTTGTCCTGGGAGGCAGAAATAAATGTATTAGGCCTTCGGGGACAGGCTCCATGTGTCCGGAGACTCCCACGCCCTTCGTGAGACCAGTTGCATAAGCTCATCAAAGGGCGGAGACACCCAAGAGGTGGAGGGCTGAGACCCGAAAGCCTTCAGGAGAACCGACTCATCTTCAGTAGGGTTGGTGGACTGCCAGTCACCCCCCTTGCCTAAGGATTTCTAATATCTCAGCAAATGAGATTTCCTCAGATGGGGACCATGGGGACACTTCTGATTCATCCAAGTTGGTATCGGATGTGAGGGACTCCTGTGGGGAGTCTAAATGCTTCCTCTTACAGACTGTCTTCCTGGGAACCTCATCAGTGGTGGCTTCTGGTGAGGTCTCAGAAGAGCAGGGGCCACCCAATGGGGCTTCCTGAGGCTCTGGGTCTCTACGCTTGGCAAGGATCTGTGAAGCAGAAGCAGACACAGGCCTTTTTGGGAAGGAGGTAGCCGGACCTGAAGTTGAAGATGTCTTAGGAGACATAACTTTCCTTATGGCTTTGAAGGCACCTCTGCTCCGATGAGAAGGGACAGATGGATCCAAGGAAACCGTCGATACCCCCGACACCGGGACAATGGGGCTCTGAGCCAGAGGTAGGAGCCGAGCTCATCCGAACTGACGCTCTGAGAGGCAGAGTCGGAACAGACAAGTCAGTCTGACTATCCTCCCCGGACCCGACCAGATAGTGTCGACTCCTAGATTCCTCGATCGCCTTCAAGGACGTCAGAGTAAACGGAGCCGAGGACACTGGAGCAGGCGTCGGCTTTGAAGGCTCAACGATCATCAAGTCTGACTCCTCCAGCTCTGAAGGGCCAGTATGGCTCGGAGGAGGAAGAGTAGTAGATGGTAAAAGGGTCTTCTGTTCCAAAGCTGTTCGGGTCAGAGCCGATAAAAATTTTGCAAAGGCCGGTGCCTGTAAAAGCTTCTGCACCACACAATCCATATCCAACTCGGAAAGGCTTATCAAATACCGAGAAGAGTGGATAGAAGGAAGTACAGACTGCAGGAGTGGAGACTTAGGCACTTCGGATACCAGTTCCAAAACCAGGGACTGGCTCCGAAAGGATAAGACGGTCGGCTCCGATGTCTCTGTCGAACCGACGTTGAAGATTTTTTTGATTTCTTTACTTTAGAAGAAGTAGAAGCCTTAGAAGACTTTGAGGATTTGCTGGACCAGTCCTGGTCGCTCAAAGCTTCTTGAAAGGAAGGTTTAACTAAACCTCTATCAATTAACTTTCTCTTTCTCTCCTGGAGAACCCTAGAAGAGAAAGAATGACAGATGGAGCAGCATTCCTGGAGATGCAATGCTCCCAAACAATAAACACAATTCACATGAGTGTCAGTGACAGACATTTTCTGCCCACATTTAGGACGTCTTAAACCCTGCTTTAGGGTGTTTATCTTTATCATGGTCAACCATACTGTAACACAAAATGTCAATAGGGTGCTGTAAAAAAACTAGACACATCCAAACAAGAAATATCAAACAAGCCCTTTTAAAACTATGGGCTTAAACAGTAATCAGCACACATAAACACTATACTATTTATCTACTCTCTAAAGACTAAATATATCAAAGTTGTGACAGAAAAGTCACGATACAAAGGCACACAACTACAATATAAACTAGTACTGCACACACTCTACACTGTTTATCTAAACTCTAAGACTAATTATACCTAAGCTTTGACAGAAAAGTCCCTATTCAAAACTCTAAGGACTAAACATAACAAGCTGTGACAGAAAGTCACTACTCTACGCACACACTACAATCTAAAGTACTATAAAAAATTTTAACATTGCCTAAAATAAAATGAGGCCAAGAGAGCTATTAATAGTTTAGCAAAAAGGAACAACAAGGGAAGGAAAACTACAAAATAATCTATAAGAGCGAATCTAAGTATCTAAAGATAATTTTTTATTAGTATGATAATATATTTGCAAGAAAAAAAGGTTTTACTGGACCAAGCTAGCGAGAACCTCCGATCTATTGCAGCGGCAAACTAGATCCGAGATAACTCTAGGTGCATCATGGGATACGACTTGGCCTCGAGCAATGTGAAGACCTCGAGCTTTGTAGTAGGCCCAGAGCTGAGGATCGGCTCCGAACCCATCTGTAAGAATGAACGTCGAGATAGAACAACTTCACATCTGTAATTAAATCTGACTGACTAAAAGAAAGCATGGTATACGTGAAAAGGCTATAATGTAGTGTACTGACTCACCAGATGCGCAGTAGCAAGCACCACCCAAAACCCTCCCCTGTTGTACGTCAATTGGAAGTATTCAATATTCATCCGGTGTGAATGAATATTAAAGCAATGCTGACTTCGTATTAAAAGAACGTAACGTTTCACAAAGCTTATGTGAAAGTTACATTTTCAAGTTAAATATTCAAAATTGTTTCACATTTATTTCAATGTATAAACTGGCACTAACGAAAAGGTGTTGAATTGAGGTTATGGAAACAGTGCGAGTGAGAGATTTTTCTTCTTTAAAAAAATTGTTTGACAAAGAGGGCCAAATCTATTCTTACAATTGTTACGCAATTTGTTCACACAAAGGATTGCTTATCTAAACACAATATCTTCCACAGTTTAAGAGGGAATCGCTGAAAACAATTTGCAAATTCAACTGCTAGGGGCAACATTTGGAACAATGTATCCATTTCTCTCTCTTCTACACTCCATCCTTCTGAAAACATGCTAAAATTATTACAAACCGGACTCGCATAAAGTCCCCTCCCACATCATACCGAATGCTCATAATACTAGACCCAAAAGATACACAAGCCACTCTTAATGACATATTTAAAGGTTTCATAAAGATGTAGAAGACCCACTCTGCTACACTGCTCATGCGGACCCAAACTTATGTTGTGTATTCATGTGATATTTTTATAGTACAATTATTTGTATCTGTACAAGTTAATCGTATGCATGGTGTCACTGCCTAATATAAATGGCATGTCAATCATGCCTCATTTCATATGCAACTGTTCACGCCAATCACCGGAGCCACGCCCACTCCTGTGCAAAACTGAAGGTGAGCCAGTACACTACACTATCGCCCGTGAAAACACATGTAAAGTCAATGGATCGACAGGAGCTTATGGGCTATGATGTAAAATTTTAAAGACAAACCTAAAGGTAGACTAAAAAATCAAGATGCTGGACCCCATGTGGGCTGACTCTGGAATTACATTAACAAAAAAAAAAAAGTATATTGAGTCTAAAAGTGATGCTAAAATGTAGGAAACATCAAGACGTGTATTATTTATTTATTTATTTACCAGGAAATTCCAACTGAACACAGGTCCTTTTTCAGTGGAGGTCAGGGGAGAAAAGCTTCACAGAACAATAAATGAGCAGCAGAGTACATGAAGAACAATTGAAGATACATGCAATAGCAAATAATACATACTGCAGCAAACATTAGCTATACATGCAATATGAAACATAGCAATGAGCAGATACACCAATACCTAGCTAGAGCCTAGCAATCATCCGTTTATTTTATTATTATGCATTTGTCAACTGCTTGCATTATACACTTTTGCTTGCTACTGCTTACCTTTTAACCAATTTATATTTATTTATTTATTTTGAAAAAATAAACATGGTTTTCCATTTGAGTGTGGTTCTCCTTTAATGACCTAAGTAAATTCTGTTGCAATCCTCAGATGGGTCTCATTGCTAAAACTGTTGCAGATGACTGATTTCTACTCCCACTTAAACAGCTGGATCAATAAGTCAGTTGGCTATTTGCAACAAATATAATGAGAATTTTAAAAACAAATCTCTGTGGTGGAATACCCACATAAATAAATGACATAACAAAAGATACCAGTGCTGTACTATAGGGCTCAGGATGATGCCTCTCCAATTTGGCATCTATATCTCAGACTTTCATGCCTATGGTTATCTAAGTTTACAAACTGTGTTATTTGATCTTCTGCTGACTCCTAATTGCTTCAATATTCGTTAAACCATGTCAACAATTGATGTAAGAGCAATTGTCTCAAATTAAATGTGAAAAAAATGTAGCAAAGTTCATTTTGGTATACAAAACATATTTACATACCATATAGCTAACACACTCCTCCAATCAGACATGGTCATAAGGGATCTAGGCACCCTTGATAATTCCTCATCATTTGACCATTGTGTCTCCACAGTGGTTTGGAAAGTCTTCTATCTGGCTCATCTAATTTCCAAAGGCACCTCTACTAAATCCAAAAAAGTCTTAATTCCCCTTTACTCGTATCTCATCAGACCCATTATTGAATATATTGGGGTTCACAACAGGTGCATGAGAGCCAGGCACTCAAAAATCTCTGTTTCATAGCCAGGGATATGAGCACCTTGTAGCTGCTGAACATAAATTATGTAAGCAAATTGGTGTAAAAGGGTACTGAATTTAATTGGTTTTGTCTGATGATGTTTGGTGACTGCACTAAACGAAAGTGCTTACCAATAAAATTATTTCTGATAGTGGATGGTTTGCCTTTTTTTTTCTACTGCCAGCTTTTTTGTGTTCCTGTTGTTTTTTCCTAGTTCAGTGGTGATCAGTACCTTGTAGCTCAGCTAGACTGCTGCTCATGTGCAAACTTGGTTATGAGTTTGGCCAATCAGCTGTGGGAGAGAAGCACTGCTCATGCTTGGATATGAGTTCAAGTAAGCAGCTGTGGGGAGGGAGGCATTTAGGATTAGCAAGTGGGAGGGATGTTTAGAATTCAATAGTGGGAGGGGGATTTTAAGGTTAGGGAATGGGAAGAGAGTTTTAGGGTTAGGGAGTAGTACGGGAGGTTTAGGTTTAGGGAGCAATCAGGTAATTTTGGTTTAGGGAGCAGGAAGGGAGTTTTAGGGTTAGGGAGCAATTGGGGAATTTAGGTTTATGGAGCAAGAAAGGAGTTTTAGGGTTAGGGAGCAATTGGGAACTGTAGGTATAGGGACTGAAGTTGGAATTTTAGGTTTAGGACGTAATCATGGACTTTAGGGTTAGGAAGGGGGGATGGAGGTTTAAGGCAAGGGACCAAGAAGTCTGGTTGGAAACTGAGTGGGGCTTTTCTGTTTTGGGTTGTGGTAGATTCCGGACCACATGCTCCAGTGACCTCAACCTCATTACCACAATCAACAGAATGTGCTGGAGGGACATGTTCATAATCCAGAGACTGCCCTTGCTACGGAACAGACTTCCCATACATGTCAAACAGAGCACCTCACTGACCCTCTTCAACAGAAACCTTGATGAGTGGATGGGAAATAGAAAATTCACCCCGGGGATCACTCCAGTGGCTCGACTCAACAGAGGCACTGGGAACTAAAGTCAGGTGGCACGATGTCAGGGTAATCCTATGGGCTAGGTTTGTAAAGGCTTCAGGGCCATTAGCCTAGTACACACCTATGAACCTATAATGTATCTCTCATATCTGGAACAAATTTCCACCACGTGTGAAGCAAGTAGCACCCTTGCCACCTTCAAAGTAAATCTAGATAATTGTATTGGCAACTTCAAATTCTCCTCTAATCTATCATGTCTTGCCCACCTTGAGGCTGGAAGGAACCTTTGAATGGGGGTTTTCACTAGGCTTGTAATAGTTTGCAGACTGATTGCCTAGTAGTTGCCTATGAAGCTATATACAAGGAAGAATTATTTAACCTGGTAGTGAACTGGGGTGATTTAGCAGACAGGCCAAACATACATGTCAGGGAAAGGCATCACCTTAGCACAGAATGGATAGTGATTGTCAAAGCTAGAGTGGAAAGGTACATCACTGTGAATTTTACCTGTAAATGAAGATGGAATTGAAAGGGTGCCAATGAAGCAGAATTGAGGTGTAGGAATTCATGTACTAGGAAAAAGGAATAACAGAATGAAACAGAGGAACAAACAACAGGAATTCTGAGTAAGGGTGGGCAGTATTACTATGCAATGCAAGAAGTTTGAAAAGGTAGATGGCCAAGTTGAAAGCAATGATGCAGGAAGGGAGTCACTGATATTAAAGAAACATGAGCTAGTAATAAGAGAGGTCTATAACAAGTGATGTCAATGGCAAGGGCTGTTTAGAAAAGACAGAGAAGGAAGGTTTGGGAGGGTTATTAATAATCTACCTCAGGGATGGGATCAACTGCAAGGTTTGAGAGCAAGAGAATATCACCCCATTAAGGCTATAAGGAAGAGACGATGGTCAGAACCTAAGGTAAATACATCTGTGGCTAAGAAACAAGAAGGGGGTGTGCTGGTAAAGTGATACAGTGTCATCCTAAAGGCACATCAAGGAAGGAAGATGACTGACTGGAGGACAAAATAAAAGGATGGCATAAGAGAATTGCAGGGGTATTTACATGAGACATCTGAACTTGACAGGTACAGAGTGGGACATCCACACTCTAGCGTGGGATTGGAACAAGGGTTAACATATGTTTCAGACTGCAAAACACTTATCCATCTGATGCAGGACTTTACCAGAAAAGACAGAATACTGTCATGGCTCTAACCAAAGCAAAGGATGTCAGCAATGCCCAGGTGAAGGCACTATTTGCCAACACCATTTTTGTTTCAAATGATGTAGAAAGATAAGCTTTCAAAGACAAACTCATTTGTGTGGGACCTCGAGAGGTGGATTATGTTGAATAGGAGGAGATGATAAAAGGTTAGTTAAGGATGTGGAAGAAAGATGATGCAGTTAATATACTGTGGAATTAGGTCAGGAATGCAGAATTCAAGGATATGAACAAGGACTTGAGAAAACTGAAGAACAGAAAAAGGCCAATGAGGCTACAATGTGAGGCTGTTTAATGGAAAAGAGAGGCAAAGTAGATGTAAATGAGAGGGGTCAGGGAGGTTAAAAAAGCACAGTACAAGGATGCAAACAAAAATCTCAAAAAGAAATTGATAGAAAAGTTGAAGAAGGTAAAACAAATGCTTTTATGTATACTACAGAAAGGAAGAAGAAAAGGGCATACCTTGTCAGGCTGAGTAAGGATGAAAGGTGAACAAAGAAGACGGGAACACGTAAAGGCAATAATGACTAGTTTATCTCACTCTTTACAAAGGAAATGAAGGACAGGGCAGCATGCTAGGGGACAGACAGGGAAGAGTGTAGACGAAAGGAAAGAATCACTAGGAAAGAGAGAGAAAAAGGGAAATTGCTGTGCTAAGGGAGGATAAGGCATGGGGACCAAATGAGCCACCTCCTGAGCCCTTCAGGAATCTGACCAGTGTGCTCAAGGATTCTGTGATAGAGATCTTCAGTAGATCGCTGGCCAGTAGGGGAGAGCCTGAGGTCTAGAAGTCATGAAAAGCAGTCCTCTTGTGCAAGAGAAGGAACAGGAAAATCCACAGAACTGCAAGAAAATTAGACTAACAGAAGTTGCAGGGAAAGTAATGTGAGAACATTATGAGGAACAAGCTGGTTGTTTTCACTAAGGTCAACAAGTTTGTGACCAGAAGCAGCTGCACGTCAAACCCAATCCAGTTTTACAAATGGGTTATAGAAAAACTTAATAGTGGAATTCCAGCAGATGCATTTTACCCAGACTTGGGAGAGGCTTTTAACTCATTCCAAACAGATGGCAGCTAAAAAAACAGTGGGGATGAGCAAACACAGATTGCGGAACTTGACTGCAACAAGGATGGAGGATAGGATCCAGAAGCTTGTGGTAAGACTTTCATTATCAGAAATAAGGAACATGGCTAGGGGAATACCAGAAAGGTCAGTCCTGGGTGCAGCGCTTCCCAATGTGTACATTTCAAACATATGTGATAGAACAGAGGACCGTATCATTTTATTTGTGGATGGATCAAGGATAGATGCAGAAGAGAAGGGCAGAACGAGTCAATTAAAGGACTTTAAAAGGCTGCCAAAGGGGGCAGAAAGTTAGCAACTGAACTTCACTGTACACAGAGTATTGCAACTGATCCACAATGACCTTGGTATCAACCAAAGGGACTGGTCTGGACCTGATGGAAAACAGAGCTAGAAAAGGACCTGGAAGTGTGCAACCCATAAAGAATGCAGCACAAGGAGCACAGTTAGAGGCTGTGGCAGCAGAAAACAGAATATTGCTGCATGCCTGCAAAAAGATAGATTCCAAAGGAAAGAAATGATATTTGCTCTACCATGCCCTGGCCAGACCACTCCTTGATTTGCAGAGGCCACAAAGGGAAACAGAAAGCTGCCGGAAGACATCAACTGTACGGCTAGAAGTCTGTGTGGGCTGGAATGATAAGGGCATCAGCAGATATTAAAAAAGCTAGAAAAAATCTCACTGCAGACAAGAACAGAGGATAAGTGGCGAGGATGCACAAAAAATGCATGCAAGGTGTGAAGGAGTCAATCTGAACAGAAAAGACGTAGATAAGAGGGGGCACAGGCTGCAGAAAGCTACAGGGCCAGCTACTCACTGATCTGTTAGGTACTTCATATACAGCACTGTGGTTACATGAAAAGAGGTCATCAAATAAAATGTCAGGCAATTAAATCCGGAGAGACATTCAAGGTGTGAGATAGGCAGTGAAAGGGGAGGAGTTGGCAGAGAGTTCAATTCTGTGTCAAAGACAGCCCAGCAGGGATAGAGATGCTCAAAGCTAGGATGGAAAGGTACCTCACAGACCAGGCAGTCTAAGAATCTCCTTCTGGTATCAGGAAAAGTACAGTTGTGTAAGTAAACTTACCATAAGAGTAGACATTCAAATGATCACTGCTGCAGTAGCCTTAGTTACAGGGGTTATATCCTGCCAAAGATATAACAGCCATCCAGCTTCCAAAGCTTCATCCATGAAATCAAACTGTCAAATAGCTCGAGATGAGCTGACTAAAATGCAAGTTTGGGGCAGGGCTTTCCTGCCAGCAGAGAAAGGGAGGCTGAGCCCTGAAAAGACAATGCTAGGAATAACAAAAACACACATGCACTCTGACATAAAAAAACACAAAAACAAAAAACAAGAGGGATGGAGGGAGGGAGTGGCTACTACAACAGTTACCATTCAAACATCTATTGTAATGTTAAGTTTACTTTCACAACTCTACTATGTTCATCATATTGATCACTGGTGCAGTAGCCTTAGTTATATGGGTAGACTACACTACCTTACTACATTTGGGAGATGAATGGAGAAGAATTCAGGATCCCCTGCAGATTGGTCCTAACCAAGCCTGACCTGGGCCTAGAGAAGGAATCAAGCTTATTGTGCTTTGTAAAAGTTTGTACACAGAACCAAGTAGCAGCTTTTGGAATACTTCTAGAATTCAACTCTTTCCAAAATCCACAGATGAAGCCAAGACCCTGGTAGAGTGGGTCTTGACCCTGCATGGAATAGTTTTGTTATGATGAGTATAACAAAAGTTAATTTCCTTAAACAACCACTTTGAAACAGTCTGTTTGACACAGGTTGACCCTTCTTACCTTCATGAGAAATGAAAAATTTATCCAAAGATATGAATGACTTTGTTCTGTCAAGATAGCACCAGGGTTTTTTGTGGACATCCAAGGTATGGAGTATCTTCTCCCTCTCATTTTTTGGTTCAGGAAAGAAAACTAGAAGATGGATAGTTTGGCTTAAAGTAAACTCGGACACCACCTTAGGCATAAAAAGATTAGTTCTCAAAGAAACCGTTTTGCTATGGAAAATAAGATAGGGTTAACTCATCATAAGAGCTTCCAACTCAGATACTCTTTTTGTAGAGGTAAGAGTAACAGCAAAACTGTTTTCCAATTTGAGAACCTCAAGTCAGCCAGGTTAGCTGGTTCAACTGGAACAATTGTTAGTTTCTCTAACACAATATTAAGATGACATGGAAAGGCCACCGGTTTACTTAAAAGCCTCTTGCGCAAAATCCCTTTCAAAAACATTTTGACATGAGACTGCATTGAAGAGGAAGATCCATGGGCAGACATGCTGAAATGGCCAATAAATGAACTTTGATAGAGGAGTGAGAAAGGCTATAAGATAGTAACTCTCACAAATATTGTAAAATCAGAGAGAAGCTAGACCTGAATGGGTGCTGGTTATGTTGTTGGCACAAACTAGAAAACCTTTTCCATTTGCTAATATATGATTTTCTAATAGCAGGCTTTCTTGCCCCCATTAGTACCTGCTACATGTCCTCAGTAAACAGGTGCCTAAAAGGAATTAAGGCTCTATTATCCAGGCAGTCAGCTGAAGTTGACTGATGTTGGGGTATATCAAACACCTCTGTTCTTGTATCAGTAGATCCAGTCTGTCAGCAAGCTTGCAGTAATTGCCCCTGGGCATTTCCAAAAGAAGTGAGAACCATGGTTGCCTGGGCCAAAAGGGAGTCACCACAATGATCTAGGATGATTCCTTCTGACTCTTCAGAAGTACCCTGGATATTAATGGAAATGGTGGAAAAGCATACAGGAATATTCCTGTACAAGGAAAAGAAACAGCATCTGTCTTCCAAGTATTTTTGCATAGAGTCCTGGAACAGAATCTTGCCAGTTAATTGTTGAGAGGAGGTAAAGAGGTCTACTTGAGGAACTCCCCACAGATGGATAACATTTTGGAAGACCCCCGATCTAGTTTCCATTTGTGATGGTCTGCCCTCGTCTTGATCAGCTTGTCTGCCACATAATTTTTCTCTGACAGAAGCTCTGATGGAATGTGGAGTGTCAGTAGAGTGAGACTGCGCTGTGAAGCTATACCCCAATCTAACATGATCAAAGATGATTCAGAGAGCTGAGTGCCCTGATCAGGGCAAACATCTCTTTGATATCTATATTCTTGAATCTGTCCTTGGCGTCCCCCAATCCCTGCACTTTTAATCTTCTTAAAACTACTTCCCAAACAAAGTCCAAGGCATCTGTGGTGACTGACTGCTTTCGAACAGGGAAGGAGAAGGGGAGACTTACATTTAAGGATATGTGTTGACTCCAACAAATGATATTTTTCTGATCAATCCCAGCACTGGGATTTGAAAAGGGAACTGGTGCTGAAACCAAAGAGAATTCAGATACCACTGTATCTTTCTCATGTGGAATCTTGTCCAGGCTATCATAAGATTCATAGTAACCATGATAACTCCAGATCATGAGGTATTCCCTCATAGTGATAATGGTCTGAGTGGAAAATCTTAGAAACAGACTGAGATATAGGTCTACTTTTTCCTGTGGAAGAAAGGCTTTTTGAACAGAGGTGCCTAGCTGAAATCCCAGGAACACAATCCTGCGTGAAGGAATCAAGAATGACTTAAATGTTCTTCAGGAATCCCAGCTTGTGTAAGAAATCTCTCACCCAAGACAGAGATTCCTGACACTCTGAAAAAGACTCTGCAAAGATAAGCACATTGTCTAAATATAGAAAAATGTGAATACTCTGTAGCCTGCAATGAGCTACAACTGGAGTCAAACACTTTATAAACACTCTTGGTACAGTGGATTGTCCAAATGGTAAGGCGGACAACTGATAATGTGATCCAAATTTAAAAAAGAAACAAAAAACTTAAGAAATGTCTGAAGTCTGGATGAATAGGGATGTGATGATAGGCATCTTTTTAGTGTAGTGTTACCAGGAAGCTTGAAAGAGGAAGAAGAGGTAACAAGTTGTGAAGTTACATCATTTTGAAATTGGGCACTATCACAAACAGGTTCAAGAAAGAAAGATCCAGAACTGGTCTCCAAGCGTTTTCTTTCTTTGGCACTAAAAACATTCTTGAATAAAAACACTTCCACATTTGGGAAAAAGGAGCTGGTTCAATCATTCAGCATCTGATGAAGAACTGGTGGAAAAAAGAATCTGATCTGGAGGATGCGGAAGGATTCCTTAGAAAGGAGGAATTTCCTCTCACTGCCATCTGTAACCTTGATGAATAATCTTCAGAACCCATTTGTCTGAAACTATCTGTTGACAAAGAGAAAAATGGAGATTCAGACTTTCTAGGAGAAAAAAGGGTACAGGATGGGAGGGGGATCACAAGGTCTCTTGAATAGTCATTCAGACTTGTTAAGACTGTCCTTGATTTTGGGAGGTTCATAGCTTATCTTTGGAATCCTCTTGCCATTTCTTCTTAAAAGTCTGCTAACCTTTATTTTTGAGACTGTTTATTCTGCTATTTGCTAAAATTGGATGAGTTACTAAATCCCTTAGAAAATATGGAAAAGGAGGGCTGAAAAATCTTAGAGACTCCCTAGATCAAATTACCCCTTTCACCACACTTTTTTTTCATCACCTCTGCAGCAGAGGGGACAAAAACTAAATCTCTAGCCAAAAACTAATTTAAAATCTCACTTTTAACATCAACTGTGAGGTTTTGAGAATGCAGCCATGCAAACCTCTTCAAAACAGTACCAGTGGCCATAGCCCTTGAAAAAGTATCAACAGTCATGCACACACCGTAACTGAGAGACTTGTGTAATAGAAGAAAGTGAATTACTTAAAACAGATTTTTCCTTACAAGAAGGAACTGTAGATAAAACATTCCAGATGCTTGTACAATTAGAACAAACTTTAACATACAAGCCTGACAATTCAATATTTTGAAAATTAAAGTTGCAAAGTATACACTTTTCCCCCATACTTATCAAGTTTCCCATCTTTGTCAGAAAGAGAAGGATTGGAATTAACTAAATGTTTAGCAGCAGTGGGATAAACTAAAGCTACAGCTGCTGGTTCAGGTTTGGCAATAATGCATAAAAATTTAAAGAGTGAGGAACTTTACACATCCTATCTGCTTTCTTATGGACAGCTGTCTGACCAACAGGAAAACTGCAGCAATAAAACACACATACACTAAACCAGACAAAACAGGTGGAATGGGTCTAGGTTCTGGAAATTTCTTCTGTAAAAACTCATAGTATTTTCTGAAAGACTGAAAAACCTCAGTTATCTCCCACTGAAACAGTGGCACAGTCTAGCACTAGTCTTGCAGAAACAGAACCCCCTAGAGGAAAAATCATAAACTGATCTCTTTTCTGAGTCTGAATCAGAAATCTGAGGAGAAAACCCTGTATCTCTCCCTGCATCTTCCTGTTCAGATTTAGAATTTTGAATCTCTTTAGGAAGAGAGGTGTCCCTCTTTCTTTTACCAGAAACTACTTTACAACAAGTATCAATAGTCCGAATTAAAACCTGAGCCAGATCCAATAATCTACTTCCCTCTAAGGAACTTAGAGGAGGAGTAGACATACACTCATATTTCTGTTTCTTTTAGATGGAAAAATGGGGCCAACTGTGTTACTACTGGCACAACAAGGAAACCTTCCCTGTTCCCTCTCCCAGGACCAACAAGAGTTGCTCTCCCTTGCCCACTGAGGGGACCCCAACAGCTGCAGAGGATGTGTCTAACCCCTGGCCCACAGTGATTGTAGGTGCTACACCAGAGGCATCTGGGGTAAAAGATGAGGGGTCTGATGTACAACAAATGGCCACAGCAGAGTCACCCACCTGCAGCTGAGGCAAATCGTTAGCCTGCTATGGTGGCAAAGGCTGTTTGGTTAACTTTTCCTTTTTGTGTCTGGAAAAAGGATCAGCTGTGGGACTGGTAGTTTGTTCCATGATCAAGATGTAAAAGATGCCTCTTTCCAGAGAAAGACAAGCAACAAATGCCAGTAAAAACTACAACTCTTTAAAATACACTTTTTCATAGAAAAATACAGTAAAAAGCACTTTAAATCACACAAGACCCAAAAAACAAAAATAAACATAATTATTCCACAGGGAAAAAAAACCAAACTTTTTTTTTAGTTATTTTACACATCTTTTAAACTGAAAGGAAAAAAAGAACGCTTCTGTTTAAAAGTGCCATAAAGTATAGTGACAGTCCATTAAAACACAAAAATCCAAGATTTAAAATAACTTTCCTGAAAAGAAAAATGATAACTTGTTTTCCCAAAGAAAACTTATCATCCCGCAAAAGAACAGCATCAGTAAATGCTTGAAAGCCTTAGAAGACCGTACTTTTTGGTAGCAGAAAATCTTTGAAGGGTTAGGTGTACCAACTTGTCTTTTTTTTTTTCTTTGATCAGAGAAAGCTGTTTGACAGTCATGGCATGTGGAAGGTGACCTGAAGCTTTGAAAGCTGTCCAGCTGTTATATCCTTGACTAAGGCTACTGCAGCAGTGCTCAATATGATGAATATGACCAATTCAATCTAATGTGGGAAGGGAACTACAGTTATCAAACAGATTATTAATGTACTTCAGGAAAATGGAAAAGAGTGGGTCTATCTAAAAAAAACTTTGGGTAAAATCCTGTTCTGCCAGTTTTTCTTCCTATAAACACCATTAGCCATTTATATTGTTATTGTTTCTTGTGCTGTTTTTGTTGGCTAGCTAATCTGTATTTGTCATACTTACATGTACAACAGGTAAATGAAATTAACAAGGAATATAAGAACACCACCTTTCTCTGAAAAAAAAAAGCTACAGTGGACAACCTCACTATTTGGAAGGCACGCCTCACAGTTTTGTAAGAGATCCATGTGCCTTCTTATAACTTGACAGTGCAGTATGGGGCTCAGACACTTTTAACAGAATCTCAGACAGTGGCCTGGAAGCAGAAAAATTAAACAGCTCTTTACCTAGCCTGAAAGCCACAGTCTCCTTTCTTGAAAATCAGCAGCAGTTTATTCTTCCTGAAACTACTATCTTAGGAATTCCATTGCACTTAGATCCACATAAGGTGCTACTGATGGGGATGCTTCATTATTTAGGAACCTAAAAAAAAAACTGCTCAAGTATTCCTCCCATCTACACTAAAACACTAGCATTGGAATGGAGCAATTCATTAACAGTCAATTACATCCTTGTCTGCAACCTTGTCCCCAAATCAGCAGCTTAAAAACCATGGTTATGCCTTAAAGAGAAATCAAGGTCTTGCTAACCCACCCTGTAACCCATCCAACCTAGATACAGACAGACAGAGACACACACACACACACACACACACACACACACACACACACACACACACACACACACGCACACATGCACACAAATAATTATGCAGCTAGATCCTCTATAACCACAACGTTGTTACCTGCTCAAGCACATTTCATGACTCACCAGAGGGAGTTAAAATTCATTTATCAAAAACTATGCTACTGAATTAAGAATATATATACATTGCTCAGTGGGGAGGTACAGCCAATCCCTTTAAAGATTTAAAGATACCATGCCAAAAGACATAATTTTATTTGCTATATACTCTGGATCCCTTAAAACCTACACTGGGGGAGGAAGTATGTTTTTTACAACCATGTAAAAATGCCATTGAGAAAAGAAATTCTACAACTTCAAACAAATGTTACTTTCCATAAAAATCACATTGTCTTAGTACATTAGTAATCCCCCAAAATTAAAACAGAACTATATCCATTGTAGAAAATATATACTACAAACTATACTTGATTTTTTAGAAGGATGAAATGATTGACTGTGTTGTGTTATAGAAAATTTGATTATGTTTTACAAAGGAGAAAACCAGAAAATACTGGGGTCTCGTGATATCACAAGCTGGTTTGCCACCTGCTATCTTCTTCTGTACACCAGCTCACCTATGTCCTTGCAGATTTTTTTTTATATACTGAGCACTCTTATTCCATTTTTTATACACCAGGTTGCTTTTCTCCAAACTGTTACTACTACTACCACCACCAAAATTACAGCAGTCACTGATTCTTTTACCAATGAAAAAGTACCCGGGTCTGATGGGAGCACTTAAAAATTGCAACTGCCAATTATTACTCATCTTGAAAATTGCAACTGCCAATTATTACTCATCTTGAAAATTGCAACTGCCAATTACTACTCATCTAATACACTACAACAAACCAAACACACCTGCATACACACACATACACACACACAACTTGGGTGAGGGGCATCATTGACAGTTTTGTGTGACTTAATTTGAAAATAAACTCTGATGGCAAATACAAACCACTTTGTCCATCTAGCTTGCCCATTTTATTTCCTTTCGTCCTTACTGGATAGGTTATACATTCTGCTTAAAATAAAAGTCCACCCATGCAAGCAGTTTAACTCAAACCTTTTCCTTACAGTATAAATCCAGTAGAGCTTAGTTACTAAAAAACAACCCATACTTTATAAAACTTTTATTTCTTCGCTTTGAAGAGAAAGCCACATACTTTTAAAAAAAAAAAAAAACTTAACCTCCCCCATGCTTTGTCAGAGGAAGTTGTGACCACCTGCATGATATACTACAGACAGTCTTACACAGGCAGTGCTCATCAATCTTACTGATGTCAACAGATGCTATAAACACATGCATAGTGCAGGAGAAATTTTCTCTACTGCTTTAGTTGCAGAGAAAAAAAAGACACATATTGGTGCAGAAAGCTCACCACGTTTTTTGGAAAGTGATCCACTTGCTGGAAGCAGTCTCTTGTTGATGCAACATTATTACTGACAATAGTGTTTCAGTTTTAAACTCAGCACAGATAAGGGTCTATATTACATTGTCGAATTTTCAAAACTTCAAATCTGATATGGTCGATACCATATAATCGAAGTCTTGAAACAATAAAACACAACAATCTACAAAAACAAACCATTTAAATGCTCTAAGCAGGGGGGCAAGCCCCCCTGAACCCCCCACATCGGGGGTTGCACACCCCCGCTACTTAAATATACCAACTCCGAGATCGTACTACAGTGCAGAAAAGGGAAATCTTCCCTTTCCATGCTGTATGGAGATCTCCGTTAAAAGATTTGAAGTTTCAAGACTTCAGTCATATGGTGTCGACCATATCAGATTCAGAGTTTTGAAACTTCGATCTTCTGATATAGACCCCACAGATAAAAACTACTAATTTGTAATTCTCAAGGACTATGGTTTTGATGAAGTGCCAGTATAACAATATGGGGGTAGCAATGCAACAAAAGTGGGAAATGCCACTCATGAAGACATCTGCGTCTCAGTTAAAAAACCAGAAAAATCTCATAAAACAAACTCAAGAAGAGAAGGGTGTAGCTTCTTTGTGCTATTGCTGCATTATAAGGACAAAAATAACAGGTTGTAAAAGTAAAATACATTTAAGCAATTACAGCACATTTGTCCAACAGCCATAATAAAAACACATACATTTCTTCCCACTGTACACACTGGTGAATAGCAGAACAAGTTCTTTGAGGTGGCAGTTAAGAGTTTCTAGTTTACAATAACAGCTTTGACACCTCTGGAAGAGTTGGGGTGGATTTAAGCAATAACCCATGCCTGGGTGTGGGTAATGCTGGATTTACCCACGGTTGGTGTGGTTTGGTCACGAAGACGAAGCCCGTGTGGCCAAACAAAGACAACTGTGGGTAAATTCAGCATTACCCACACCCAGAAGTGGGTTGTTGCTATTATACAGTGACATTATTTAAGAAAAAAATACTTACTTTTCTTAAATAATGGCATTGTATAATGCCTCCTTGCTGCCCTTCTGCAGCTGTCCAGTATTCTGCAGCAGTTTTGATGTACTGCTCATGCGTATGGTTACGCAGTACATCAGAACTGTGTGTGGAAGCAACGGAGAAAGGAAGATCTCCGTTGCTTTTAAAAACGTGTCTCGCTATGTTAAACTTGTTTAACATAGCAAGACAGCTTAAAAAAAGCAACAGAGATTTTGCTTTCTCCGTTGCTTTTTTTTAAAAGCTGTCTCGCTTTGTTAAACGAGTTTAACATTGCGAGACAGCTTTTAAAAAAAAGCAAAGGAGAAAGAAAAATGTCTGTTGCTTTTTTTAAAGATATCTCACTATGTTAAACTCTTTTAACACAGCGAGATAACAGCAACGGAGCTCTTCCATTTACCATTAATGTCCAACAAAAAAAAAAAGACATACTAATGGAAAAAGTCTGGGCAACCGGACCTTTTTCCATTAGTATAAGTCTTGAATTATACGTTTTGGAATATTAATAGGGGGGGGGGGTCGTTGCAGAATTGTGAATATCTGATGGACTACAAATTGTCTGCCATATCAAAACCTGCATTTAAACTACTTTAAGGATGCACAGCTGTTATGAAAAGGTTAGAAAAACTGAGAGCAATGTAAATCATGGCAATTCAGGCAAAAAGTGAAATGTTAGGTTGCAAAAACTGCAACTCACACTACTTCCATTCTACTTACAGATGAGTTAAAACATTGTGTTTATGTCTAGCATGCCTTGTATAAGGAGAATCTGAAATGGATTTAGGGAACCAGAATACAAAGCAGTAAAACAAGATTATGTGAGTACTGTATGTTCCAAGACAGCTATTTTGTGCTAAAACATTAAAGCATCACAAGAAGCACTTAAGAATAGTTTTGATGTATTAATATAGTTCAGATTACAAAGATGCAAAGAAAAAAAAAACACATTTGAGTTCAAAGTGGAATCTTCCTTTAACCATTTTTTTCAACCCTTGTAAGACCTATGTTATGCCTGTCAAACAGTCACATATATTTCTAAATTCCTTTACTGTTTTTGAATGTATGACCATCTTAGGAAGTCTGTACTTGCTAATAGTGACAATAGTATTCACATGAGTAACCATAACCAGATGTAATGAAATTTCAATTTGCTTTGCCTGGCAGTCCCCCCCCCCCAAAAAAAAAACTGCTTTGTTAGGAAAATGATTCTCTTTCCATCAAGATACAGCAATTTCGAGTTATCTTAATAAATTTGAGGTGCAAGAGGTTTCTTGCATGTGGGGGATTAAAGCCCCACAGAAAAAATATAACCAGCAATATTTCATTGTCAAATGCCAGTTCAGCTAATCAGCTGTGGCAATACTACACTGGAAGAGTATGTCTTTGACTACTGGTGAATCATCTGTGATAACTTTATATAAACACGTGATCTGTTTTGTTTTAATTTCTCCAAGTCTTTTGGGTTTCTAATACCATGATGGAAATTTACCCCATTCCTATTTTGGGGTATAATTAAAGTTCATGAAATTAGTATTGTTTCAATCTTTGATGTTAGCCTCTGAATACAGACCCCGCACTGTATCCAGAATTAACTCCTTCTGCAATGCATATGGAGTTACATGTATCAGTAGCATCTCTAAATATGACTGTAGATTCTTTTCTATTAGACACGTTGCTCCTACTACTGTTGGAACTGTCTGTGTATCTTTCTTCTACATTGCTCTCATTTCTGCATGCAAATCCTGACATATTTTATGACTTTGTGTTTGTAAGTGAGATGCTATACACCTTAGGTATAGCAATTTCAGTGACCAATGACACATTTGTCTTTTTCATGGACTACATCTTGTTTTCTCTCATCTATTTTTTTAAATTGTTGGTAATGGGTGATCCCATGTGATGTATACTTTGTGGTTCATGTTTCCAGTGCTTCTCAGCTATTTCTATACTATGGTGTTTGCACAATCCGCAATGCAACAGTCTTGCCACATTATTGTGCCTTTCAGTGTACAGACCCTCTGCCATGAGTGTATCACAACCAGCTACAAGATGTGCGACTGTTTCCAATTGTTTTTTTAGAGCCTACATTTGTCTGTTTCTCCCACATGTTCAACAGACTTTGCAAACCAATGCGTACGTACGCTATTCTAGGCTGCCATTATTAACCTTTCATCTTTTGGTTTTAACTCACCTCTCCTTAACCATTCCTGCATCACATCCTGGTTACCATGAGCTTGTTCCAGGACACCTCTATACTTGCCACTATATTTATGGATTTTCCACATTTCTTTCCTTCTAATTAATTTAATTTTCATTAAACAAAATTTGATATACCATATGCTGTTCTTGATGTTTTCTAAATGGTAATGATGCTAAATTATTTAATGGTTAAAAATATAAAGAAAATATCTGACAGCTAAACAAACCACAAGACACAGAACTGTGAAGGAGTAGACCAAATCCTTTCAGAATACAGAAATGAAAGTAAATCTGACACTGAAGGCAGGGCCAAATGATTACCAAAATGGGTGGGGAACGGAAATTTGCTTAAAGGCTTTCATAGCAACTCATCTTTTAAGGATGACCTCCTAATACATGAATATGTAAACCATCAATACATTATGAAAACAGGCTTCTACTTTACTCAGGTACCCAAAAAGCACTACATACATATTCAGTTTAAGCACTCACATTAATTGCTACCTACCTGCAGGCATGCACAACGACAAATAGCTTTCCGACTTCAGAATTATAGTAAATTGTCAACCGTATCTGACCAAATGGAGAGTCGAGCAACTCAGACTTACTGAAAAATAAAGCCAATGAAGAAAGATTATTTTCTGTAATGAGTGACAAAATAACATAAGCCATCACGTTCTTTCATATCTTGAAATATATCCTTTATTGTTTTTCTCTTTATTGAAACAATGCATATTTTCAATTTTTAATCTTAAACGTGAGTGTGCTTCAGTAAAATCTACAGTGCAGCCAGCTCTGTCCACGGTTTCTCACTTATCTTCTATTACGATTCCTAAAGAAGGCCCAACATCACAACTATGTCCCAGTGAGTGTCAACAATAAATTGCTCCTAAGGTACTTATAAAGGTGACAGAATTTTACTGGTATTATTCCCAAATGTAGAGCATACCCAGGTGGCATACACACACACACAAATACACACACATGCATTTAGAAATCAGGATTCTCTGCCTTGAATCTGTTGCTTGTGGTGGCCATGCATCATGCAGCACCACTAGACTTGCATCTGGTGGCAGTTAACAGCCCAAACAGCTAACCACCTCTGTTCAGTTAGGCACATGTCACTTTTTAATCACTTGTCCTCCACTTATTTAACAATGGTGACTCATTTCACCATTTTGGTAAAGGGGGTAATAAGCCCTGCATTACAATCATTTAGTTAGACTTAAGTCATGCCATAAACTGGTATGTGAATGATAAGTTAAGGCTACTCTATGCCAAAGTAGCTGTTAACTGGCAGGTATGCCAATCCTCTACCCAAAGACTACACAAAATGAAAGTTTATTGAATTTTCATTAAACAAAGGATTGATTTTACTTGGCTCAGTAATTACTGAACTGACAACATGGATGAAAGCACAAATATCAAATAAAGCAGCATCCTTCCCATAACATCTAATGCTTGCTGCAGACATGATACTTATTTGACTGATGTTAGAAATCTTACAAATTCTCTCCTCCCATGCAGTACGGTACTCTTGCACTTTTATTTAGAATTATGAAAAGCATGGAAATATTTTATTGCTTACATTACCTGAAGTCCAGCTTTCAACCATTATGATTACATAGCAGCTAAACACATTGTTCTGTTACCTAAATACAAGTCTAACAATTAAATAAAATCCTTCCTAATATACCTGTCTGTGGTTGAGAGACGCTGTCTCAAATCACGAGAAGAAGCAGAGGGGGGACTGGCTGGAACTGGTATGGAATGCACATTCTCTACTGTTTCAGAAATATGTGAGAAGACCTCAGAATCTGGGAATGTGGGAGTTCCAGCTGTCACATCACTCTCAGAAAGCACAGCGCTGCTTGTAGATACTGTTCTACCAGATAACTGATGGGGAACCAAAACCTGCAGAAAAAATAAATTTAAATGCTGAAGTCACAAAAACAAAACCAGCAGAAAACAAAGACTGAAGTCTAACACTGACATGCCACAGAAAGTGTCTCAATACTGAATCACTTAGAAAGTGGTTTACATTCAGCAACCTAGATAAGAAAGTGAAAAATTACATCCGCTCCCATGTTGCAGAGTGATGAAGCCCTGACTGTGACACAAATTATCTGAGTTTGATTAGAGATATGGGCATTGGAGGGGCCAGGTTAGGGAGGATGGCAGTGAGTGGCTGCTGCACGCTTGCCTATTGTGGTGCAAGGAATATGGCTCTAGCTTACCACTTGGTTACACCTAGCAGAAATAATTGGTACTGCACCCACGTGGCAAGTGTCTGCCAAGCAGCACAGTCCAAGGAGCAGCCCAGGGAATAGTATTTCTGTTTTGTGTGTGCAGACACATACAAGCTTCCTTGAGGTGGACAGCACTGTGGCGCTCATAGAAGTCAGCTAGGCAAAGTAACTCTAGGGGTAGGCTGCTTCAGAAGAATTGCTAGTTAGCCCACTCCTTACCATCTAGCTTTCAGCTCTGGGGAAAGAATAGGCCAATAGGGTTTTCTGGGCAACAATAAATGGGCTGTAGAGCTCTTGCCTGGCTTAGCTTAGTGATACCTAGTTCTCACCCTGTGGAACATAATGAGCGAACTGGGTACAGGTAGTGCTGCCATCTGGCAAGTTCCAGCAGAGGTATGAATGGCTATCTGCAGATTTGAGCATGCAACTGAACCACTTCTTCTGTCAGATCTGTATTATACATTACCTACAATTAATAAAGGAAAAAGAATGTCAAAAACTTCTTCAGTACCACAGAATTCAGGACTGTACAGCACTATAGAAATAAAAAGAAGTTATGTACTTACATTCCATCTGTGCTGTCCATTTTCATTCTTCCTCAACTGATGGGTTTGGCTCCAAGTCCTTGGATCCGACTCAGCTGCTGTGAAAGCTCATGGCAACCTTGAACTCTCGAGCTTCTCCCTTACCCAGAATGCACCAACCCCCATTACCTCAGATCTTGTTTGCAGACTACAGCAGAAAATAACAATTACTCTTATGTAAAGAACATTAAGGAATATATAGCAGAAAAGGTAAACAAAGCTATATCTGGAGCTTTACAGTGCAAGGAGTAGACTCAAAAACCTGTTGTATCCACTTGCTCTTCCCAAAAAAATTAAGGTTGGGGGTCAGTGGGTGGGGAGTTGAGGAAGTGTGAAAACGAACAACACAGACGGAACTTCATGGTCAGTACATAACTTCTTTATCTGATGATGTCAATTTTCATTCTGTCCTCAACTGATGGGACAGACTCCCCAGCTACCCAAATCCCAGGGTGGCCTCAAGGAAGGATACACCTAAGAATCACTAAGCGAAATGATGCCCTACCTCTGGAAACTAAGTCCAGTTTGTAATAAGAGATGAAGGTGTGAGGGGAAGCCCAAGTTGCTGCTGTACAAATGTCATCCATGGAGACTCTTGCTTGAAAAGCTGAGGAAGCTGCTATCAATCTTGTTAAGTGAGCATGAAGTTGTTTAGGAAAAGGCAAGTTCAACCTGTTGTAAATAAAGGAAATGCAGTTAGTAAGCCATTTGGCAAGGGAAACTCTAGACACAGGCTTGCCCAATCTCCCTTCAGCAAAAGAAACAAATAACTGATCTGAAGCTCTGAGGTCCTTTGCTCTGTGTAGACAGAAATGCAATTGCTCATGAATGTCTAGTAAATGTAACAAATATTTGCCTTTGTTTGTATAATCTGGGAAGAAAACTGGCAGATTAACAGCTTGGTTAATGTTGGACTCTGATGCTACTTTGGGCAAAAGGGATGCATTCATCCATAATGTAACTCTACCCTTATGAAAAACTAGGCATGGAGGCTTCACAGATCAGGCCTGAATCTCTGAAATTCATCTGGTGGAAGTAATGGCCACCAAAAACAAGGTTTTCCCAGAAAGAAATTTGAGACTGCAATCATGTGCAGGTTCGAAGGGAGGAAGAACTAGAGCTTGCAGTATGTGAGTTAAGTCCCACGAAGGAGAAATATCTTTTAGAAGTGTGCCTAGTAGAAAGGTTTTACAAAGTTTATGGGAAGCAAGTGAAAAGCCATCAAGACCAATATAGAAATTAGAAATCACTGCTAATTGAGCCTTTACTGTTGAACTGGCCCCTTGATTAAAAAGCAATGCCAAGAACTCTAGGATAGTATGAATTGGTGCAGAAAAGGAGTCCACATTGTTCTGAAGTGCCCAGCGCACAAATCTTTTCCATTTGCTAGTATAAAGTTTCCTTGTAGGGGTGGTATCAGCTCTGAGAGCTCTATGGATCCGAATGGACCAAAGAACTCGGAGCAAGTCTTGGATATGAGAATACAAAGTTTCTTGGATCCAAAGCAGACAGGTCTGGATGACTCGGATCTGAGGACTCTGTGGAGGTGTTGTGGATGTATGGGCCTTCTGACCCGATGGAGTAGGAGTCAGGAAAGGGGTAGGTTGGCTCTGCGCTGAGAGGATCTTTCTCATTAGCCTCTCCACATCCTCTTTGGTCAGACTTTTGGAAGAGTGGGAGGATAGAGCAGATGGAGATTTAGGTCTCTCCAAAAAAGGGGAAGGTACTCTTCAGGGAACTGGATCCACTGATTTAGACAAAGTTGACTTTAGTGTTTGATCTGAGATCTTCAGGTCCGACACATCTTTATTTTTCAGAGACTTTGGATCAAAAGAAGACATTGGATTCAAGGACAGCTTTTTAGACATTATTGGATTGGAAGAAAGGGATGGATCTGAGAGTTTTTGGTTTCTTCTTCAATGGATCCAATAAAACCATAGGATCTGAAGAAGCCCTTTTCACAAAGTTCTCCAAGCACCTGGAGAATGCAGAAGAGGTGCTCGAGGAAGCATAAGATATCTTTTTAAGCTTTTCTTTAGACACTCCAGAGATAGCTTCATCAAAGGAAAAAGGCAAGGGACCCTTTAAAATAAGTTTATTCCTATGATCTACCAGCACTCTCGGGTTGAAAGCATGGCAGGCTGCACAATTTTTCTGTAAGTGAAGTGAGCCTAAGCAAAAAACACACAGGGTGTGTGAATCAGAAAGATGTATCTTCTGACCACACTTTCCACATTTTTTAAAGCCTGCCGGGCTTTTCTTCTTTTCAGCCATAAGCACACAATCAGTAGATACAACAAAATGACCAATGTACTGAGAATACAATTAGTATGTGTATATATGTGTATCTATCTATCAATACACACACACACATATATATATATATATATATATATATATGTGTGTGTGTGTGTGTGTATATATATATATATATATATATATATATATATATATATATATATATATATATATATATATACATATACATATATATATATAAAACAAAAGATTACAGAATTTTTTTTTTAAACGGAATAGAAAGAGGTTGAAAAACTACCATCGAAGGTAGTAAAATGTAGGCGAATGTATTGCAGTATTACAGTAAAGCCAAGGAGAGAAAAAAAGAGAAATGAGAGAGAGATATTAACAATAGTACCAACAGCATACTAGTACAAAGGATTTAAAAAGGAGATAAATTTAGAGAACAGAATATGAAAAAAATCACTTATTGACCTAGTAGCTCGAGAGACAACAGAAACCACATCTTTCACCTAGAGGTGGCAAATGAGATCTGAGGTAATGAGGGTTAGTGCATTCTGGGTAAGGGAGAAGCTCAAGAGTTCAAGGTTGCCACGAGCTTTTACAGCAACCGAGTCGGGTCTGAACCCATCAGTTGAGGAAGAGTGAAAACTAACATTATCAGATCACTGGACTACCTAGGGTTCCAACAAGACAGATGGGGGGGAGTGAGAGTGAGTGAGTGAAATGAAAATGAAATTGAGGGAGATTAATGCATGGAAATGATAACAAGGGACAAAGTAGATTTACAAGGAACATTTGTATTATGCAACATAAGAAGTGACAGCACAGAGCAACACATCTTCCTGAAGGATGTGACTGTGGAAGCAACAATTACATGGGACTGATTCTTCTGCTCAGGGTTGCACAGCACAAGGAGGAGAAGTAACACATCAGATTATCAGTCACATCATAAGCACAGAGACATCCAAGATATGCCTGGCATACTAATTCAGTAAAATCAGTACTGCAGTGCATGAGTAGAGAGCACATCAGGTCGCCAAGGGTAGACTCAGCAAACGTAAAATGACAAAAGTTCACCAAAACTGCATTCAACAACAGTTCTGCGATCTTCGAGTTGGAATATATAAAAGTTTTGGGGGTGGCCCTCCACATGGATGGGTGCTGGGAAGCTTGAGTTCCTAAAAAAGAAACTTTCCTCTGATGTTCTCTGAAGGCAGTTTCAATGAACATTTTTTTATGTTTTTATGTTCACCAAAACTGCCTTTGGCAAGACAGCATGAATCCCATGAGCAGTAGGTATAAAAACCTACCTGATCCCTTTAAAAATGCAGACATACACATAGACATTGTTGGTGGAAGAAAGAAATAATTTGTTAAGTCCATGCACGACACAGCTACAATCTTGCAAATGCCCCCTACCAAAGTATTACTATCCTAGTTGTTCACTGACAGGAGACAAGACATCTGACTATCTTACCAGTGACAAGAAGTAAGAAATAAACTCAAGCAGCTGAAAGTGTCCCTGTTTGGGCCACACCACTCACATTGTTGTTACAGCCAAGACCTTTAACAGCATAAGACTATGGTGGAATGAATACATCGGGGCATATGCTTGACAATATGTACTAGTTGTGGCATTACTACAGAGCGCATTGCTAGGGTGATGGGAAAATGAGAATATTGCAAGACAAAGCATCCACTAGATAGGCTGGCCCAGACCAACACAACTGTCAGGCTGAACAGATCCATAATGCACTTCTGTACAGAAGGCAGCTTCATCCTCAGCACTGTGCACAGGGAGCAGTGCACAAACACAAAAAGGTGCAGGGCAACTAGTAGTGGGTATCAGATGTGGTCTGGACCCCTTTCACTAGGATCTGGTAATATGTCTCAGCTCTCTCCACCATAGAAATATGAACGCAGAAGACATTAGGAGACATTCATTTACAAAAGTGCTGCTCTTTAAAAAATGCAAAATGAAAAACACATAGACATATTTACATTCTGCTTTAATATGAGCTCATGTCCACTGCCCATTACTTATTTCTTCCTTTCTGGAATGCAGGCTACGCAATGGACCTCTAATTTTGTAATATTACATGGTCAGGTTTATCATAGGATGAAAGTTTAGCTTACAAGTCATAAACAGGCAACTTACTCCTAGCTGAACCCTAAGCAGGATTTCACTATCTGTACCAGAATTTGCAAGTGGGAACCAGTGATCAACGGTCAGCAAGTCAGCCTGGAGCAGATGGGATAGAGGAAGACTAAGTGATCCCAGTTTTTCTTTGCCATCATCTTTGACCTGCAAAAAGAGTTGAAAAAGCAATACTGAACTGTCAACATAGACAGGACATAATGCAAATCAAATACAAATCTGCCTACAGGTTCTTGAGGCTTACCTGTATGTCCAGAACTTGAACATATGGGTCCTTGACAAGGAAAGAAAAGGCCTCTTCCCAAACTGGAGTGTCTGTCTTAGTACAGGTCTAAAACAATAACAACAAGAATGAACCTGTTACAGATGATGCATTAAATCAAATTAACAATGATTATGTAAACAACTTGTGTCCGTGACTACAACTACCTACATGTAGGTTTCAGGGACATTAAATAAGATAATGCAGTAGTATTTCAACCTGTCTCTCTGGAAAACACGTCATCAAAATAGCCATCATAACATTTATTAACTTAAGACACCTCAGTGTTTTGAAACACGGCATATGTCCCTTTACATACTAAGTAATGCAGTTACTAAGTAGATGATGAAGCTCAAAACTACTAAAAACAATGGCTATTGTACTTACCATAATACTGGATCTTGATTATCCATGTCAGTCCTCTTCAAGGATGGGACTGGACATTGTCAGGCTAACGCAGCAAATGGAGCTCCTCCACAAAGCACAAGCTCCTCTCAATCCCCAAATTCACCACTCTCCCTCTTTAGCTCATCTAGATTTTGAATTTCTATTTATTTTTATTTATTTATTTTCAGTTTGTTTGCCAGGATGGTCCACTGGGCTACAAGAAGCCCATTTTCAATGGAGTCCTGGGGAGAAAAGCTCCAGAGAAGTACAAAATAGACATAGTAATAAGACAAATATAATATACATAGAAATGCAAGAAGTTACAGAGTAACAGGGTGCAATAACAATACAAATTACTTTTCTTATAAAATGTGACTATTCCAACAGTTAATGTTAGTTGTTATCAGACAGTAGGTGGCTCTTTAACAGACATATTAGCTTGTGGAGAGTAACTGTGGTTGGGAAAGCTATGTAGGATGGGAGCAGGAACATTCCCACTGTGAGTTTACATGGGAGTGGAGTAAAGTTTTAAAAGCAGAGGGTTTGCTAGTGGTACGGATGAGTGGTGGAAGTGAGTTCCAGTGACGTGCTATGGAGAAGGATAAGAGATGATTGCCTGGTGGACGGATAGGTTTATGTAGCTCAATAAGATTTTGAAAGTTGGATCTTAGACATCTATTTGGTTGATGCATTCGGAAGGTAGAGGTAAGGGAGGGGCAGAGAGAGGGGCTAAAAATAAGATGTGAGAGTGTTCAATCTCGCCTTTGTTCTTACACATGGGTTCGGAGCCGATCCTCGGCTCCGTGCCGGCCGACTGCAAGCTCTGCATCGAGAAGAAGCTCGAGGACATCCAATACCCACAATCCCCCTCTGCCTTTACCTCAGATCTAGTTTGCCGCTGCTGCATACGCATCGCTGGGGACTAGCTCGAGGCTTTTACAGATAAGAATTTATCTTTCTGTTTAAATTTTTCAAAAATTTTCTTCAATATAGTCTATGAATAGTTAGAGTAGGTGTGTGAGTGGACTTTGATATCTCGGTTCCTTAGATTAGTTACTTAGTTTAACTAAAGGGTACAGAGTTTTTCGGGCCTACCTCCCTACTTTAACAACTTGGACTAAGAATTGTGTAGTCTGCTTATTACAGGATTTGACACATATTACCGGATTTGACTGTTTTTTTCATTGGAAGTGACTTTTAATTACTGGACTGTCATTCTTTCTTGTTGTCATGTCAGAAAAATTAAAATCTGGCTTCAAGCGTTGTCAGTGTGGCCAAAAAATGTCGGTCACAGACAACCACAGTTCCTGTGTCTACTGTCTTGGCCCTCTCCACTTACAAGAGGACTGCTCTATTTGTCACTCTTTTAGTGGGAGGGTCATGACAGATAGGCGCAGGAAACTGATGGATAGAGGATTGCTGAAACCCTCTTTCCAGGAGGCCTTGGATGCTTCAGACCAGGCATCCAAGTCTTCGAAGGGGTCGAAGGCGTCGGAGCCAAAGACATCGGCTCCGAGCTCTTCGAGTTTAGTTGGATCACCGGTTCCACAGACTTCGGGGCCGAGTGTTCAACTGTTGGCAGTTTCCGAGCCTCGGGTCTTGGAACCGGTGACGGAGCTCCCTCCACCGACTCTATTGAGGTCGGCTCCGTCTTCGATCCCTTCGACTCGTTCTTCGAGAGCCCTTTCCGACACCGACGTGGACCGTGTGGTGCAGAAACTTATGGAGCATACGGCTCTGTCCAAGCTTATTTCGGTCTCCTCTCAGTTGATGTCGAAACTTGAAGGCCTGCCACTATCTCCATCTGTTCCTCCTCCGAGACCTGTTCAGTCTTCGGAGCCGGAAGAGGCTGACCTGATGATTGTGGAGCCCTCGGTGCCAGAACCGTCCTTTTCTCGGTCGGCACCGTTTACCTCGACTCCATCCGATCCGGTACCGGAGTCTCGGGCCCGAAGATCTGTCCTTGGTTCTGGGACCGAGAGTCGGACCGATGTTTCGGTTCCGACTCTCCCTCTCGGGGCCTCGGCACGGATCGATTCGGTTCCGTCCTCGGGGTCGGTGCCTTCGGCTCCTGTTTCGGGGATTCTTCCCATTTCTTCGGAACCGGGAGATACCTCGACTCGGGACCCGGGGGCCTTCGACCTCATGAGGAAGGTGTTGTCTACTCAGACAACCACATCAGCAGGTACAGCTTCTCCTCCCGCAAGGACCGTTATCCTCCTCTGCACCCACGGCCACGTCCAAGCGTCGGGCACCAGTGTCTCAGCCACCCCTGGAGGGTGCCCCCTCTTCCTCGGAGGCTTCTTCGGATGCTCCCCACGAAGAAGTTCCTAGGAAAAGACTGTGTAAGAGGAGACACTTGGATTCTCCACAAGAATCCTTGACATCTGATACTGACTTAGATGAGTCAGAAGGGTCCCCTAAGTCACCTTCAGAGGATGTCTCTTTGCTGACATCTTGGAGATCCTTAAACAGAGAGGTGACTGGCAAGCCCTCCCCCCTTCTGAGGATGAGTCAGTTTTGCTGAAGGCATTTGGTGCCCGTCCTTCCTCCTCCTGGGTCACTCCGCCCTTTGATGAGTTAATGGATTTAATTGCTCGAAGGGCGTGGGAGACTCCTGACACGGTGGAACCTGTCCCTAGGAAGCCAAATAAGTACATCACGGCACCACAGGACAAAGCTTACCTTACCAAAGGAGTTCGGTAGACGCCATGGTGGTGGCAGCGCCACGAAAAAGGAGATGTCGGAGTCTTCCTCATCTGTCCATCCGCCTAACAAAGATTCTAGGACCATGGACAGATACGGGAAGCGCATTTTCAGTTCAGCGGCTTTCTCTATCGGTTCCCTGAACTATTTGACCCATTTTACACGTTTACAGAGGGATCTAGTCAAAGAGTTGGGAGATACCCTCCAGGGTGCTACAGATGCCGCTGTCTCAGAGAAAGTTACAGCGCATCTCAACACCCTTACGTCCATTGTGAACTCGTCCATGAGGCTGATATCCTATGCAGCCGAAGGATCGAGTAGGGCAGCGGCTTCAGCGATTGCTCTTCGTAGGCAATCCTGGATGCGCTTATGTTCGTTTGCGGAAGCCTTCAAGTCTTCCTTTACTAACGCCCCATTTGATGGAGCCACACTTTTGGCCCTAAAGTAAAGGAAACCCTTACCCGGTGTGAACAGGAGGGAAAGACTCTGTCTGCTGTCGGAGTCCGTTTTCCACCCTTCCAGACCGTACCCCAAAGGGCAACGTGGTGGGAAAATGTGGTTTCGAAACCCCAAGGGTCTTTCCAAACACACAGGGTGATGCCCCTCTAGAGGCAGAGGGGGCAGAGGTGGAAGACGCCGCCCTGGCGGCAGAGGGTCCCAAAACCAAGGTGACAGGGATAACCTCCCTGGCAAACCTTTTCAGCACTCCTGAGAGGAGGCCCGACTGTCCTGCTCTGGAGGCAGTCGGGGTCGCTAGCTTTATACCCTCAGGCCTGGCAAAACCTTTCTTCAGACAATTGGGTAAAAGCATTGTTACCAGAGGTTACAAAATCCCGTTTCTATCCACCCCATTCCAAAGAGAAAACTCCCAGATGTACCACCCCATCTGCGAGACCCAGCAGCTACGGAAATTTCAAAGCTGCTAAGAAAAAGAGTCATCCAACCAGTCCCAGCGGACCAAATAGGATTTGGAACTTACTCAAGGTTCTTTTTAGTTCCAAAGAAAACAGGGGACTGGAGGCCAATTCTGGACCTAAGTCATCTCAACACCTTTGTCAAGAAGGAAAAGTTCCGAATGGTCACGCTTCAATCGATCCTTCCATTCTTACGGAAGGACGACTGGATGTGCTCAATAGATCTGAAGGACGCATACTACCACATCAAAATGGCCAGGGCGTCCAGAGATCACTTGCGCTTCCGGCTGGGAGCCAGTCACTATCAGTTTCGAGCCCTGCCCTTTGGTCTGACCACAGCCCCGAGGGTCTTCACCAAATGCATGGCAGTGGTAGCGTCTCATCTGAGGCGCCTAGGATTCCAGGTGTTTCCGTATCTGGACGACTGGCTCCTGTCTGCCACCACCAGGCGTCAACTGATACATGCCAGGGATTACTCCTACAACTTTGCACACATCTTGACATTTCAGTAAATTTCGAGAAATCTTTGCTACAGCCATCACAGCATATCTTATTCATAGGAGCGGAATTAGATACTCGTCAGTTAGTTCTAAAACTTCCGACAGAAAGAATAGTAGCACTTCAATCCAACATTTCCCTTCTGCTGTCGTCCAGGAAATCCCCAGCAAAAATTGTTCTGAAAGTTCTGGGTCTCATGGCAGCTTCTCTCATAGCAATACCATTGGGAAGACTGCACATGAGAGTGCTACAATGGCTTCTATTTGCACAATGGTCATTCCAACAACTTCCACTGACTCACGAAATATTGATAACGAAAACATGCAAATCACACCTAATGTGGTGGTTACAGACTTGCAACCTATCCAGCGGAAGACCATTTGTGCTACCCACACCGTCAGCAATGATAACCACGGACGCTTCCCTGATAGGGTGGGGGGGCATCTTTCAGGGACAGACAGTCCAAGGCGAATGGACCAATCTGGAGTACAATCTGCACATCAATGTTCTGGAGTTGAGGGCAGTGTTTTTGGCGTTGCAACACTTTGCTCCCCTTCTTCCTCCAGGGACCATTGCAGTTCAGACAGACAACATGTCCGTAGTCTGGTACATAAACAAGCAAGGGGGAACCAGGTCCTACCAACTATGCAGAGAGGCCATGAGAATTTGGCAATGGGCAGAGTCCACCCGTCGCTTTCTGATCGCAACGCACATCCCGGGGTCATCCAACGTCATAGCCGACAGGCTGAGCAGGGCAATACTATTGCCTCACGAGTGGTCCCTCAAACAGTCAGTTGCGGAAAAGGTTTTTCGCAAATGGGGCCAGCCTACCTGCGATCTGTTTGCGTCTCCAATGAACGCCAAATGCAGGAGCTACTTTGCCCTATTACCCTCCAGGGGAAGTCCCAAGGGACGTGCTGGTGCACGATTGGCCCCCGGGTCTCCTATATGCTTTTCCTCCATTTCCCCTGATTGCAAAGTTTCTGCAGAAAGCAAACAACCTTCAGAGGACTATAATTCTCATTGCTCCGTTCTGGCCTCGTCAAATTTGGTTCCCCTTTCTCTTGCGTCACGCATTCGGGACCTTGGATGCTGGACCCAGAGCCAGATCTACTGACTCACTCGTCAGGAGTTCCTCACCCATCCCTGGAATCTCTCCATCTAGCAGCTTGGCTGCTCCGCTTCCCTTTTTAGCCAGGTCAATCCCCCTTACATCGGCGGTTCAAGATATTTTGGTAGCTTCTCATAAAGTTTCCACTGTAAAGACTTATACTAGTAAATGGAAACGTTTTGTCATCTGGGCGGAGTCACATCAGTTGGACCCTGTTACAGCTCCGTTGAATAAGGTCTTAGAATTTCTAAAAATTTATTTCAGGAAGGAGCTTCTCCGGCTACCTTAAGAGTACAGTTGGCTGCCATTTCTAGCTATCATATAGAAGAAAGTGGTGCACCTATTATGGCTCACAGACTCTGTAAAGCCTTTTTAAAAGGTTCTTTTCATATCAGACCACCAGTCAGAAGTCCGACATCACCATGGAATTTAAATTTATTGCTCTCTAAATTGATGTTACCACCCTTTGAACCAGCTTCAAGTTGCACTTTGAAATTTTTGTCATGGAAAACATTATTTCTGGTGGCTATTACATCGGCTAGACGGGTGTCTGAGCTACAGGCCCTTTCAGTCAAACATCCCTATTTAATTTTTCATTCTGACAGAGTATCCCTACGCACTAATCCATCCTTTCTTCCCAAAGTTTGTTCTACTAGTAATATTAACCAGTCCATTGAATTACCCACCTTCTTTAAAGACCACTCTAATAAATTAGAGTATATGTTGCACAAACTGGACGTCCATAGACAACTCAGATTTTATTTGGATAGAACAAAAGATCACAGGAAATCTGATCAGCTATTTATAGCTTTTGCTGACAGCAGAAAGGGTCTTGCAGTTACTTAAACGAACTCTTTCAAGTGGCTAACTGATTGTATCATTTATGTTTATGAGAATTCTGATCAAACATTATCAGCAAAACCCAGAGGACATTCTACCAGATCAATTTCTACATCTTTGGCTCATGCAGCTCGTTTACCTTTAGACATCATTTGTGCGGCTGCTACTTGGGCTAAACCACATACATTTATTTCTCATTACAAAGTGGACAGGGTTTCTAGGGATAGGGCAACCTTTGGTTCCACTGTGCTCAAGAACGTTCTCCCTTGAGTTCCTCAGGATCATGGAGCTAGGGACGCTACCCATGTGTAAGAACAAAGGCGAGATTGAACACTCTCACATAAAGAAGTTATGTCCTTACCATAACGTTCCATGTGGAGTGTTCATCTCGCCTTGGTTATTACACTCCCACCCTTCCCACCCTTAGGAAGAACGTTCGATTTGGTGCCTGGTCTGGAGTATTCTCCTTCTGCTGTTGCAGTATTGCTGTTACTATCATACTCTTGGTATGTTTGTATATATGTACTTTTATGTATATAGTTGGCAGGTGTGCGTGCTGTATGTCTGGTTTGCTTGCAAACTAGATCTGAGGTAAAGGCAGAGGGGGATTGTGGGTATTGGATGTCCTCGAGCTTCTTCTCGATGCAGAGCTTGCAGTCGGCCGGCACGGAGCCGAGGATCGGCTCCGAACCCATGTGTAATAACCAAGACGAGATGAACACTCCACATGGAACGTTATGGTAAGGACATAACTTCTTTTTTGTGTGCTTGGATCAGTTGAGTATAGATGAGGTAATTGGGTAGCTCAAGCAAGTTCAGTTGATGTAAGGATTTACAGTGGTGGGTAGAGGATCTGTGGCCTGTAGCAAATTTAGAAATTTTGTAGTAGCAGGAGGAGAGTTTTGACTTGAGGGATGATTGAAGATTAGTAAGGATAGAGGCACCATATAAGAGGGAAGGGATGAGGTAAGTAGTAGCAAGAGTGGTCCTGGTGGCGGGAGAGATGAAGCGGTAGTGGCGGTAGAGCATGACAAGTTTATTGTGTGTTTTTTTGATGTTTACATGTATATGGTTATCAAACTTTAGTTGGTCATCAGTGAGGACTCCTAATAGTTTTGCAGTGGGGACTATTTCGAGAATTCGAGAACGGTGTTATTTTGGCTGGTGACAGAGAAAGAGTTTTATCTAGGATGGTGGTTTTAGAGTGCCAGGTGGTTGTCAAGCATCCATTGTTCAGTAGAAGAGAAGGCATCCTGAGTTAATTTCGCTAATGAATAGGCTGATGTGGCAGAGCAGATAATTGTAGAGTCATCAGCGTACTGGATGAGTTTAGCATTAGGAATGACAAGATAAAAGTCATTTATGAAAATGTTGAATAGGAGGGGTCCTAGAATAGAACCTTGGGGCACACCTGTGGGAGTAGTACGGAAAGATGAAATGGTTTTATTCCACTTGGCTGCTTGTTGTCTGTTAGTCAGGTAACTGGTACACCAGTTGATAGTTGCGTGGGAAAGATTTAGTTTGGAGAGTTTAGTAAGGAGCAGGTTGTGAGAGATGGTGTCAAAGGCCTTAGAAATGTCTAAGAGGAGGGTGGACACAATGTGACTGGAGTCTCGGGCCTTGTTGACAGTTTCAAGGATGCTATTACTGAAGGATTCTAGAACCATAAGAAAAAGGTTACTGCAGACAGACAGGAGAAAGCCAGGAAGGCCACATCCCTGCATTCTTCCCTTATAAGGCCCATTATTGAGTGCAATGCCCCATTTGGCATGTACCTCGCAAAGCACATGCAGCAGCTGGAGAGACCACAGAGGTTCTTCACCATGAGAATCCAGGGCCTCAAAAGTCTGCCATACACAGATAGGCTAAAAGCCCTATCCCTCTACCCTGTTTCATACAGACTCCTCAGAGTTTACCTCTGTCTGGCATACAAGGCGATCTCGGACCCTGCCTTAATGGAACTGCAGCATATTCGTAAGTCAAGCTCCACTCAAGTAACCCACACATGTGGACTCAACCTGGTCTGTGACATCAATAGGACTTGTAGGCGGGACAGATTTGTGTCCCAGAGAATCCCCCATTTGTGGAATAGACTCCCTCTCCATGACAAGCAAAGTACCTCTTTACCCCCTTTTCAAGTGCATCCTGGATAACTGGATGGGAAATATAAAATACATCCCTGGGATTCCACCCATGTCCCTGCTGGAAAGGGGCATCGGGTGCTGATTTGTCTATACATGGCCTAAACTCTTGGCTAGGCTTATAAGGGCCTCAGGGCCAAAAGCCTATAACTTCCTATGATCCTATGAAACAATCGGGGGGGGGGGGGTTGAGGGATGTTTTTTTTTAAGTGAACAGATATGTTTAACTAAGATCTAATTGCAATGTTAAGTACATAACTATTGTATCTTGGATTATCCAGTCAGTTCACTTCAAGGATAACATCCTGGGTAGCATCATGACCCTGAAGGAAAGCAATGACCAAGATATGACAGCTAGTTTATAATGTTTTGCAAAAGTATGCAGTGAAGCCCACACAGCTACAGTGCAGATATCATTCATAGAAGAATTGCTGTTGCCTCTAAGCTTGTGGTATATGGCTTAGGTTTAAAAGGAACAGATTTGTTACAGGAGGTGTAAACAAAGGAAATGCAATCAGACAGCTGTCTGTACACATGACTTTGCACACCTTCTGACCCATTTCAGAAGAGAGAGAGAGAATGAACTAATTATGTTGTCTAAGTTGCTTTGCTTTCTGTAAATTGATTATCAATTCTTTATGTACATCCAGACAATGAAGGTACTCTCCCATGTTCGCATATCAAGGACAGAACAATGGGAAATGGATGGTTTGTTGAATATTAGTGTCAAAAGTAACTTTAGGCAAAAAGGAGAAGTTAGTCTGAAGAGCGACTTTATTTGTAAAAGGCCAAGTAGGGGTCTGCAGAAAAAGGGTTTGAAGTTCTGAAACTCTGCTACCTGAAGTCACTGTCAGAAGAAACAGTGTTTTCCAAGACAGGAATATGAGATCAGTAGAAGTTGTTGGTTCAAATGGAGGGTCGGTCTACTTCTCCAACATGAGGTTAAGGTTCCAAGGTAGGGAAAGATCCTTGACTGAGGGGGGACTAAGATTGTTTCTTTCGGGAAGGCTTTGCATACTTTTTGGGAAAACAGATATGGAAAAACTGAAGCTTTGATGGAAATATGAAATACTTGCCAAGTGCATTGTTATCATGGAGAAGCCACACCCTGTATCAAAAAGTGAAAAGACAAACTAAGATGGAAGGAATGGGAGATGAAAAGGGATCTAAATCTTGTTAAATAGCCAATAAGGAAAATGTTTTCCATTTTCTTTTAAAAAGGTTGTGAGTAGAAGGTTTCTAAAAAGCAGTAAGGGTGTGGATTACCATGGGTAAGGATGAAGGGTCCCTGGCTGTTAAGGGAAATGGAGATACCATACTGCCAGTTGAAGGGATTGACAATCCAGGTGAGGCATGTTGGACAGATGGGGTAGGAGATTTAGAAAGGGATCTTGAAGCAGAATCTTGACATTGAGATGAAGCAAAAGCAAGGGGAACCACAGTTGTTGAGGCCATTATGGGGCTATGAAGATGACTGTCACTTTGTAAAGTTTGACTATCTGGAGAAATCTCCTTATCAGAGGAAGGGGGTGACATAATAAAGACCTGGTGGCCAGTGATAAACCAGAACATTCCTTTGGGCCTGACTCTGCACAGGAATAAGGGTGAAGAAGTTGTTGCACTTGGTGTTTGTCAGGGATTTAAATATGTTGCAGCATGACTTCCTCTTTCACCGGAATAACCTCCATGCTACCTGTGGGTCAAGGGACCACACACAAGGCATCCAAATGCATCTGCCTGGGCCTGTCTACTAAGCAGGTGGTCTAACTAGGGATGTACACTACTGACAGAATGCTTTGTGGAGAGATTGCTCAGTCTCACACTCTCATGGCTTTCCAACACAGTAGGTTAATAGCTGGTGTCATCTTACTTCTTTATATACCACACTAAGAACACATTGTCAGTGCGGATGGTTGTAACACCCTGGGAAGGAACTCCTGGAATAATTACAATACAAAAATGACTACGCTCATTTCCAATACATTGCTATGAAAACTGGTCTCTTGTGGGGACCTCGTCCCTTGGAATGTCTGCCCTGAACAGTGCCCACCCACCCTACTCCATCCCAAAGTAGATGGCCTTGGTAACTGTGGTAACTGTGAAGTGTAACACTAAGGGACAATCTGTGCTGAGGCTCTTGCTGCTCAGCTGCCAAATTAAGTGGCAAAAGCTTCATAAAGTAGGATAAGATTGCCAATGTCACCCTCTGGATGTATCTAGCGTACCCAGTGGGTCCACTGAAAAGTCTCATACAATGTTTTACACATGGTACTAGATGGATTACAGCAGCAGTTATAGACTGAATTGGGTGGGGAAGACTGGTTTAAAAGATGCTGTACCACTGATTGTATGGACAGGATCTGGTCATGACAGAGTCTAAATAGCTTGGGTATGTGTACAGATGGTATCCAATAAAGACAAGATTCTATGCACATTCCAGCTGTGATTTTGCCATGCTGACAGATATTCATACAGTCAGACAAAGATGGAGCAACCAATTCCTTGCCTCAATTAAAGACTCCTTGGTGGTAGAGACTATCAGTTATCCAGGTAACAGAAAATACAGATATGTGAAAGACAACCACTGACATGCACTTTACGAATATCAGGGGCAGAGGCGAGACTAAAAGCATGGCCTGAAACTATTAATGACTGGCTCTTAGTCAGAAGTGCAGGATACTGCAGGAGACATGGAAGAATGGAATGCACTGTGACCATCCAGAATTTCCTTTTCACAACATAATGATTCAGACAATTAAGATCCAGGACTGGCCTGAGATCCCGTATTTTGCTGGGAACCAAAAATAATCCTGAATAAACTCCAGATCCTCTCTAGTCTGGTGGGACCTCCTGGATGGTTATTTCTGAGAAAGCTTAATATCACTCTGGCTGCTAAGGTAGGATGTCTAGTAATAGCAGGAAGAATGTCTTTGGTACTTCAGAAAAGGTCATTATGTAGCCTCTGGCTATGATCTCCTGGACCCATTTGTCCTGTGTGATGGCCACCCATGCAATTTGGTGCAGAGAGAGAAGACCACTGACTGCCTACACAAAGGGACAGTCAAGCAAGTCCTAAGGTGTTCTGCTGCTGCCTCCCTTTGTGGAGGCCATGGAAACCCTGGTTCTGTAGAAAACCAATGCCTCAGGGCAGCATTCATTCAAACAGCTTCTGTGACTGTGGAAAACTCAGTTAAGAAACTTTTTAAACTGGTAATGTTGGGATTTTTTAATCATAATTTCCTGCACCCTTCTGACACCTGAAAAGGATCTTTCTCAGGCCATGATTTTAAGTCCCATGGCAGTCAAGGTCTTGTCCCAACTGCTCACTCTTGACCAGACACTCTTTCACATTTGGTTCACAAAGCAAGGATTCTTCAAACTGGGCATTAATGAATGACACCTTAAAGTTCTCTGCAATGTCACATGTTGTAAGCCAGGCAAAGTGCCCCTTGGTAATAATGAACAACTTAATGTTCTGCAAACTCACAAAGTGTGAGCCAAACAAAGTGTTCCATGGTAATGCTGGTCCCAGATGCTCTGGCCACTTCATCAAGTGTGTTGTGTAAAAGCTGCTTGACCAGAATGGAAGTGTTCAACACAGTCAACACCAGTGCCTTGATTTATCTGCTGCTATCAGCTGTTGGAGGTCTTTGCAGTGAATCCAAGCAAACTCTCACTTGAAGCACTTCATATGCATGCTTTAGTTAAGAGCAAATATGGCAAAAGTACTTGGTGCAAAGGCAAGCTTCTCCACAAGATCCATTGCCATGGAATCTTTAATTAGGCAGATGGACTGTTGGGCTCTCATTAGAAGACTGTTAGTGGCCACCACTGCCACCTTTAGGTCTGAAAGGGCTCCTTTACTCCAATATGGTCAGTCATTAGGAGGTTACAGTATCTTGCCAGGTCCCCTGGAATGGGCTTAGCCACATTGGGATCTTTAAGTAAAAGTTTAGTATAATTGGCTGTATTTTAATTGTTTACAGTTGGTAATGATTACTACATATGGCTATTTAAATCACTTGTGTATCTTAATTAATTGTGTTCTGATGAAGTCTACTGATTTCAGTAGACGAAAAGCGCTTCATTCGATTGTGTGGATCATTAAAGTGTCTGTGGATTTTTACCTTCTTGGTGTTTACTTTTAACGTGACGACTGCCAGTGATCGCCTTACTGCCTGACTGTGTTCTTTCCTAGTTTTCTTGTGTATTTAGTTCACATTGGGATCTCACCAAGCCTGCTGCATGACCAAATGAATCATATGCTTTATGGGGGAGGGGGACACCAGCCAAGATGTAGATGGGGCAGTTCAAAGGGTCTCCATCAGAAATTCTTCATTAGGATTGGGAGGATCTATGGACCCCATCTGCTCCATCAGTTCTAAAATTACCCCAAATTTGGGGTTATCTGGAGGGCACTATAGTAATCCCTCACTTTCAATTAGGTTTCAATTAGGAGTAAGATATTCTGTTGGAGAGTCCATGTGCTTCCTTTTGTATGTCCTCTTCCTAGGCACGCCAACTGAGGAGTCTTCTAAGTGATGGGAATAGGGGTCTAGCCCTGAAGAGTGTTGTCCTTAGTGGTCTTTCAAAACTCTGTGGGTCTGGAATTCATGACTGGTGCTTAAAGCTTGAAATTACTGGCTGTCAATGAGTGGATCTGAGATTGACGGTATGTCTGTTCTGCCTGACCATCTGGACCCAGAGGTTCATTTTCCAGGTATTTGAAAGCTGATTAAGTGCCTGTGGCAGCCAATGAGAACAGTACTGAGGCAGTTATCAACACAGAAAATGTTAGAGCTGGTTCTCCTACACATAGGGACATTGATCCCATGGTCACAGATAATCCTAAAGCTGGCATTGGCACTGAAAGATTGAATGTCAAAGTGACAGATACAATGAATGGCCCTCATGGGGACAGCACTGACATGAATACTGAATGGTCAATGTTGACCTCTCAGTACCTATTCACTTTCAGCATTGAAGTGATAGGAATTAAGGATAATAGAGGTAGCACAAAGGGGCATGCTCTCTTGACAAAGAAGCAGACAGAACTGGCAGCACAATCAACTCTGACACTCCTGGTGCTGAAGCTTGGCCCAAGGAAAACACCTCAGAAAAAGTGCCTGGGGGCTTACCATATCTGCCCTAGAGACAAAAGGGGAAGTAAGTACACCCATGTCAACATGTGCTACAAATCATACTGCATGGAAGAGCTTCTGACAGATCTTACCAACCCAGCTAATAGGCCAGAAGATTGCCTAGACTAGATACTTGAAAGAGCTCCTCTGAGGAGAAGCTCCCAGCTCTTTTTTTTTTTTTTGGAGAAGGGTCCTGGACTACAGAAATCTGAATGCGAGGGGCTCCCAAAGATGTGATCTGGGAGGAAGCCTGTGATGGGGGCTTCTGTGGAGGGTCTGACCTAGACTGGCATGAAGGCTGGACAGGTTTAACAGACTGGGTCACCATCTTGGGCATCTTGGGAGAGGATGGTCTGCTGTTTGGATAATTGTTCTTTCTGTTTTCCTTCTTGTTATTCTTCTTTTAACTGTTGTCTTTCCTAGTCTAGTCTGGTGGAATAAGCCCATTCAGTATAAGCTTATTACATCTTTCCTGGATTGTGAGATGCCTGAAGGCCTTGCTGATATCAATAGAACTCTTAGATGATCCAGCCCCAGGCAAACCACACACAGCTCATGGGTGTTCTGGAGTAGGATCTTGTGGCTAAAATGGCTACCCTTACAAAAGCTTGAGGATCTGTTCATGATGATATCCCTAAAGGTTAAAACAGTGACAGGAAAAAACAAATGCCAAGCCAAAGCTTGCAGAAACAACACTACCAGGGCAATCACAAGTGGAGTTACTCAAGTATCAGTACTGGGACCTCTCCTTTTTGGCATACACTTCTCTAAAGTCAAGGCCAAAAATCAAGGGCCTCTGGCGGACCAAATCTGCAGACAGCTGCAAATTAGAAGTAGTCACAGAATCCCCCACTGACACTAATGTTCTCCAGGAATTACTTAAAAAGACAAATAACTTGTGCCAGAGCCATGGACTAAAACTAAATAGCAAGAAATGTATAAAAGCATCCTTTGGGAAGTCATCCACCTCTGGTAATTATCATACTGACAACACACCCCAAAGGGTGAACCCGGGATTCAGGGATATGGGGGGCACACATGTAGACAGTAATCTGCTAGATCATCACATTTCTACAGTAGTTAGGAAATCATGCTATGCTGTGCAAGTTATAAACAGAGGTATGGCATCTAGGTCTAAGGAAGTCACTGCTCCACTGTATTCGGCATTCATCAGACCCATCATTGAGTACAGTCCCCTATTTGGCATGTACCTAACCAGGCACATCCAACAACTGGAACTTCGAACAGAGGTTCCTCACTAAAAGAATACAAGGAGTAAGTTACATCTTATGCAGTCCATCTTAAAGCCCTGTCCCTGTATTCTGTCTGGTACAGGCTGTTAAGGAAAGCTCTATGCCTGGCAAACAAGGCAGTGTCAGAACCCACCCAGATGGACCACTTGCATATCCGCAAAACAAACATTACAAGAATCACCCATTCTAAAGATTTAAACCGTGCATGTGACATAAATAGGACCTGCTGGAGAGACAGGTACACCCATGTGAAGCAGAGTTCCTCCCTAATCCAATTCAAGTTTAACTTGAACAAAACTGGATGGGGAACACGAAATTCATCCCTGGTTTGGCACCTATAACTGAAATGGACACAGGCAGCCTGTAAATGGTTAATCTCTTAGTTTCATTTATCAAGCCCTTGCTTACACTTACTAAGGGTAAAACTTGCCAAAAGATTTGAGATGCATGGCTAGGTTTAAAAAGACCCCAGTGTTCATTAGCCTAGAACACACCTATGAAACTATGAACACAGAAATCCTAACAGAGAAATAAAGATATTCTAGTGAGTTTTTTTTTTTTACATGACAACAAAGTTAGATCAGTCCCAAAGGCCTGTAACTGGGATTCGGGAGGAAAAGAAAGAAAAAGACAAAAACTGACTGACTAATCTAAATGAAGGGGCTTGTGTTTTTGATTAAGGAATGAGGTTGATTTTTATAAGCCACCTTAGCCTTCAATTAGATGTTGTAATTCATATCATTGTTTGCTGCAGTTTGTGAATTTGGTTTGTTGAGCTTGGACTGTCTCTTGCAGTCACTCATTCTTTGTTGATAGAATAATCTTTTGTAGAGTCTTCATATTTTCATAAGTGATTTGGATCTTAGTTGGCATAGTATATGTTGCCATGATAGAGAACACTTAGTGTATTGGCAGGTTCTGCACTTGTATACTACGGACATTTAGGGGTGAAATTAGCAGAGTAGAAGTAGCCTGCAGGTGGAGTGTTGGAGCTAGGAGTGGCTAATGGTCAGACAGCCACGATATCTAGTGTGGTGCTGGTGATACTGGCTCAGTAGTAATCTTCAGGAATATAGAAGGCTGCATGGGGTTGGAGAGAATTGGACTTGTGGAATATCTCCCTTCTCATTTTGTTAGGAGTGGAGGCTATATTTAATAACTGACATGGGATGGTGGTGTAGCATGTTTAGGAGCAGGAATGTACAACCAAGGTCCTTCAGACTTGTGATGGAGATCATTTGCCTTGTTTGCATGTGTTTGGATGTCACTTGTCTTGGTCATCTAAATAGTTACTCTTTGATGGTGTAACTGCAATATGCAAGCAAGAACAGTTACTAATCATTTGTTCATTTTATTAAATCATGTGATAGGACTGTTGTTTATTCAATGTCATTTTTCTAACATGGTGTTAGTTGTGGGTTGGAGGGTTGGTAATCGAGATTGCAGAACATTGTGCCTGTCCCATTGCTGACAGGTTAGTTTTTTTGGATTCTTTCTGTTTTTCAGTGGGAGGGTGCGATTACTGGGCTGTCTAGATTACATTGTTTTTTGAAGGGAGGCATTCATGGTGAAAAGTACAGTTGTGTACACTTACCATGATGTTCAAGTGTATTGACTGTAGCAGTCATCACATTTGGATTATCTGCTTGCAGTAGCCCTCAGTCGGCCTGATTATCAAAGTCTTGGGTCCTGCATCGGTTGCTGTCTCATCTTCCATGACGTCAGGTAGTCAGGGGTATAAAGCATGCAGCTGATGCCATTACATCAGTTTTTCTTGCCCTGGATGGCAGGTGCCCCCCTAATGGGAAGCAATTAAATATAAATATCTAAGGTTATACCTCAAACAAAAAAGCAAATACACCAAAAAGCTTTTAAGCATAGTAAAGGAGAATAGAGGTATAGCCAAAAGAAGTCAGGGGGCTGGAGGGAGGGTAACTAGGACTGCAACAGTGAATACACTCGAACATCTACATTTATGGGAAGTGTACACAATTGTACTATGTTCTTTGTGTTTCACTGTTGCAGTCATCACATTTGGGTAGATTCCCAAAGCTAAGGATGGAAGGAGGAATTTAGATAGCATTAGGACCAGCTATAAGGCCCTGCAAGACTGCAATGGCAAAGCCAACTCTGGATTTAGAGAAAACTGGCAAATGGTAATGCTTGGTGAAAGTATGTACAGAACTCCAGGTAGCAGCTTCTAGGATGTCCCTGGTACAGACACCTCTGAGAAAGGCTGTAGAGGTAGATGCAGCCCTGGTTGAATGTGGTCTAATCCCCTGAGGGATAGGTTTTCCATGGTGCTTATAGCAGAAATGAATGCAATGGCCTATCCATTTAGAAATGGTTTGCTTTGAAATAGACTTTCCCTCTGCCCCTACAGCAAATGTCACCAGCAGTTGTTTAGATTTCCTTTGAGGTTTAGTCCTGTCCAAGTAAAATCTAAGTTGTCTGTGCACATCTAAGGAGTGCAGTATCCACCCCCCTTTATTCTGTGGATTAGAAAAGAAGGTTGGCAAATGAATGGACCGATTAAGAGCCACACTGGATACTACCTTGGGCATGATGGAGAGATTGGTCCTGAGGGAGACCCTGTCCGCATGAAAGATGATGAAAAGCTCCACTTCCATAAGGGCCTGTAATTCAGACACCCTTCTTGCTGAAGTAATTGCTAAAAGGAAGACTGTTTTCCAAGAAATTAATTTTTACTCTGCACTTGCAGCTGGCTCAAAAGGAGGAAGAGTGAGTTTTTCCAATACAAAGTTAAAGTCCCAGGCTGGAGTTGGGGTGCTCCTGGGTGGTCTTAAATGTTTGGCCCCTCTGAGGAACTGCTTGAGCAGTGGATGAGAGAAGAGGGGTGGTTCTGTGTTGTAAGGAGATGAAATGGCTGAGGCATGAATTTTGACGGAGGAAAAAGGAAGGCCCTTGTGAAGCATCTCAGTTAAGTATTGAAGAATCGGAGGTAAACTGGGCGCTGCTGTGCCCATCATTTGAGTTTGGTTCCAGGCACAGAATCTTTTCCATTTTTCAGCATAAGATTTTCTAGTACTAGGCCTCCTTGCCTCCAAAATGACATCCAACACTTGTTTACTGAGGGATGGTAATGGAGAGATTAGGTAATTAGCCAGGCTGCCAGGTTCAGGGTTTGAAGCTGAGGGTGCATAATCTGGCTCTCCTGCTGTGACAGCAGGGTAGAGGTCTGAGGCAGGTGCCATACAGCCAGCATTGACACACTGCACAAGAGGGGGTACCAGTGTTGCCATGGCCAGTCTGGAGCAATCAGTACTGTCCTTGGTTTGTCCTGTTTGATCTTTAGTAGTACTTTGGAGAGGAGAGGAAAGGCATAAACTGATAGATTTTTCCAGCTGAAGGACAGAGCATCCACTTTCCAAGCTTGTTTCTGGGGAGTCCTTGTGCAGAATTTGTCCAATTGGGAGGTCTGGGGGAGGCAAACAGGTCTATATCTGGGCTCCCTCATTTGTTTATCAACAAGTTGAAAGTCTTTGGTTCCAGTTTCCACTCGTGTGGGTCCATGAGATTTCTGCTTAGTTCATTTGCCAGTGTATTTAGTTTTCCTGGCAGGAATTGAGCCTGTAGATGCACTTGGTAGCTCAAGGCTGTGTTCCACAGAGCCATGGCTAGTCTGCAGAGGGGGTATGAATGGGTACCCCCTGTTTGTTTATGTACCACATAACAGGGGTGTTGTCTGTCTTTACCATTAATTGTCCTGGAAGAATGTGGTCCTTGAAGGCTGTCAGAGCATTCTGTACAACTAACATTTCTTTTTGATTGATATGCAGGTGCATTTGACTTGGGTTACATTTGCCCTGAATGCACTTCCCTGCCAGGTGAGCTCCCCATGCATAGTCTGATGCATCTGTTGTTAGGGTTTGGACGGCAGGGGTAGAGTGAATGGTAGTCCCTTGTTTGGTGGCAGGCCTCTGCCCACCAAAGGAACTCTAAATGTAGGCAAGGTATGATAGGAATCATTACTTCTAGATCCTGAGAATGTTGACACCATAGGCGTTTTAGATACCACTGTAGTTTCCTCATATGCAGTCTTGCATATGGAATTAATAGAATGCAGGAGGCCATGAACCCCAAGGCATGCAGTATTTGCCTTGCAGATAGCAGGGTTTTTGTGGCCATTAGTTTGAAGTAAGTTGTCAAATGAATTTGTTTCTCTATCATGAGGAAATGTGGGAAGTTGAGTTCAAGCTTGCTCCCGGGAATATAATTTGTTGACAGAGTACAAGATGTGATTTCTTTTTGTTTATGGTGTACCCCAGACAAGTTAGCACCTTTTGTACAAATGCCAGATGATTCAAAAGTATGTCCTGGCTTTCTGCCTGAATTAGACAATCGTCCAGGTATGGGTATATTTGAATATTTCTTTGCCTGCAAAATGCAATGACTGGAGCTAGGCACTTTGTGAATACCCTGGGCGCAGTAGATAAGCCAAAGGGCAATGCAGAAAATTGGTGCATGTAGCCTGTTTTGAAGCGTAGGTATCTTCTGCAAGATTCCCCTGATTGGGATGTGTAGGTAGGCTTCCTTTAAATCCAGTGTTGCCAACCAGGCATTCTTGCCTAGCATAGGAGGCAACTGGTGAAGAGTTAACATTTTGTATTTTGGAATCACCAAAAAGGTGTTTAGGACAGAAAGGTCCAGGATAGGACACCATGAGTTGTCTTTTCTGGGTACCAGGAAAAGTCTTGAGTAGAAACCTTGTCTCTTTTCCTCTTCTGGTACAGTTCGAATAGCCTTTATGCTTAAGAGAGAGTACTTGCTTTTGAGCCTCTGCCCACTGATTTGGGGGTAGATCTGGCCAACCGTTTGGGGTTGGTAACGTGTGGAAGTGAAATCTGTATCCTTGGGAAACTATATTTAAAACCCATTTGTCCTAGGTAATGAGTTCCCAGTTTTTGGCCTGCACAGCAATCTTTCCCTCTAAAGGAGCAGTCAGTTGAGAAGTGTTTGGAAGTTTTAAAGTTAAGTCACTGAGACAGCTTACCGTAGGGAGGTGTCTTATAGGTTCATAGGTTCATAGGTTACTACTAGGCTAACTGTCCTTGTGGGCCATTTTAAGCCTAGCCAATTACCCCACAAAACCCTTGTGTTGTGTCTATAAACAACTAACCCACCATTAGGCCACCCTCCCTCCCTCCCTCCCTGATTTGGAAGTGGGAGGCCCCAACTGCTTAGTCCTGTGCATACCCTGGGACTGAAGCCTGGGTGTTCTGCTGGTTTTGGGTTTGGACTGAGAAGGCCTAGAAGAGGCAGGAAAGGACCAATTCTTAGAGGGTCAATGCCTACTAAATATTGGAGGCCGTACTTGTAGAAAATCTTTAACAGTTTGCATAGATTTAGCTTTTTCCTCCATCTTTTTAAGAACTTCTTCTGCTTTGTTGCCAAACAGGTGGTCCTGATTTAAGGGGGCATCCAGCAATTTAGTTTTAACATGATCTGGCAAAGATTGCTCCTTAAGCCAAGCATGCCTTCTAAGTACAGACGCAGTGACAGCAGCCCTGCAAGATGCCTCTAGTGAATCAAAACCACACTGCAAAGTATGTTTTCCAACCTGTTCAGCAGAATGCATTAAATCCTGTAAATCCTTATTTTCAGCACAGTCAGGAATCAACATAATTTTCTGTTTAAGCAATCCAATAATATGCTGCTGATACTTTAACATATGAAACTGGCAGTTTAAGGCCTTAATGGCCAAGGTTGCAGAAGTGTATACCTTCTTACTCCATCTATCCAGCGCCCTGGAATCTCTATCAGGGAGGGTAGGATTTTTTGGCAGTAGTAGCCTTAATGCCCTTGGGTCCCTGTGAAATGGTCTCAGGATCCGCAGTAGGATTTTTAAAAAGGAACTTGTGAGAGTCGGGAACCCTGTAATATCTATTAGGTTTTCTGGGAGCAGGAGGTAAAGAGTCAGGGGCCAAACTACAGTCCGAAAAGGCATCGTCAACAATGTCTAGTACAGGAGGGATAGCTAAAGGCCTGTGTTGGAGCAGGCATAAGAAATCCCTAAGCCTCTTTTTAGAATCAGAGTAATCCTGGCTTTCCCAAAGAAAATGCTCCCTAAGAGTATGCAAGGTTTCACAAAAAGAGAAATCCTCTGGGGGGGAAGAAGAGGGAATAGAATCCTCTGCATCAGAATCCTCATAGGTAGATAAGGGTAAACCTGGTCATCAGAGGAAACAGAAATTTCAGAATCCTGGTCAGAAGTATCATAAGCAAATTCAGTCCTAGGTCTCTTAGAGGGGGAAGGCTGGCTTCCCCTGATTAAAGTAATAAGGTCTTCAGCCATTCTTATCATTTGTTTTTTAGGCATAGAGGCCTGACCATGCGGTCTGGGCATCAGTTTTCTAGGCATGGTTCAAGTTTTAGGCCTTGAAGAAGAAGATTGCGTAGATTTAATATGCAAGTCAGTAGGCCTGAATACACCCTCAAAAGCCGTTGCCTGCACGTCTCCGGACCCATCCAAAGTAGAGACATCCACAGGTTCCACAGTTGAAGCATCTCGTAGCATACAGGACTCCGAATGGGTCTCAGTAGAGGCCTGCGAATGTGAAGTAGCGGGCATCAGGGGCTGCGAAAGCACCTCACTGAGTACAGGCGAACTGGCGACTAGCTTAGGAGAAGCATCGTCAGCAGCTTTGGACCTAGGCGGCCTGTCTCTGTCTTTATCTTTGCATTTTTTCAGAATGTCGGTAGTCGGGTGGCTTACCGAAGACATATCTGGATAATTGAACCGAGTACCAAAATATTTAGAAGCGTAAATATACAGACGACGAATAGTTCATTGTTTAAATAAGGCACAAAACCGACAGCGAGGTACGTCGTGGTCAGAGCCTAGGCAAGGAATACAATACGAATGAAAATCTTTATGAGGTATTTGCTTTCCATAAGAAATACAATTACTGACTTTTACTGACATCGGTTTAGAGCAAGAAAAAGTTTCCCCAACGGGGTACTTAGCTTTAGTTGAAGACTTCGGTTCTGAAACTCGAAAACGAAAAATTCAGGAGTCGGCCGACCGGCACTTGCGAACTGCTTCTGCTTTGGGCACAGCATGGCAAGAAAGACTGATGTAATTGCGTCGGCTGCATGCTTTATACCCCCGACTACCTGACGTCACAGAAGATGAGATAGCAAACGACGCAGGACCCAAGACTTTGACAATCAGGCCGACTGAGGGCTACTGCAAGCAGATAACCCAAATGTGATGACTGCAACAGTGAAACACGAAGAACATCTGAAGGTTACATCTGATGCAGCCTGATATTCAGTAGGGCTAACTACTTTTAATCTGATCATGTGGTAGTAGGTGCTCTGTTCTACAATTTCATAAACTGTGGAAATAAGATGTTGGTAATTTTTAAGGGATTTTATTTTTATTTTGTTAAGTATGAAAATTCATTGAAGACCTATATATAGAGCTATTTAAGTATCTTGGAGAAAAAAATGCCTATATTAAAAGAATTGAACAGTTTTGACCATAAAAAAGCTGAGGGGGGGGCAAACAGTGGTATATTTGGTTTTAGTAAGTTGCGTTTGGGAAAATGCATAGTCTTTGATACTTTTCTCTTGATGTTTGAAGTAGATCTGCCAGTTAGCCTCTTTTGAAAGATCATGGATGGGAGATAGGAAATTTACCCTGGGGATCACGTCAGTCGCTCTGCTACACAGGGGTCCAGGGAAGTAAATATTGTGTGAAGAAATATGCAGGGAATTGTTATGGCTAGGCTTGTATAGGCCCTAGGGCCAATAGCCTAGTACCAACCTATGAACTAACTAACAATCCAGCTGGCAAATGGTTAACATACAGATAAACTTACTGCTACCACAATAACACTTAGACAAAAAAAACTAAATCACTATGGTTAGCAAAGAGAAACATTTATTTATCTCAACACAAGCTGCATAGATTATACCTAATGAAAACAATGGCAATTTAGATCTCTGGTAAGCAGGGAAAAGTGGTACTTTGTTGAAGACAGGGAGAAGCCTGAGCTGTGTGAAAAAGCTCTGTTTCCTGTGTCCACATCTGGAGGTGGCCAGTCCCAGCCTTCAAGTTTATTGATTGGATATCCAGGATCTTAAAATTTTCAGAAATGTAGAAAATAAGTAGCTCAAACAAGCAAACATCCAAGCTAGTTTTCTAAGGAATGTCAGCAAAAAAGCTTAATTGACTCAAAGATACTAATAGAAACATCAATTTATTAAAATAAAAATCACATGCGTTTTCACACAAAAGGTGCTTTATCAGATGTGTAAAAGCTTATGTGTTGTTAATTGTTATTTTAATAAAAATAATAATAATAAAATGAAACTATAAAGTGCTTAACCTTGGCAATAAATCTATTCAAGATTTATAGTGGCGTTCACTGTTTGCTTTATTTTGCAGTGTTCTTGGTTTTTATTATTTTAATAAATTGCAATTTTTTGGTACATTTGAGCCAAAGGAGTTTTGTTTTACTGATTTCCAGAAATCAACCCACCTAAGGCACTTGAAAGCTACCTCAGCAAGTTCACTGACAGACATGTACAATAACCTACAAATATTAAAAGAATGGGAAAAAAATCCTATAAACTGCCATTTCCATTGGCACAAAGGGATAATGCACTGACTATGACCTATGTAAGCAAAGTTCACTTAGCAGCACAGGTACCTGTTTTGGACCTGATGTGGGGGGGGGGGTGAGATGGCGTTTCCAGCTCACCTCTCCTTGGGGAGACAGTGGAGGGTGTGGGAGTGCATGTCTAGAGTGCACATTCCATGGCAGAATCCCAGTACAGACCAGAGACTTCCACAGGAGCAGTAGCTTGGTGGGGGGGGGGGGGGGGGGGTAGAGCTGTGTTGAGGTGTTACATCTTTCGTGGAAGCAAGTGACATTAATTCACTGATGCCCAGCTGCAGGTTGAACGCCTGGTACGCTACTTGGCATGCACTCTGGGTTAGAGCCATATAAGAAAATAAACCATGATGGCTGCCTAAAATGACATTACCTCTAATGTGGTCTTAGCCCAGATAAAGAGGGACAAATGAGTCAATTAACCAAGGGGTGAGGGGGTGAGGTGATGGTCAGCAGGCAGCAAGAGGGGAGAATATAAAAAAAATACCTCCTATAAATTAGTTTAGAAATTACACGATGATAAACCTGACCTGTCTGGATGATGAGGCGATGAGCAGAGAAACCAAACATATGATCAATGAACAGTCATATACAGAATGCACAAGATAATTAATTATACACTGACACAAAGATATGGACCTTTAAATATAACACAGTTCTATGTGACCTAATAACTATCTCACTAGAAACAGGGAAGATGCCATTTAAATCCTGATTTTACAAAGGACAATACCCAGTGTTAGAGGACTAACAAAGATGCAAGATTTCAGATTTAATTAGTGGGGTATAGTACCTAACATATGTATCTATGTTCATTATGTCTTTGTTACATCTGAAGAGAGAAAGAGATCACTAATATGGTCGGTGGTTCATGGTGTAATACATGCATCTTTGCTAGTCAGCTTTTACAGTGAAATCACTGCATACATAAAGTACAGTTGTGTACCCTTACCATAAATGTAGATGTTCGAGTGTATTTACTGTTGCAGTCATCACATTTGGTTATCTGCCTGCAAGTAGCCCTCAGCCCGCCTGAATACCAGAGTCTTCGGATTCCTGCGTCAGATGCTGTCTCTTCTTCCATGATGTCAGGTCGTCAGGGGTATAAAACATGCAGCCAACGCCATTACATCAGTTTTTCTTGCCCCAGATGTCAGGTGCCCCCACAATGGGAAGCAATTATATGTAATGGTACATCTCCATCAAAAAGCAAATACACCAGAAAAACTTAAATATACCTAACAAGAAGGAAAGGTAGAGCCAAGAGAAGGCAGGGGGCTAGAGGGAGGGTAACCAGGACAGCAACAGTGAATACACTCAAACATCTACATTTATGGTAAGTGTACACAACTGTACTATGTTCGTGTTTCACTGTTGCAGTCATCACATTTGGGTTGATTCCCAAAGCTAAGGAAGGGAGGAGGCAGTTAAAGAGCATTAGGGCTAGCTATTAAGCCCTGCAGGACTGCAGTGGCAAAACCAGCTCTGGATTTAGAAAAAATAGGTATGTGGTAATGCTTGGTGAAAGTATGGGCAGAGCTCCAGGTAGCAGCTTCTAGGATGTGCATGGTAGGGACTCCTCTGAGAAAGGCTGCAGAGGTAGATGCAGCCCTGGTGGAATGTGATCTTATCCCCTGTGGGGTAGGTTTTCCATGGTGCTTGTAGCAGAAATGAATACAATGGGCTATCCATTTGGAAATGGTTTGCTTGGAAATGGCCTTCCCCTCTGCCCCTGCAGCAAAGCCAACTAGCAGCTGTTCAGATTTTCTGTGAGGCTTAGTCCTGTCCAAATAAAATCTAAATTGTCTGTGCACGTCCAGAGAGTGCAGTATTCGTTACCCTTTGTTTTGTGGATTACGGAAAAAAGTAGGCAAATGAATGGACTGATTTAGGGCCACACTAGACACCACCTTGGGCATAAAGGAAGGATTAGTCCTGAGGGAAACCCTGTCTGCATGGAAGATAATGAAGGGATCCACTGCCATGAGGACCTGTAATTCAGACACTCTTCTTACTGAAGTGATGGCTAGAAGGAAGGCTGTTTTATTAGAAAGGAATTTCAACTCTGCTGTTGCAGGGGGACAGTGAGCTTTTCCAGTACAAAGTTAAGGTCCCAGGCTGGAGTGGGGGCTCTCCTGGGGGGGGGGTCTTAAATTTTTGGCCCCTCTAAGGAATTGTTTTAGCAGGGGGTGAGAGAAGAGGGGTGGCTCAGTATTATAATGTGCTGAAATGGCAGAGGCATGAATTTTAATTGACGAGAAGGATAGGCCCTTGTGGAGCATTTCTGTTAAGTACTGAAGAATATGAGGTAAGCCAGGCACCGTTGTGCCTATCCCCTGAGTCTGGCTCCAGGAACAATATCTTTTCCACTTTTCAGCATAGGATTTTCTAATACTAGGCCTCCTTGCCTCCAGAATGACATCTTGCACCTGCTTACTGAGGGGATGCTATTGGAGAGCTCAAGGAATTAGCCAGGCTGCAAGGTTCAGGGTTTGAAGCTGAGGTTGCAGAATCTGGCCCACCTGCTGGGACAGCAGGGAAGGGGTCTGAGGCAGGTGCCATGGTTCCAGCAGTGTCATACTGCACAAGAGGGGGTACCAGTGCTGGAGTGGCCAGTCTGGTGTAATCAGTACTGTCCTTCGCTTGTCCTGTTTGATCTTTAGCAGAACCTTCGAGAGGAGAGGCAGAGGGGGAAAGGCATAAACTGAGGCTTTCCCAGGTAAAGAATAGGGCATCCACTTTCCAACCTTGAGTGTGGGGAGTCCTTGTGCAGAATTTGTCCAATTGGTAGTTCTGAAGGGAGGCAAACAGGTCTACCTCTGGAGTACCCCATTTGTTCCTCAAGAGGTTGAATATTTTTGGTTCTAGTTTCCATTTGTGTGGGTCCATGAGATTTCTGCTTAAGTCATTTGCCAGTGAATTTAGCTTCCCTGACAGGAATTGAGCTTGTAGGTGCACTTGGTAGCTCAAGGCTGTGTTCCACAGAGCCATGGCTAGTCTGCAGAGAGGGTACGAGTGCCCCCCCCCTGCTTGTTTATGTACCACATAACTGTGGTGTTGTCTGTCTTTACCAATAGTTGTCCTGGAAGAATGCGGTCTTTGAAGGCTGTCAGGGAATTCTGTACAGCTAACATTTCTTTTTGATTGATATGCAGGTGCATCTGTCTCAGGTTCCATTTGCCCTGAATGCACTCCCCTGCCATGTGAGCCCCCTATGCATAGTCTGATGCGTCTGTTGTTAGGGCTTGGGCAGCAGGGGGTAGAGTGAAAGGGAGCCACTTGTTGTGGTAGCAGGCCTCTGCCCATCAAAGGAACGCTGTCTTTATACAAGGAATGATAGGAATCATTGATTCCAGGTCCTGAGAATGTTGACACCATAGGCGTTTTAGATACCATTGTAGTTTCCTCATATGCAGTCTTGCATATGGAATTAGTAGAATGCAAGAGGCCATGAACCCAGGGCTTGCAGAATTTTCCTTGCAGATAGCTGGGGTTTTGTGGCCAATAGTTTGAAGTAGGTTGTCAAATAAACTTGCTTCTCCGGAGTGAGGAAAGCCATCTGGGAAGTTGTGCTCTAGCTTGCTCCCAGGAATACAATCTGTTGGCTGGGTACTAGGTGAGATTTCTTTTTGTTTATTGTCTACCCCAGTGAGGTTAGAAGTTTCTTTACGAATGCCAGATGTTGTAGTAGCAAGTCCTGGTTTTCTGCCTGAATCAAACAATTGTCCAAGTACAGGTGTATTTGAATATTTCACTGCCTGCAAAATGCAATGGTTGGAGCTAGACACTTTGTGAATACCCTGGGCACAGTAGATAAGCCAAAGGGAAGTGAAGCATAGGTATTTCCTGCAAGATTCCCTTATTGGAAAGTGCAGGTAAGCTTTCTTTAAGTCTAAGGTTGCCAGCTAGGCATCTTTGCCTAGCATAGGAAGAAACTGTTGAAGTGTTAGCATTTTGAATTTTGGAATTACCAGAAAGGTGTTTAGAATAGAGAGGTCCAGGATAGGATGCCAGGAGCTGTCTTTTCTGGGTACAAGGAAAAGTCTTGAATAAAAACCTTGTCCCCTTTCTTCTGCTGGGACAGGTTGAATAGCCCTGATACTGAGAAGAGAGAGAAAGTACAGTTTTGTACCTACCATAAATGTAGATGTTCGAGGATCCACATTGCTGCAGTCCTAACAATTGGGTAGTCCGCTGTCCAGTCGGCCCGAATACCAAAGTATATGGCTGACGTCGGTCAGGGCGCATTAGACTGACGTCAGTACGTCAGGGTACTAATGCGCATGACCGACGTCATATCCTCAGTCTTTTCTTGCCCCAGATGTCAGAAGACCCTAAAAAGACAAGGCCCAATATACCTGCACCAAAAATATGCACAATATATACAAAATTATCAGCATATAACCTCACCTACACAACCACACCTAAACACAGAGGGGAAGGAGGGAGGGTAAATTGGACTGCAGCAATGTGGATCCTCGAACATCTACATTTATGGTAGGTACAAAACTGTACTATGTTCTTCATTCCACATTGCTGCAGTCCTAACAATTGGGTAGAATCCCAAAGCAGAGGTAAGGGAGGCTGGCAAATCATAAAGAAGCAGGAGCTGACAACATGCCTTGCAAAATAGCTGTGGCAAAACCAGCCCTAGACTTAGAGTAGAGAGGAAGGTGATAATGCTTAGAGAAAGTATGCACTGAACTCCAAGTAGCTGCCTCCAAAATATCCTTAGTTGCCACCCCCCTTAGAAATGCTGTTGAAGTGGCAGTAGCCCTAGTGGAATGAGGCCTAATCCCAGCTGGAATCTCCTTGCCATGATGGGAATAACAAAATGCAATGCAAAACCCAATCCACCTAGAAATAGTTTGTTTTGACACAGGCTTGCCCTGAACTCAAAGCAAAAGAAACAAACAACTGCTGAGACTGCCTAAAATCCTTAGTCCTGTTTAAATAATAACGCAATTGCCTGTGTACATCTAAAGTGTGCAAAATCTTTTCCCCTTTATTTTGGGGTTCTGCATAAAAGTAGGCAAATGAATAGTTTGGTTTAAAGCCACACTAGAAACCACCTTAGGCATAAAGGAAGGATTAGTACGTAATGATACCCTATCCTTATGGAAAATCAAAAGGGCTCTACTGCCATAAGGGCCTGCAACTCAGACACCCTTCTTGCAGAAGTAATAGCCAACAGAAAAGCAGTCTTCCATGACAAGTATTTCAATTCAGCAGTAGGCGGAGGCTGATAAGGTTGTAGAGTAAGTCTATCCAACACAAAATTGAGATCCCAAGCAGGAGTAGGAGCTCTACGGGGGTCTTATATTCTTTGCCCCTCTAAGAAACTGCTTGAACAAAGGATGCGAAAACAATGGTGGGTCACAATCATAGTGAGCTGAAATTGCTGCAGCATGAATCTTAATGGAAGAGAAGGACAAACCTTTGTCCAATAACTCAGTAAGATATTGAAGAGCCACACTCAAATTAGGCTCAGAAATCTCCAAATTCTTTGCTGTACTCCAAAATAAAAATCTCTTCCATTTTTCTGCGTACACTTTCCTTGTACTAGGTCTTCTAGCTTCCATAATCACATTCAAAACTTGTTGAGGAAGTTGAGACCTGCTGTGTTTCAACACAGAATATGCCAGGCTGTTAGATGAAGAGAGTGAAGCTTGACATTGAGCAGATGACCGTCCTTCTGAGATAACAGATGTGGAATCAAAGGTAAAGGCCATGGAGGCTTCCTTACCAGACTCCTTAGTAGTGGGTACCAGTGTTGCCGAGGCCAATCTGGAGCTATTAAAATCATCCTTGGCTTGTCTTGTCTGACCTTTAATAGCACCTTTGGAAGAAGAGGCAGAGGTGGAAAGGCATACACATGAAGATTTTTCCAACTGAAAGACAGAGCATCCACTTTCCAAGCTGTGTGATGAAACCCCTTTGTGCAAAACTTTGGCAGCTGGTGGTTTAGTGGAGAAGCGAACAGATCTATGTCTGGAGTTCCCCATGACACTGTCAATGTCTGAAATACATGAAGATCCAGTTTCCACTCGTGGGGATCCATGATTTGTCTGCTTAACACATCTGCTAAGGAGTTCTGTGCTCACGGCAGAAACCTTGCCTGAAGAGTTAGTTGCAAGCTTAGCGCAGTCTCCCATAAAATCATTGCTTGCCTGCATAGAGGATAAGAATGTGTTCCCCTTGCTTGTTGATGTACCACATGACAGTTGTGTTGTCTGTTAGAATCAACACCTGCCCTGGAAGAAGTAACTCCTTGAAAGCCATTAATGCAAACTGGACTGCTAACATCTCCTTCATGTTGATATGTAGATGCTGTAGTCTGGCAGGCCACTTGTCTTGTATCCACTTTCCATTTAGATGAGCTCCCAAGCAATGTCCGAGGCATCTGTCGTTAAAATCTGACTCGCCTCTGGCGGGTCACAGAGAGTCCCTTGTTTAGGTGACATTCCTGAGCCCACCACAAAAATTCTTTTTGAAGGCAAGGTATTATTTGAATGACAGTGTCCAAATCCTGGCAGTGCTGTGTCCATACATTTTTGAGATACCATTGTAGCTTCCTCATATGCAGTTTGGCATTGGGAAGCACCAGAATACAAGATGCCATGAACCCTAATGCTTGAAGGACTGTCCTTGCAGTCAGCACGGACTGATGAGATAGTTGATGGAAGTAAAGTGACAGACTGTTTTGTTTGTCCGGGGTTAAAAAGGCCATCTGGGCTGCTGTATTCAGTCTCACACCCAGAAAGCACATGTCTTGAGAGGGTACTAGACTGGACTTTATTTCGTTCACAGAATACCCTAGGCATCTTAGCACTGCTATAACATATTCCAGATGCTGTAGAAGGTCTTCCTTTTCTTGAGCCAGAATCAGGCAGTCGTCCAAGTAAGGATAGATTTGAATTCCTTTTAGCCTGAAGTAAGCTATCACTGGAGCCAGAACCTTTGTGAATACTCTGGACGCAGTAGATAAGCCAAAGGGCAATGCAGAGAACTGATAATGAGAATTTCCAGCTCGAAACTGCAGATACTTCCTGCAACTTAGCCTTATAGGCACATGAAGGTAAGCTTCCTTGAGATCTAAAGTTACCATCCAGTGATCTTTGCCCAGCAGAGGTAAAAGCTGTTGTAACGTCAACATCTTGAACTTGGGAATGTCCAGATAAGTGTTGAGGATAGATAAATCCAAAATTGGTCTCCACGTGTTCCCCTTCTTTGGTACTAGGAACAGGCGAGAATAAAATCCTAGGCCCCTTTCTGATACAGGGACTGGCTGAATGGCCCCTATCTGGAGTAACTGAGAAATTTGCTTGTGAGCCTCTTTTCTTTGTGGAGGAGGAACGTCTGGCATGCCTTTGAAAGGGGCAAGGTATGGAAATAAAACCTGTAACCGTGGTGAATGATATCCAACACCCATCTGTCTTGAGTAATTAAATCCCAATTTTCTTTGAAAAGAGACAGTCTTCCTCCCAAAGGAGCTGCCAGACGAGAATCTACTGGCAGCTGACAAGGCAGGTCATTGAGTCTGTTTACGAAAGGACTGACCCCTGCCCTCACCAGAAGTCTGAGCAGGTGAACTCCCTGTTCTAGGCCTAAAAGAACCTTGAGCTCTGCCCCTACCACATCTAGACCTACCCCTAGACTGGGAATCATAAGCAGGATATGTCCACCCCTTAGCAGGCCAATTTCTACTAAACTTGGTGGCTGCACCTGCAAAAATCTTTAACAGTTTGCATAGACTTAGCTTTGTCCTCCATTTTCTTTAAAACTGCTTCCACAGGCGAACCAAACAACACATCAGACTGTAAAGGAGCATCCAAAATCCTTGTCTTAACATGCTCAGCTAAATTCTGATCCCTCAACCAGGCATGCCTGCGAAGAACAGAACTAGTGGCAGCCACCCTCGAGGAGGCCTGTACAGCATCAAAACCACATTGCAAAGAATGCTTACCCACTTGTTCAGACACATGAACTAAATCCAGCAACTCTTTACACTCAATACCTTCCGCCAAAGCATCCACCTTAGATTTCAATTGTGAAAGGAGATAATTTTGATATTTTAGCATGTGAAACTGACAATTCAACGCCTCATGGCTAAAGTGGAAGAAGTATACACTTTCTTTCCCCATCTATCCAAAGCCCTTGCCTCTTTATCAGTGGGAACAGGATTTTTAACAACAGAGGCCTTAACACCTTTAGGTCCTTGAGAAACAGTCTCGGGTCTGCCCTAGGACTCTTAAAAGATACTTATGAGCTTCAGGCACCCTATAGTACCTATCAGGTTTAACAGGAGCAGGAGGCAAGGAATCAGGGTTCAGGGAAGCCTCTGCAAAAACATCTTCTACCACATTTAACACAGGAGGGATAGCTAAGGGCCTATGCTGGGGTAAAAACAAGAATTCCCTAAGCCTCTTCCTAGAATCAGAGTAATCTTGGCCTTCCCATTTAAAGTGCTCCCTCATGGAATGCAGAGTCTCTGAAAATGAGAAATCCTCAGGAGGGGAAGCTGTAGGAGTGGAATCATCCACGTCAGAATCAGAATAAGGAGGATACTCCTGCAAGTCTTCCGCAGAAGACTCAGAATCCTCTGAACACTGTTCAAAACTCTCAAACTCAGGTTCCACCCTAGGCCTCTTATCAGGAGGGGGCATAGAACCTCTAATCAGAGTAATCAAATCTTCTGCCATTTTAAGCATATGTTTCTTAGGCACAGAACCTGAAATCCTACGAGAAGCCGCCACTGAAGCTAAACTTGGCCTACCTCTCAAGGAAGTTTTGGAAACAGAAGGAGAGGCTCTAACTACCTTGGGAAGAGAGGGAAGAACAGTTACCTGAGAAGCCCCTCAGCCTGGCCTACCTCCTGAGAAGGCACATCCTGCAACAGTAAAGTCTCTGCCTGAGACTCCAAAGAAACTCCTGGCAAAACCTCTGGCTCCACTGAGCCTTCTAAAGAACCCACGCCTGGGACTGCCCGCTCATCAACCCTAGGCTTCACTGTTTTGTCCTTGCGCTTTTTGACGAAGCGGGCGCCGGAGCATCCGACGGCATTTTATAATTACAACGCTTCCCAAACACTAACCTGGCACAGTCTAACCGTCTCTTAATAGTGCGTTTGTTAAATCTAGCACAAGAGCGGCATCCAACAACGTCGTGCTCAGGCCCTAAACAAGGTATACACAAGGTATGGTAATCCCTATGAGGTATCTGTTTCCCACAAGAAATACAGTTATTCACTTTTCTGACATCCGGTTAAATACTGAGGCAAGAAAAAACCAAAATGTTCCCCAACGGGGTACTTAGCCAACTTTGATTCGGTCTGAAACTCCGACTTCAGAAAATTTCAGAACGCCAACCTGCACTCGCAAAATTGCTTCTGCATCGGACCATGCGGCAAAAAAGACTGAGGATATGACGTCGGTCATGCGCATTAGTACCCTGATGTACTGACGTCAGTCTAATGCGCCCTGACCGACGTCAGCCATATACTTTGGTATTCGGGCCGACTGGACAGCGGACTACCCAATTGTTAGGACTGCAGCAATGTGGAATGAAGAACATCCTGCTGTTGGGCCTCCACCCATTGATTTGGGGTTAGGTCTGGCCAACCGTTTGGGGTTGGTAGTGTGTGGGAGTTTAATCTGTATCCTTGGGAAACTATGTTCAAAACCCATTTGTCCTGGGTTATGAGTTCCCAGTTTTTTGCATGCAGGGAGAGCTTTCCTCCTAAGGGAGCAGGCAGTTGAGCAGGGCTTGGAAGGGTTAAGGTTAAGTCATTGTGCCATTTTTCCATAGGGGGTGACTTACTACTCCCTGCTTTGGAAGTGGGAGCCCCTCATTGCTTAGGTCTGCACGCAGCCTGAGACTGTAACCTAGGTGGTCTGCTGTTCCTGGGTTTGGACTGAGAAGGCCTGGAAGAGACTGGAAAGGACCAATTTTTTGAAGGCCAATGCCTACTAAATCTGGGAGGCTGTACTTGTAGGAAATCTTTAACAGTTTGCATAGATTTAGCTTTTTCCCCCATCCTTTTGAGGACTCCTGCTTTGTTGCCAAAAAGGCAGTCTTGGTTTAAGGGAGCATCAAGTAATTTAGCTTTAACATGATCTGGCAAGTTTTGCTCATTAAGCCAAGCATGCCTTCTAAGTACAGACCCAGTGACAGCAGCCCTGCAAGATGCTTCTAAAGCATCGAAACCACATTACAAAGTATGTTTACCAACTTGCTCTGCAAAATGCATTAAATCCTGTAATTCTTTATGTTCAGCACAGTCAGGAATCAACATAATTTTCTGTTTAAGTAGTCCCATAATATGCTGCTGATACTTTAATATGTGAAACTGGCAATTTAAAGCCCTAATGGCCAAAGCAGCAGAAGTGTATATCTTCATACCCCATCTGTCTAAGGCTCTAGAATCTCTATCAGAAGGGGTAGGATTATTGGCAGCAGTAGCCTTAATGCCTTTTGGTCCTTGGGAAATGGTTTTTGGATCCGCAGTAGGATTCTTGAAGAGGAACTTGTGAGAGTCAGGTACTCTGTAATACCTGTCAGGTTTTCTGGGGGCTGGAGGTAAAGTGTCTGGGGAAGGCTAGATTCCAAGAAAGCATTATCTACAATATCAAGAACAGGAGGGATAGCTAAAGGCCTGTGTTGAGGAAGGAGAAAGAAATGCCTAAACCTCTTTTTGGAGTCAGAGTAATCCTGGCTTTCCCAGCGGAAATGCTCCCTAAGAGTGTGTAAGGTTTCACAAAAGAAAAATCTTCTGGTGGGGAAGCAGAGGGAATGGAATCCTCTGCATCAGAATCCTCATAGGTAGATAAGGGCAAATCCTGGTAATCAGAAGGAACAGAAATTTCAGAATCCTGATCAGAAGAACCAGAAGGAAAATCAGTTCTAGGTCTCTTAGAGGGGGGAGGCTGTCTTCCCTTAATTAAGGTAATAAGGTCTTCAGCCATTCTAAGCATTTGTTTTTTAGGCATATGGGCCTAAGCCTGCGGTTTGGACGTCAGTTTTCTAGGCGTGGTGCGAGTTTTAGGCCTGGATGAAGATGATGGCATCAGTTTAAAATGCAAGTTTGTAGGCCTGAATACACCCTCAGAAGTCGGTGCCTACACAGCGGCTCCAGACTCATCCAAGGTAAAGACATCCACAGGTTCCATAGTTGATGAAGCATCTCACGGCATACTAGACTCCGAATGTGTCTCATTAGAGGCCTGCGAATCTGAAATAGCAGGTATCAGGGGCTGCTAAAGCACCTCACTGAGTAACAGAAGTGTCATCGGTAGTTTTGGACCTATGTGGTCTGTCTCGGTCTTTATCCTTACTTTTTTTGGAAGATCAGTAGTCAGATGACCTAACGAAGCCATTTCGGAGTACTGAGACCGAGTACCAAAATAATTTGCTGCAAAGATAGCCTGACGACGAATAGTTCGGGGGTTGAACAAGGCACAAAACTGACAACGAGGGACGTTGTGGTCTGGGCCTAAGCAGGGAATGCAGCACAAATGAAAATCTTTGAGGTACTTCCTTTCCACAGGTAAGACAATTGTTAACTTTTATTGACATCAGATGGAGCAAGACAAAAGATCCGCAACATGGTACTTATCTTTTTTGAGGACTTTGTTTCTGAAACTCGAAAACGAAAATTTCAGGAGTCAGCCGACCGGCACTTGCGAACTGCTTCTGCTTCGGGCACCACACAGCAAGAAAGACTGATGTAATGATGTTGGCTGCATGTTTTATACCCCTGATGACCTGACGTCATGGAAGAAGAGACAGCATCCGACGCAGGAATCCGAAGAATCTGGTATTCAGGTCGACTGAGGGCTACCTGCAGGCAGATAACCCAAATGTGATGACTGCAACAGTGAAACACGAAGAACATCTGCAGCTTCTTAATGTGGTTTGTGCGTTACCAGGATGGTTAACAGTTGTCATTTACTTGGATTGATAACAACAAAGATGAAGAAATTCTAATATATTATTTATGAATTAAAAGAAATATTAAGCCATGCATTTGGAGGAAGGAACACAAGTGCCACCAGTTAGTTTCTTGAAAAGCCTAACTAAGCTGTTAACAAGGAAAAGATAAAGTCCTAATTACAAATGACTAACCTAAAAACAATACATAGTTATAGCTAGAAAGGTGAACAGACTAACTTCCATACAGCAAAAATTAGAGAAAAGATGTACTAAATAATAATTTTAGAACAGAACACATTCTTTCATGTCCAGTTTTTGAGCTTAACGATTCAGCAATTTTCCACTCATCCGACAAATGTTCCCTACCTGACTGTTCCCTAACATTTTAGTGTAACACTTGATTTTTCAGAATAAATATAATGTGACATAATGGAACTACAGTGCAGACACTGTCATTGACAATGAAATGCCTTCCGACTTAACAGCAATTAGTATTATACACTGCTGTAGTGTTCGACCAGTATGACTGCAAACTGAACTGCTACTTACAAAGTCTTTCCTGCTTGGGTTTGTACAGCAGATAGGCTTGGACTTTGACTCAATGGGACCACCCCACCAACATAAACTAACTATTGGATTTTTCCCCTTCTGATAACATCAACTGAGTATAATGCTGGCATTTCTCTAGCTCATGCCATTAGGGATACTGCTACCTCCTGCTGGTACACAGCAAAATATCGGTTTTAACATGGGTCGAGATAGGTGTTCAGTGTTATTGCCGAACTACAAACCTCTCCCCTATCTCAACCCATGTTAAAACCCATTCCTAGGTTGGCTTTTGGTCTTCGATATTACCGTTTTTGAACTTCCGTGTTCGACAACAGTACAGTCGACGGAGTTCACTTCGACATTCTAATAGTAAACCAAAATATCATGTGCTGGGCTAAGATGACATGCTTGACTTTGGCAGTTCTTCTCATGCAGCCTCTACAAATTAGGTAAGCACAATATGAAAGTCAAAGAAACACAAAAATATAAAACTATACATTTACCTGACTTAGAAAAAAGCTGTTCAATGATGCAGGACAGAAAGGCTGTCCAAGTACAAGGGAAGATTGGAAGGTAACAGTTGCTGCAGGCAGTCTTTTCATGGCCCAGTGGACAGAGTGAGTACAAATCTATTATATACCACTTACTGGAAAAAAATTCAAGATGTAATATTTTAACCTCCTAAGGAGAAAAATGTGATGGGAAAACCAAAAGGCAAGGCCTCGTAATGCTAAGTCCTAAAGGACTAAGGTGCCAAAGGATGCTCATCTTCTAGAGTCACAGTCCAGGAAATAATTTTTGGTGAAGGAGGATGTGACACAAGTCTGCAACAGAAGGGTGGGGGTGGGGTCCTCCCTCTCATCACTGTAGATAACCTTTCAATGTATTGCCATTAGTGTAGAAGGCTGTCATGCTGGCAGGCTCAAGCTTTTTTCTTTCTTTATTCACTACTTCTCCTTCTCCACCATGGCCAATAGGTGCATTGCCCTGGGAAGGCATGCAATGCCAAACACATGGAAGTGTGTTTCCACTCATCCCGTTTCTCACTATGCTGTTGCCTTCTGGCTTGCCCTACTAATTGAGTTTGCCACTGGCATGTCCCAGGCAGCACTAAAGAAGTGGAATCTAAACACTATCTTCCCACCAGGACACATGAGCAAACATCATCTGCTTGCTCCAATTCCTCTATCTGGTCTTCCAGTATCTAGATTTGCTAGTCAAACTCAGGTTGCCATGGTTTCATTCAAGGCTGTATCCCTCTGTGCCACAAAGTTGACTACATCCTGGCAACTGCAATCAAATCACAACAGAGAATCCTACTGGTAGGTATGTCAACAGCAGAGAATGTAAAGAGGTAGCCATGCACTTAGGTAGGCAGCCCAATGTAATGCAAATGAGGGGAAGTTCCTGTACTGCCAAGGAAATAACAACCTGAAACTACACCTCTGACAGCCATCACAAGGAAATGGCACTGATCTTTCCTCCTTACTGTTAAGGAAATAATGCATCCACCATTAACTACCTACCCCAACAGGTCTGCACAAATCAGGTAAAGGGAGGGCTACATTGTGCCATGCGGTAAGCAGGCTGCTCCCCTAAATGCCTTAATATTAGAACACCCTTACCATACAGTGCTCTTTAATCCTGAACTCAAGAAGATGGCTGCAAATATGAGTGAGGGTTTCTTCCAGCTACCAAACTCCACTGGTAGGTGGCCCCTTTCAGTGGCATACTATCAGATCCATATTGCCTCTTAGTAAAGGAAGAATGACTGCATGCCATACTGTTTGTTCAAGCACCACACCATGACATGGCTGTCAGACCACAACAGGGGGTGCTCTGGACTTAAATCCCTTATAGATCTTGAAGGATGACAAACACCACCCTCAGCTCAGGATAGTTCATATGAATATCCCTTTCCTAAGGCCTTTTTTTCCCAGTAAAAGTGAGAAATCCAATTAGGCTCCCCAAACCAGCATGAAAGCATCCTCATCAACCACTGTAACAGGTTCTGCTGCTAGAAGGAGAGATCCCTTTGATGATGGTGGGCAAGATCAGCTGCCTCAGATCCCTGTGACAGGGGTCTGACACATAATAAAGGCCTATGAGGGCATAACTACATTGCATTACTGACATGTCACTACCCAATACAGCATCCTCAACTGCAGCCATAAGAATGTGATTATGGTGACAGTGTCCAACATGAGGCCAAAGAAGTACAAAAGGAGTGTATATATTTGTTCATTCCTATGCAACTGCACACAGCTTGCTCTGCAAGCATGAACAAGGAACACTAAAGAGTTTCCATGCCCTTTGTAATAACAGCAGTTGCCTTGCTGGGGCAAATAAATTTTCTCTCTCAGTTTAAAATGAACCCTCAAAAGGCCTGTAAATACAAAGGGATCCAAGCATGGGACATTACCCGGAACTCCCTTCAAAGAGCTGTCCCAGGTAAGGGAAGACAAACAGTTAATCTTCCTGTAAAGCTTCTGCCAACAATGGTTAATTGCCCAGTACAAAAAAATGTATGTTTAAAGAGGAGAAATCAAACTTCAACACTTTGTAGTGAAACTCAGCCAGCATGAAATGTAAGAAACCATCTGTATGGACCAGTAATCCACCAAAAGGCAATCATCATGTTCATTGGCAGCATCTGAGCATGCTGGAGAATTGCCATTTAAAAACTAAGACAGATATGCATGTTGAAGCTACTGTGGTCAACAACAGCACAACTGTAATCTTGCTTCCCTTGGAAAAAGGGCAAATGACAAAAGAACCCTGTGTCTTTATCTGACAATAGAAAATCATTTGTAGCCTGCTTTGAGAAATATTGTCAGAACCAGGTACAGGAGATTTGGACTGGCAACCTAGTCCCTTAGTAGATCTCTTTTTGTGGCATGCCATAACAGCTTTTATTCATGACAGTCTACAATCACACACTGTTAGTGGTAATGGTTCCCCAAGCTGAAGTGAGACAATGCTTGATGGCTGGAAACCGTCTTCATCCTATGTGGAAGTCTCTTCTTCCTCTTCTTCTTGAAGTACTGTGTAGGTTTAGAGAAGAAAGAAAGAAAGCAAGTGTGGCATCACAGGCACTATTTGCAGTGGTCGATGCCAATTTTCTGTTTTGGAAGTGTCTGACCATGTCCTACGAAGCCTGCTCAAAACAGAATATATGACTCTAGAAAGAATATTCAAAATGGTCTGTCTCACCTCCACCTGAAAGAAGGTGAGCCTAAGACAGGGCATCTGGTGCAGACATACTTCTAAGCCTACTACCTTAGCCAAAGTGTCATTCTGGTCAAAATTACAATTGCCTGAATGAAAGCTCACTGAAGACTCCAACGCTGAGGGTCTTTTCTGGAAATTCCTTGATATAAAATCAAGGATCTCTGCCAACTTTTCCAGAAACTTGTCCACAAGGGAGAAAGAAAGTCCAGAATGGCAGAAGAGAATGCCTTCTTGTCCACCCTGTCTAAATCTTCTGATTCATTATATTCCAACAAGGTTCAAAGGTGCTATGGTCTCTGGGACATATATTGACTAAATGGATCATTCAGCAGTTGGCCCTGGGATGTTTTGTTAAGATGACCCTTCTTGGGGGCAGGGTCTGGCAGAAGGTATTCACCTTAATGCGAGTAGAATCAGGAAAATGTGGATGTTATCAAGCTGCACAATGTCATCTTTCTGTTTGCATTCCAATCATTATTCTTTTTACACCAGGAAATGGTCCAGCCATTTATGGGGTGAAGACAGAGCATCAACATATCTGTCAATACAAGACTTCATAAATGTAAATATCTCCCCAAGGGATGAGGAGGTAACTGCCAGCTAAATGGAGGGGAATTTTTATTACACTTCACTGTCTCAAAAACGTAATGCAGGATCCTCAGAATCCCCTTCCCACAGGCAGACTGAAAGAGGGAGAGACAGTCACCCTAACAGTACCTGCATCATGGGGTGGTATGAGCTCAACTGACATGTAAAAGCAATCACTGGATCACAGGAGTGGACTAGCTGTCAGTCAATGTGGCCTCAGTAGCAGGAGCACAGCAAGCCAAGGGTATCATCATCATCAAGAAAGCTTGGGCAGAGCGCTAGGAGGACACCAAACCATGCTCTCTGTAAAGGTGTTGTCCAACAGACTCAAGGACATATCTCATAACATGTTGAACTGTTTAGGCATGTCAGTGTGTGGGCTATACCAAAGAGTTGTATTGTATGGGAAGATGCATGGGAATCTTCTCAACCCTAGCTGGTCAGCCTTTCTCGACTTGTAATGAGGGTAAGTGAGAGTAGCAGACTAATAGTGCCCAACAATTCACTGCAGTGTAAGATGGCAGGGTACTGTGAAGCTCCAGACACTACACTAGTAAACTCAATGGTTACACCCAGGAAACAACATGAGGGATTGTCAGGCTGAATCTTTCCTGATCACCTCAGCTAAACTCAACAAACTCTGAAACCATTTTAGAAAAAATTAATAACATTTAAACAAGCAATCATTACTCAAAAAATAAGGGAAAAATAGTAAAATTAAACACAAAATAAAATATAATAATTCATAGAAGAAACCAAAACTACTAAGATGCCAAATACATTAAATATTTAATATTTCAAAATCACAAGAAAATATTTCAAATAAAATTTGCTTTACAACATATTATATAGTGCACAGCAGTTACTTTCCCAACCAGACTTTAAAACAAAAATAATCCACTAAGAAGTGAAATAAACTGGAGAGTGTTGTCAGGCACTAATGAGCAAAACCACCAATGTGATATTGCTAATCCTCGTTCATTCCTTACGAATGGGTATCGGTTCTGACCTCGGAACCGAGCCGGCCATCTTCCAAGCTTGCATCAGCTACAAACTCTCGAGCTAAACTCTTACCCAGAATTCCCCTCTCCCTCTTACCTCAGATTTCATTACCTGCATCGCCATTTGGTCGTGTCAAGCTACTTCTCTTGAGCTAAGTATAGATATTTGTTGTCAGACTAGTCTAATATAACTTTTTCTGTCAGAAAAGTTTATAATTTGTTGTCTCTTACTTTATCGCATTTAGCAACTATATTTCCTTGGGTTTCCTTCTCTTTACTCTGCACTTTTTTACCGCGAGGTATTTTCTCCCTTACCATCATTGGTAAACTCTTCCTTTCTTCATTACCTTCGGGTATTCTTTCGTACCATTGCTGGTACCCTTTCTTCTTTCTCCTTTTCTATCATGGCAGATAAAAAAGGTAGTCCAGGATTTAAAAGGTGTTCAGGTTGTGGACACAAATTACCTACATCAGATGCACACTCTCTGTGTGTCTATTGCTTGGGTGAGTCATTTATCTGTTGACCCGCCCTGTGATATTTGTAAGAACTTTTCCAACAGAACTTTGATTGAGAGGAAAAATAACTTGTTACTGAAGGGACTTCTTAAATCTCCCTTTTCAGAGGCTACTTCTGGGTCGGAGGCTTCAACCCCTCCTAGAGCCCATAAGAAAAAATCGGATGATCCTATGAAGGTCAAGTCTCTGCCTTCGTCCCCGGCTGGGGACTCCCGCCAACCAAGACCTAAGAAGGCTAAGATTTCTGCTTCAGAGTTCACTCTGTCGGCCCCAGCGCTTTCAGTACCTAGACCTTCAGCACCAAGGCCTTCGGCGCCATCAGTGATTTCGGCTCTAGTCTACTGTAGCCTTTACTATATCGGTACTGAGGGGCTCCTCGGTTCAGACTACTAGTACTACATCAGCTCCGACTGTTCAGTCAGCGCAGATCTTAACCACATCGGCTCCGACATCTTACCCGGAACTGACACCTCAGTTATTGACACCAATTTTGTCGGTTGCAGCTTTGGTACCGGCAACCAATTCAGCACCGATCTTTTTGTCAGTGCAGACCGTGACCTTGGCACCAATGATTTCCTCGGTGCAAACACCTGTAGTCCAGTCTCTCTCGGCACCGTTGTTCTCAGTGCGGACTGGTGAAGTGGGCACTGAGCTTGTCTCTTCTGTGGACAGACCTGTTTCTCCCTCAGCTGTGTCCATGAGTTCCACTTGAAGCCTTTCTGAATGTGATGTGTTGTGTCTTGTGGATCAAGTGCTTCTGGCCAGAGGTATTCTGCCTCCCAGGACCTATCCTTCCTTGGGAGGTGATCACCCATCACCAAATACCCCTTCTTATTCTCCTTCTTCATTGCCTTTGAAGCCCCTTGATATAGCACAGTCTTCCCCCTCTAAGGCTCCCTTTATGGACCTCACTAAGGAACCACAGTTGCCTTCATGGCAGGAGAGTTTTGCTATGACCCAGGATGATAGTTGTGACACCCGTAATTTGAGGTTTCACAGCCATCCGGGGACTGCGGGTCGGCAGACTGAGCCACTTAGGGGAGGAGTGACCCCTGTCCTGGACACTTACCCCTCTTCAGGTGGACCAGCCTTCCAACTGATGGAGAAGGCTTTGGCATCTGCTGGCGATACTATACTGTCTATCTCCCCGCCGTCCTCTGGACCGCTATGTTCACAAGTCGCACCTAGCGGACACTGGGCGCAAGGGCCTCAGGATGTATTCCCACAGGAAACCCCCTTTCCGTTGTCTTCCCCAGGTTCCCCCTCTGAGGAAGTTCACCGGAAAAGTTTGTGCAAGAGGAAGCACATGGACTCCACAGAGGAGTCCCTCACTGAAGACACAGACTTTGATGATGGGGAAGGATCCCCTCAGTCACCCTCTGAGGTATCCTTTGGTGATATCCTCGAAATCCTTAAACAGGGAGGTGACTAGCAGCCCTCTAATCCGACCTTTGAGGAGTCTGTGTTCCTGAAGACTTTTTGCGCCTGGCCCCCTACCTCCTGGGTTACTCCACCTGCCTATGAACTGGTCCGGCTCATTGTTCAGCATGCATGGAAGGCTCCTGATACCATTGAGGCTATTTCCCGGAGGCCAGATAAGATTTTGTCCCCTCTTGCTATGGATCCCCATTGGTCCAAAGGTCTTCCTGTGGATGCTCTGCTGGTGGTGGCCGCAACCAAAAAGGATCTGGCGGAAGAAGAAAGCCAGACTGTCCATCTGCCTAACAAAGAGTCCCGGGCCCTGGACAGGATAGGGAAGTGCACCTTTGCATCAGCGACCTTTGCTATCAGGTCCCTGAATTATATGGCACACTTTACCAGGCTCCAAAGAGATCTAATTTCCGAGCTCTCTGAAACCTTGGCTGGTGCTGTGTCTGATGAGGTCCGTGCCAAAGTGGCCTCTCAGCTGGCCACCACTGAGTCAATATCTAACTCCTCCATGCGACTGATATCTCACGCATTAGAAGGAGCAGCTAGAGTGGCGGGTTCAGCTGTAGTCTTGAGATGACAAGCCTGGATGCGCTTGTGCAATTTCGCGGAACCCTTTAAGGCTTTCTTTCTTAATGCTCCCATTGAAGCCTCTTCATTGTTTGGACCCAAAGTTAAAAGCACACTGGCCAGATGTAAACAGAAAGGTAAGACCCTTTCTGCCATAGGTGTCCATTATTCTTCCCCTCAACGTGCCTTCTCCCAAAACCAAAAGAGTGGGAAGATATGGTTCAAGAAGTCTCAGGGTCCTTTCCGTGACACACAGGCCGAGTTCTCCCCTAGAGGCAGAGGGGGAAACTCACAGAGAAGACACCCCTTTCGGGGCAGAGGGGGTCCACGTAACCAGGGTTCCAGGGACTCTCTTCCTGGCCAATCCTACCAGCGCTCCTGAAGAGAGGCCCAACTCCTTTCCTCTGGAGGTGGTTGGGTGTCGTTTCTCCTTGTACCCTTCTGCCTGGCTAACCATCACCACAGATTCTTGGGTACAAAGGATTATAACCAGAGGTTATCATATCCCCTTCAATCTTTGTCCTGCCCCTTCAAAAAACCTACCCGACGTTCCACCCAGTCAAAGGGAAGAAACAGCACTAGAGATAGCAAAGCTGCTAAGAAAAAAAGGCATCCAAATAGTCCCTCCAGACCAGATAGGATTCGGAATCTACTCAAGACTATTTTTGGTGCCAAAGAAAACCGGGGACTGGAGACCAATTTTGGATCTCAGTGTATTGAACAAGTTTGTAAGAGTACAAAAATTCTGGATGGTCAGAATACAGTCTATCCTCCCGCTTTTGGAAAAAGATGATTAGATGTGCTCGATAGATCTTCAAGATGCGTACTACCACATAAAAGTGGACAGGCCATCAAGAAGATTTCTGCACTTCTATGCGGGAGCCAGTCACTACCAGTTCAGAGTACTGCCCTTTGGACTCTCTACAGCCCCCAGAGTGTTCACAAAGTGCATGGCAGTCATCACAGCTCCCTTGCAACTTCAAGGATTCCAGGTGTTTCCATACCTAGACGACTTGCTCATCTCCGCCCCCATCAGACATCTATTGGAAGAAGCCTTGGCATACTCTCCCCTCGCTGCACAAAGGCTAGGCATAACCATAAACTGGCAAAACTCTAATCTCACCCCATCTCAGTCCACAGAATTCATAGGGGTCATCTTGGACACAAAGAATTGCAGAGCATCCATTCCAGAGCACAGAATTCTAAGGATAAAGCAACAACTGATCCCAATCCTTTCAAGGGAGAAATCCACAGCTCACTCTGTCCTACAGCTGTTGGGTTCCATGGCAGCCTCCATCACCATTGTCCCCCTGGCCAGGTTTCACATGAGGCTTCTACAATGGCTACTGCTCACCCAATGGTATCCTTTCCAATATCCTCTTTCAGCCAAGATTCGAGTAACTCACAGGTGCAAACAGGATTTAAATTGGTGGATGACCCACAACCCGTCACAATGGTCTCACCCCTTCTCCCCCCAGCAGCCCAAGGCTACAGTAACCACGGCCGCCTCCCTGATGGGGTGGGGGGGGCTATGTCAGGGACAGACAGTCCAAGGCACTTGGTCCGAATTGGAGGCCCAACTGCATATAAATGTTCTAGAGCTGAGGGTGGTGCTTCTGGTGTTGCAAGCATTCTATCCCCTGCTGCCGTCTGGGATGATTGCGATACAATCAGACAATATGGCGGTGGTCTGGTACATCAACAAACAGGGTGGAACCAAATCTTACCCCCTTTGTCAAGAGGCCATGAGGATATGGCAATGGACGATGGCTACCAACCGTTTTCTTCTAGCAACGTACATTCCCGGGAGTTCCAACGTGATAGCAGACAGACTCAGCAGGTGCATTCTACAACCTCACGAGTGGTCCCTGAATCCCTTGATAGCGGCGGAGATCTTCCACCACTGGGGCCGTCCTTGCTGCAACCTCTTTGCATCCCTGACCAACTACAAATGCAGCAACTACTTCGCCCTGATTCCCCCTCTGGGACAGTCACCCAGGGACGCTCTATCCACGATTGGCCCTCGGGTCATTTTTATGCATTCCCACCTCTCCCCCTCATTCCCCAGTTTCTGAAGAAAGCCCGTCGAATGAAGAGCAAGGTGATCCTCATAGTACCATACTGGCCTCATCAGATTTGGTTCCCCTTCCTTTGGCCTCACCTGCTAGATCAACCATGGATTCTCCATCCAACCCCGGGGTTGATCTCACATCCGCAGAACCTGATTCATCCCAACTTGGACAGCCTGAAGCTCACAGCTTGGCTCCTCCAATTCCCTTGATTGCCAGGCAGAATGATCTTTCTTTACCAGTACGGGACATTCTTATTGCATCTCATAAGTCTTCCACTAGAATTACTTATCTAAGCAAGTGGAAAAGATTTACCTGTTGGCTGAAAGAAAAACAAGTAGATCCCTTCTCAGCACCGGTGTCAATAATACTAGAATATCTGGCCGACCTATTTCAATCGGGTCTATCGGCCTCTACCATCAGAGTTCATTTAGCTGCAATATCTAATTTCCATGAGGGTGTCCAAAATTCCTCTCTTATGTCACACAAATTATGCAAGACCTTCATAAAAGGTGTGAATCATCTGAAGCCCCCTTTTAGAGAACCTATTCAACTGTGGGACCTGTCATTAGTTCTACAAGCTCTAACAATGCCACCTTTCGAACCAGCTTCTTCTTGCGACCTCAGATATTTGTCATGGAAAACCTTGTTTTTGGTCACCATTACTTCTGCCAGACGTATCTCTGAGCTTCAAGCCTTATGCATCAAGAGTCCATACTTGATTTTTCATAGAGACAGAGTGTCTTTGAGAACTAATCCTTCATTTCTGCCAAAAGTGATCTCTGAAATGTCCATTAATCAAACCATTGAATTGCCAGTTTTCTTCCCCAATCATTCAAACAAAGGAGAGTATTTCCTACATACCCTAGATATTCACAGGCAAATTCGCTTCTACTTGAACAGGACTAAAGCCTCTCGTAAATCAGACCAGTTATTTTTGGCCTATTCCGGACCTAGATTAGGATGTGCTGTTGCTAAGGTCACATTGGCTAGATGGTTGAAAGACCTTGTGACCTTCATTTATACACAACATAATATTCCATTGCTTACTACCATAAAGGCTCATTCGACAAGGTCGATGGCAACTTCTGCTGCCTTCCATGCCAGAGCTTCTTTACATGACATCTGTGCAGCTGCAACTTGGGCTACGCCTCATACCTTCATCAATCATTACAAATTGGATTTGGCCTCCAGGGGAAGAGCATCTTTTGGTTCTATGGTGCCCAGGAATGTCCTTCCATGAAAGCCTCCCAGGAATACAGGTAGCTGGGGACTCTGTCCCATACGTAAGGAATGAATGAGGATTAACAATATCAGATAAAGAAGTTGTCTTACCATAACGTTCCATCTGTATTGTTGGTCCTTGTTCAGTCATTATGACCCTCCCTCCTTCCCCCTCCTGTGGCTTCTAGTGGATATCACCATCCGGGTCTTTTAGGTCATTTGACCAGAGGTAGCCTCTACCTTCTTTTGACTTGCAAACTCAATCTGAGGTAACAGGGAGAGAGGAATTCTGGGTAAGAATTTAGCTCGAGAGTTTGTAGCTGACACGAGCTTGGAAGATGGCTGGCTCGGTTCTGAGGTCAGAACTGATACCCATATGCAATGACTGAACGAGGATCAACAATACAGATGGAACGTTATGGTAAGACAGAACTTCTTTTTCCTCTCCAGGAAAGAGCCAGTAGTCAGCAGGCAATCATGATGAGTTTGTGAGTGAAAGGTTTTATCCAATGCCTGGCCTCCTCATCTTTTTACTGTTTCCACTTTGTCCAGCACTGACCTGACTTCAGATCATGACAAGTACCCCTCTGCAGGGCATTGCTCTGGCCACACCCAAAGACTATTTTCCTAACAGTGATGCAGCTTCAAACATTTGCACTCTCTGTGCTGGGCTGGAATGAAACACTGGCACCTACAATCATTTTTGCATTCTCTGTGCTGGGCTGGAATGAAACATCGGCACATATGATAATTTCTCCATTCTCTGTGCTGGGCTGGATTGAAACACTGGCACCTACAATAATTTCTGCAGTCTCTGTGGTGGGCTGGAATGAAACACTGGCACCTATGATAATTTTTACATTCTCTGTGCTGGGCTGGAATGAAACACTGGCACCTATGATATTTTTTATGTCAAGTGTCTCTGTCAGGTAGTACAGACAGTGCTGGGGGGTGATTGGATGACAGCAAAAACACCTAGAAATTTTATGAGATTACAAAACTGAATGTTGGAACTTTCCAACAATGCACTCCAGGAGCAAGCTGTGTGACAGGCAAAAATAAAAAAAAAAAACTGGGGAGAGCATGGACTGAAGATGCCCTCCAAGCCTGGCACATGATATGATAACCTGTGTGACAGGAGGTGCATAAACTGAGCAAGAGAGATAACACAAATTTTACGTTTTACAAACTCTGGCTATAAGAACAGGAAGGCAGTTACCTACAGCAGAAGTCCTTCAAATCAGATCGGTATCACAGCAAATACTTCCTAAATACTCATACCTGAAGTAATGAACCCTGTGTTAGGTACAGCACTGAAATAAAACAAAGGACCCAAATGCATGGTACTAGGTATAAAGGAGTCTATATTAATTCATCGAAGGTTCATTCATCAAACCTTTCTTTACCGAACCCTAACCACTGAATGTTCATTTCAATGAATGGTCTCATCGAAAATAAATTTAAACAGGTAAACTTAGCACTTGGCCAAAACAACACTGGAACAGATACCACAGTATGTAAAATCCAACAAAATGGGGGGCTGCCCCCCCCCAACTATATATATACCAACTCCGAGATTGCACTACAGTGTGGAAAAGGGAAAATTTGTGCTGCTGGCCAACTGCTTCCTTTCCCTATGTAAATTTTTCGCAGATATGAACAAACACTGAAATGAACATTCGATGGTTAAGGTTCAATGAAGAAAGGTCACTGAAGTGAACCTTCGATGAACTAATATAGATCTGGTATAAAGGGCAGTTAAAGCTTCTCTATGTAGGCATTCTGCCATGTCCTGGTAGCACTCTAAATGTCAGTATATTTCCAAGTTTCACATGCGCCAAATTAAAGTATGATGCCTTCATAAGAAAAGTGAGCTTCTGACTCATCATTACCATAGGCTGGCTAGCTGATGAAGTGCATAAACGCAGTTAAGTTGATTCACTGCACTCGGACTTTGGCAATGCCTCCATAACACACTGGTTGCTGAAAATGAAGTTTAATGGGACAGATGTGGGTTAAAACTCTTGAGTTCAGTGCAGAAGTGACCGAAGAGCAGACAAAGGTAGGTTATGAGGGGAGTTCAATCTGGATTACGATTCAAAGGGTGCTGCAATAGAGCCAGTGTTGCTTAATGTTTATTTGTGAGACATTAGTTTGGCTGCAAAGGGTAAGACTATACTGTCTGTGAATTATACTAAATTAGGTGAGTTTGTGGGTGAGGAGGGGTTGTCTTAAGAGGGATTTGGGGAAAAGATGTTGAGTTAGGCTGGGGTTAATTGAATAAATAAAAGATACTGCATCTAGGACACTGTGATGCATTTATGGAACATTACCTCATGGGACAAATATTCTTCTTGAAAAGTTAAGAAATGATTTACAGATGTTGATCTGAGAAACCCAAAAAAGTGTGAAAAGGTGGTACCAAGGACAACAAAATAAAAAGATGCATTATGGGGGTATTCCAGAGATAGGCAATCGTGGACATACAGTCTCTTGCCTGGACCACTAGAACTAGTGTGACAGTTGCTTGAACACTGCATGTTGAGTTGGTAGGTGATTACACTGTATTTAATTTAGACCACTAGAACTTGTGTGACAGTTGCTTGAACACTGCATGTTGAGTTGGTAGGTGATTACACTGTATTTAATTTGGACCACTAGAACTCGTGTGGCAGTTGCTTGAGCACTGCATGTTGAGTTGGCAGGTGATTGCACTGTTTTTAATTTGGACCCCAAGAACTTGTGTGACAGTTGCTTGAACACTGCATGTCAAGTTGGTAGGTGATTACACTGTATTTAATTTGGACCACTAGAACTTGTGTGACAGTTGCTTGAACACTGCATGTTGAGTTGGTAGGTGATTACACTGTATTTAATTTGGACCACTACAACTTGTGTGACAGTTGCTTGAACACTGCAGGTTGAGTTGGTAGGTGATTACACTGTATTTAATTTGGACCACTAGAACTTGTGTGACAGTTGCTTGAACACTCCACGTTGAGTTGGTAGGTGATTACACTGTATTTAATTTGGACCACTAGAACTCGTGTGGCAGTTGCTTGAACACTCCATGTTGAGTTGGCAGGTGATTGCACTGCACTTAATTTGGACCACTAGAACTTGTGTGACAGTTGCTTGAACACTGAATGTTGAGTTGGTAGGTGATTACACTGTATTTAATTTGGACCACTAGAACTTGTGTGACAGTTGCTTGAACACTGCATGTTGAGTTGGTAGGTGATTACACTGTATTTAATTTGGACCACTAGAACTTGTGTGACAGTTGCTTGAACACTGCATGTTGAGTTGGTAGGTGATTACACTGTATTTAATTTGGACCACTAGAACTTGTGTGACAGTTGCTTGAACACTGCATGTTGAGTTGGTAGGTGATTACACTGTATTTAATTTGGACCACTAGAACTTGTGTGACAGTTGCTTGAACACTGAATGTTGAGTTGGTAGGTGATTACACTTTATTTAATTTGGACCACTAGAACTTGTGTGACAGTTGCTTGAACACTGCATGTTGAGTTGGTAGGTGATTACACTATTTAATTTGGACCACTAGAACTTGTGTGACAGTTGCTTGAACACTGCATGTTGAGTTGGTAAGTGATTACACTGTATTTAATTTGGACCACTAGAACTTGTGTGACAGTTGCTTGAACACTGAATGTTGAGTTGGTAGGTGATTACACTGTATTTAATTTGGACCACTAGAACTTGTGTGACAGTTGCTTGAACACTGCATGTTGAGTTGGTAGGTGATTACACTGTATTTAATTTGGACCACTAGAACTTGTGTGACAGTTGCTTGAACACTGCATGTTGAGTTGGTAGGTGATTACACTGTATTTAATTTGGACCACTAGAACTTGTGTGACAGTTGCTTGAACACTGAATGTTGAGTTGGTAGGTGATTACACTGTATTTAATTTGGACCACTAGAACTTGTGTGACAGTTGCTTGAACACTGCATGTTGAGTTGGTAGGTGATTACACTGTATTTAACTGTGTAATGTATGAGTAAGAGATTAAAATAACAAAGTAAGGGTGTGGGCGGTGAAGGCCCTAATGAAGGGGCACAGACACGTATGCCATCCTTAACTCACACTAAGACAAACTGAAATACATGTGTAAATTAGGTACTAGTCAGAATGCAACCAGAGTACTGGGTGCAGTTCTTGAGGCATTAGAGAAAAAGGATAGCATGATAGTTAAGGAGAATAAGGTAAGAAGTGCAACAGGAGCATTAGCATTTTCCAGTTATGTTTATTTGAAGGACTGAGAGATGGGAAAAATACATTAGTACTTTTTCACACTGAAGGCACAGAAGTTAGCACATGAGGAAGTTTTTTTTAGTATGTGTGGACAAGAGGAATGAAATTTATGTGTGGCTTATGTGGTGTAAAACCACAGAAACTTTTGTCATGGGGTGAAATACGTGGGATGGGAATGTGTAGGAGGAAAAACAGCAAGGAGTTAGCTGGATCAGTTTTGTGGGCTAGATTACACAGTGTCTTATAATGTCTTGTATGGGCACTTCACAAAAATGTATGTACATCGTACCAGTTCAGATTCATTATAAAAGAACCAAAAATCATGAAAAGTAGTTGTCATTAATAGCAGGTGCTCATGAAATCTAGCTCTGCCATTTCCATGGCAACAGTTTTCAACACAGCAATCCAGTTAAATGAACAATAAAGGATATTCTGTACTTTAAAGAAGCTACAGTTCCCCCATCTGTCACCAGCTATAACAGCTGCAAACAAAGCTGCAACCACTAAAGAATGTGTATGGGAATATAAGAAGTTAGTAACCAGGAGGAAGATGGCAAACTGGCAACACTTACAAAAGACGAAGAAGTTTGTCTGTTTATTTGTTTTTGTTGACCAGCAAAGTCCAACTGGGCAGATCACATTTTCAGTGGAGATCCAGGAACTAAAGCTCCATCTGAGTAAATTTATATTAACAAGTTAATTTCAGACAGTTCTCATGAAAAACAGTTAAATTTCTCATGAAAAAACAAACATATTTACAAAACAGGTGCATACAGTGAAGTATTTATATCAACAATTATAAGTCTATACAGTACTTGTAGCTCTAAATTATTGAAGGAAGTAAATGGATTGATACTGCAGAAGGAAAAACGTTGTAAAGAGGTCTAGTGTTCTTAAATTTCAGTAAAGAAAGGGTTGCAAGGAGTTCAAGATATATAATAAAGTAAATTATAAAATATTGTAGGAAGGAAGATTTTAGTATTGCTTAGCTTTGTAAAGAGTCCAAGAGATATAATGAAGTAAGTTACAAAATGATGTAGGAGAGAGGAGGAGATGGTAATACTGTATAGGAGGACAGTGGTTATAGCATATGACAGAGAGTATGGTATAGGATTAGTTAATTAAAACTATAATTCTGAGCAACAATCTATTGTTTGCTAAACAATAAAAATATTGACAATTATATACACTGTGAGATCACCACTAAAAGAGCAGGTTAGCAAAATTCATATTTATTTCTTGATGCCTACTGCTTGATGCTTAGATAGTTAAATGAAGCAGTTTTTTTCTAACTTGTTTACTATGCTTCTGAACCCTGTACCATCACACAACAGTGTAATCTACCTCCCAAAAGTATTACTCAACAAAGTAGGCAGTACAACAGGACTGTACACACCTTATTTTTACACTGAACATCTAAGACTTTAATCAGGTAAGTCACATTGGCTGATATTACTCACAGAGAGCCAGAGGAGCCTGAACAGTTATTCACAAATTCTATATAGACCAAAGAACAAATTCACAGAAGCACAGTTCTCAGAAAGGCGCTTAACATGAGAGTTGGGTGCTTTGCTGTGTTAAGCCATACTTTTCATCCCTGAGAAGTGTGCACAGTAGGGCACAGCACTTCTATCCTCGCTCACCACCTCAAATAGACGGTGGTACTCAAACTGGGATCATTCTTTCTGCAGGCAGTAAGGAATTCCTTCTCCCATACAACAGTGGAGATGAACCTCTGTATTTGTGTGTGATTGATATGACTAGGACTTGGACCTCAGCAAAGCAAAACATGATGTCTATCATAACTCTCAACTGTCCCTAATGCTGCAGACTGTCCCTGATTTTGCCTCATATTTTTGCCATAACCCTCTTAAATGTTTTTTTTTTCCCAAAAACATTTTTATTTTGTTCCCATTTTCATCCATGAGAAACAATCACTTTATCCAAGAGAAGTTATAAGTATTTGATCAAAGGTTTTCCTATTTTTGCCATGCTATTTTTACCCTCTTAAATGTTTGATTATTTGATAAAGTAATAAGGGTTACAGTCAGTCAATACTGCCAGACATTAGAGCAGCCTTCTTCTTATTGACCAGAAAATGCATAATGATGAAAACTTTGTTATTCTACTTGCACTTTAAGTGAACTACCGTAATAATTAACAATTGTCCATGATTTTGGTCCTTTGCCCCCCATATTTTCAGTTCTGTCCAGATTTCTTGTGCAAAGAATTGGAGAAGTATGATCCCTAACACGTCAGATGTCTCAACTGCTTTACTCAAGAATTATGGCCAAAGCAAAAACAAAAACTGGGGGAAGAAATGGATAAAAAAATGTAATTATGTGAAAATGTTATTGATTAGTTTATTTATTTAAATATGTTTATTAACCAGAGAAGAGCATCAGTCTACATAGACCTGTTCAGACTGAAGCCAATAACACTGTATTCTGTATTTAGAGACTGCACTCAAAGTTACACAGAAGGAAAATGGAGGCTGAGGGAACCAAACTGCAGGTAAAGTGAAGCAATGTAGTAAGAGATGCAAGCATTACTCCTCTCCACTAATGCCCAGATATGTAGGAGGATCAACTACAGATAATAGAAATGCTCAACATTTACATGGGGCAGGACAAAAAAAAAACACAGGATGCAAAATGGGAAACAGCTGCAGGATATGTAAGACAGACCTTTAACCACAACAATGATCCACTGAGTGCATGTCTACAGTGGCTTGTATAGCCATCATGTGCCTGTGGTACACCCTGAATTCCTGTAGTGGCTATGTGCCTTATAATAGATTTTTTTCTTTACTACTGCCTCCCATGTTGTAACTCTTCCTCCTCCTCCTCCCTTGCGATCTCCTTCATCCTTATCATTCACTGCTGGGCCTCCTTCACCCATTCATGCAATTCACTGTGCCAATTTGTGTTTCAGTGATAGCAATACATTGGCTGCAGAAACTCTACCATTCAAAGAACATCTAGTTGTCTTCTACTGACTAGCAGGGCATCATCCCTTCACTTCCTTCTGTGTGCTACTCCTGGTCAGATACTGAAATAGGTCCAAATGGATCAGTGCTCTATTTGTAAACAAATACAATAAAATTAAAAAAAAAAAACAAAATAACTGTCAGATAAGAAAGCATAACTTTTCTAAGTAATTCATGGGAGTGACATCAGAATTTCATTTTTATTATTTTGGTATGCAGTAGCAGATCAGAGATGGAGGAGGTGCAGAGTCAGAGCCTACAGCCTGGACTGCTGTGGTTTTTCCAGCACACACAACTGATTTATGAGTCCAGACACCACCTTGCTGTGGAAATTTCTAGATATGCTACTGGTATGGAAAATTCCTATAGGAAAGATCAATACATGATCATTTATAAAACTATTCTTCAATCTCAACTGATCAAAAACTCAATTCTCTGGCAACGCACTCCTTCACTGAATCTGTAATTTGAGACAACCCATTGATTCATTCATCTTGAGAGACCTTGGTGACTCATAGCTAAAAAGAGCAGTGATCTCAGACATCTTGGTTATCAGGACAGAGTGGAATCCCTCTCTGTACTTAGTCTCTTATAAACTCCTCTATGGAGATTTTTGTCTGGCCTTTCAAGCTACGAAAGTTTCAGCCCTCTTTAGCCTCCTACGCCTGCACAGAACAAATGGCACCTAAAATAGCCGGTTAAAGGAACCAAGCCTTTATCAACAGATAGATGAGACACACTGGTTTGGTAGAGTCACATCCCAGTGTATCCCGCACCTCTGGAAATGGCAGACTGCTGTACATCTCAGTGACACTAAATGAAAAATAATATACGGGAATGTAATCTTGGTGCTATGTACATGCTAGATCTAGTTTGTAAATATTTTATTTTGTCTTTTTCTATCATACATTCTATTTTCATTCAGGGTGACAATATACATTTGCCCACCAGATGGAGACAAAGGATTTTTTTCCACCTACATGTTCATAGGTTTCTGTTCAGTGGAACCAATGCATATTAAAAGCTATGGTTGTTTATTTTTCTACACAAAATGCAATATTTATCAGGATGGAAACATTATTATCTATTTATGCCGCCTGTTATATTTTTTCTTTTTCCTTAAACACGTTTTTTTACGAGTGCATTGACTGATGGAATGTTCTTTGGAATGGTTATCTGCTTCTGACTGCATTATATAATGGGCAGTATTCGTTGCTGTCTTTAGAATAAACTGATGAGGATGCCACTAGTGAATCTAGTTAGTGTACATTAAGATCATGGTATTGTTTATTGTGCTGTGTTGTGATGCTTAATAGTTATTGAACTATCTTCATATCACTTTGGAGTTTTTGATTGTGGAGTTTACGTACACATGTGGCTGGATCAATTATTTGATACTGAACAGGCACAATGTTGACATTCGGAATATCAATATAAAAGTGTTGAAACACAGAATGTCGACATTGTGAGCATGATTACCCTGCAGTGGGCTAAACCAACTGCAAGTGTTTTTACAGATGGAGGGGGCAAGCCTCTCTGCACTCCCCCTGGTAATTATAAACACTGAGTCCAAGATCACAGACTCCCTGGGAAAGGGAATACTTTCTTACCTGAAAATTTTGATCTCTTGCACGTCAGCAATCTGTTTCTGTCAACCAAATGGTGGACCAAACAGTTGTTGATGTTCTGCCCATTCGATAGGAAATAAAAGAACCATATTTATCTGTGCGTGTGTATACAGCAAAAAACATTATGAAGCCAAGAATAACAGACTGAAAGAAACAAATATGACAAGTTGTTCAAGATGGCTTCAAGAGATAAAAGTGATGGGTTCAGTATTTCGGGCAGTTGTTTGGTTAGGGAGCAGAGAATATTTTGTTTGTAAATGAAAGGGGAGCTTCAGAGATAATACTGGAGCTATAAATGGTAGAGGACTGGATTGCAAGGTCAGACAGCATAGAATGGGACGGAATAAAAGGAAAAAAAGAAGGTCAGTAGATGGAACGGAAAGAAAAAGGTAAGGGTAAGAAAAGCTGAGGATAACCGGACACGGGCTAAAACTGTAAGAGGACTGCAGACAGGTGGGGTGGCACAAAGTAAGATGAATAAATTCAATGAGTCTGGAAGGGTGATGGAGGAGCTTCAAGCAGTGATGTAGCAAGGGAATGTGGGCATTGCTGATAATCAAAGAAACATAGGCCAGTGACAATTGGAGGTATGACCTGGAGATGTCTGGGTACAGTTTGCTCAGGAAAGGTAGAAAAAGAGAGAGATAGTGGTGGGATGGCAATCAACATAAAATACAGAATTAAAATGGAACTTAGAGGGGAGGAAGAGCACCAAAACCTACAATGAGGCAAAGATGTAATCAGGATGAAAAGCTACATTATGGCTGAGGAAGGAAGGAGGAGGAGGGAGGACTGATGGAGCCACGTGGTGTATTACTGACCCTAGAGAAGAAAGCAAGATGAGAGACTGGAGTAAGGAATTAAGGAGGGGGTTATTAGGAAGAGAGAATAGTCATGGGGGGTTATTAGGAAGAGAGAATAGTCATGGGGGATATGAGCCTGGCAGGAGCTGACTGATGGATCCCATGCTGCAGGGCACAGAGGGAGAAGAAACTGAGTGAGGTCATTATCTATGATGGAGTCAGCCAAATAGTGATGAATTGTACCAAAAAGATAAGAGCATGTCAATGATGTCCGGGTTAAGGCACATTGGTCAAAAATCAAACATGACACTGCATGGTTTAGCATAAGGAGGAAGGGTACAAATAAAAAGACAAAGATGATGGTGTAACATTTTAGAACAGTGGATTGCACTGCTCTGGAGGACATATTCAAAGATACGTTTGCAGACTGAGAGCAAATCAAACAAAGAAACTAAGGAAATGGGTAGGGATGGAGTAACCAGAGGTATGGATAATGGTATGAGGAACAGGAAAAAAGACAGCAAAAAAAGAAGGCCAATGTAGCTAACCAAAGGGCTAGCAATTAGGACAAAAGACAGGGCCTACATGAGGTGGAAAGGGGGAAGTGGGGAGCTGAGGGAGGCACAGTACAAGGAAAATAAGAAAAGACAATAAAATTGGTAAAGACAGAACAGTTAAAATTTGAAAGAGAATTAACAGACTGGATCAAGAATGGAAGCACACTTTTTTTAGGTACATAGCTGAAAAAGGGAAGGGAGTGAGGGATAGAACTGGCTAGGCTGAGAAAAATCTGGGAAAGATATCATCAAATATAGGGAAAAGTACAGATACTGGATGAATACTTTAACTTAGTTTTAACAAGTGAAGAAAAGGTGAGGGTGATGCCATTCCAGGAGGGAGATAGGGCAGAATAGGAAGAACAGGAAACAGATGGCAATATGTAGAGACAGCAAATTCACAGGAAATTTATCAACAGATAGATGAGACCTCTGGAAATGGCAGACTGCTGTACATCTCAGTGACACTAAATGAAAAATAATATACGGGAATGTAATCTTGGTGCTATGTACATGCTAGATCTAGTTTGTAAATATTTTATTTTGTCTTTTTCTATCATACATTCTATTTTCATTCAGGGTGACAATATACATTTGCCACCAGATGGAGACAAAGGATTTTTCACCTACATGTTCATATGTTTCTGTTCAGTGGAACCAATGCATATTAAAAGCTATGGTTGTTTATTTTTACACAAAATGCAATATTTATCAGGATGGAAACATTATTATCTATTTATGCCGCCTGTTATATTTTTTTTTTTTCCTTAAACACGATTTTTACGTGCATTGACTGATGGAATGTTCTTTGGAATGGTCATCTGCTTCTGACTGCATTATATAATGGGCAGTATTCGTTGCTGTCTTTAGAATAAACTGATGAGGATGCCACTGGTGAATCTAGTTAGTGTACATTAAGATCATGGTATTGTTTATTGTGCTGTGTTGTGATGCTTAATAGTCATTGAACTATCTTCATATCACTTTGGAGTTTTTGATTGTGGAGTTTACGTACACATGTGGCTGGATCTATTATTTGTTACTGAACAGGCACAATGTTGACATTCGGAATATCAATATAAAAGTGTTGAAACACAGAATGTCGACATTGTGAGCATGATTACCCTGCAGTGGGCTAAACCAACTACAAGTGTTTTTACAGATGGAGGGGGCAAGCCTCTCTGCACTCCCCCTGGTAATTATAAACACTGAGTCCAAGATCGCAGAATCCCTGGGAAAGGGAATACTTTCTTACCTGAAAATTTTGATCTCTTGCACGTCAGCAATCTGTTTCTGTCAACCAAATGGTGGACCAAACAGTTGTTGATGTTCTGCCCATTCGATAGGAAATAAAAGAACCATATTTATTCATGTATACAGCAAAAACATTATGAAGCCAAGAATAACAGACTGAAAGAAACAAATATGACAAGTTGTTCAAGATGGCTTCAAGAGATAAAAGTGATGGGTTCAGTATTTCGGGCAGTTGTTTGGTTAGGGAGCAGAGAATGTTTTGTTTGTAAATGAAAGGGGAGCTTCAGAGATAATACTGGAGCTATAAATGGTAGAGGACTGGATTGCAAGGTCAGACAGGATAGAATGGGACTGAATAAAAGGCAAAAGAAGGTCAGTAGATGGAAAGGAAAGAAAAAGGTAAGGGTAGGAAAAACTGAGGATAACCGGACACGGGCTGAAACTGTAAGAGGACTGCAGACAGGTGGGGTGGCACAAAGTAAGATGAATAAATTCAATGAGTCTGGAAGGGTGATGGAGGAGCTTCAAGCAGTGATGTAGCAAGGGAATGTGGGCATTGCTGATAATCAAAGAAACATGGGCCAGTGACAATTGGAGGTATGACCTGGAGATGTCTGGGTACAGTTTGCTCAGGAAAGGTAGAAAAAGAGAGAGATAGTGGTGGGATGGCAATCAACATAAAATACAGAATTAAAATGGAACTCAGAGGGGAGGAAGAGCACCAAAACCTACAATGAGGCAAAGATGTAGTCAGGATGAAAAGCTACATTATGGCTGAGGAAGGAAGGAAGGAGGAGGAGGGAGGACTGATGGAGCCACGTGGTGTATTACTGACCCTAGAGAAGAAAGCAAGATGAGAGACTGGAGTAAGGAATTAAGGAGGGGGTTATTAGGAAGAGAGAATAGTCATGGGGGGTTATTAGGAAGAGAGAATAGTCATGGGGGATATGAGCCTGGCAGGAGCTGACTGATGGATCCCATGCTGCAGGGCACAGAGGGAGCAGAAACTGAGTGAGGTCATTATCTATGATGGAGTCAGCCAAATAGTGATGAATTGTACCAAAAAGATAAGAGCATGTCAATGATGTCCGGGTTAAGGCACATTGGTCAAAAATCAAACATGACACTGCATGGTTTAGCATAAGGAGGAAGGGTACAAATAAAAAGACAAAGATGATGGTGTAACATTTTAGAACAGTGGATTGCACTGCTCTGGAGGACATATTCAAAGATACGTTTACAGACTGAGAGCAAATCAAGCAAAGAAACTAAGGAAATGGGTAGGGATGGAGTAACCAGAGGTATGGATAATGGTATGAGGAACAGGAAAAAAGACAGCAAGAAAAGAAGGCCAATGTAGCTAACCAAAGGGCTAGCAATTAGGACAAATGACAGGGCCTACATGAGGTGGAAAGGGGGAAGTGGGGAGCTGAGGGAGGCACAGTATAAGGAAAATAAGAAAAGGCAATAACATTGGTAAAGACAGAACAGTTAAAATTTGAAAGAGAATTAACAGACTGGATCAAGAATGGAAGCACACTTTTTTTAGGTACATAGCTGAAAAAGGGAAGGGAGTGAGGGATAGAACTGGCTAGGCTGAGAAAAATCTGGGAAAGATATCATCAAATATAGGGAAAAGTACAGATACTGGATGAATACTTTAACTTAGTTTTAACAAGTGAAGAAAAGGTGAGGGTGATGCCATTCCAGGAGGGAGATAGGGCAGAATAGGAAGAACAGGAAACAGATGCCAATATGTAGAGACAGCAAATTCACAGGAAACTAGCTGTCCTTCTGGAGGATAAAACGCAAGAACTAAATGGACTGCTGCCCAGAATCCTCAGAAATATGGCTAGTGTGCTGGCGTACCTCCAATAGAGATACTTTACAGATCAATGACAAGTGCAAAAGTGCCATATGACTGCAAGATAGCAATTAGGGCATCCCTGAAACATAGGGGTGGGCAGAAAACAAGAGGAGGAAGGGCAATTATGGCGAGAATCCTGAGTGGAAGTTTAGTAGCATTTATAGAGGAAAGCAATGTCCAGGACAGCAAACAGCATAGATCTGTGACCAAAATCAGCTGTCAGCTAAACTGGCCCAATGTTATGGGTTACACTTGAACTTGACAGGGGAGCTCCAGCAGATAAGTCTCTCTGGGACTTCTGACTCAGTCCCATGAAGGCGGCTGATACGAAAACTGGAGGGGCTGAGGACAAGACCAAGAATGAGGAACTAGATAGATGTGTGGTTGAATGGTAGGACAGATAGGGTTGTGGTGAGAGGGACAACATCTCAAATGACAGAGCTCTGCCCTGGGTTAAGTATGTTTTACTGTGTTTGTTTAAGAGATACATGAGGGGAATATGGAGCAGGATCACCTCTTTGCTGATGGCACAATGATAGATGCAGCATGGGAAGATGAGAGCCTAGTGAAGGATTTGGAGAGATTGAACAAGTGGGCAGAAAGGTGGCAGCTCAGCAAGCTGCTAAGAATGCAACTATCAACAGTTTGGATTCTCCTGGACAGGCAATTCTACGTCACCACTGCTGGTTTTCTTGTATGTGATGAAAGATTATCAAATCAGGCCACAGTGCTAAGAAAAAAAAGTTGATCGCAAACATGCACTGCTGTCCAATAAAGACAAATATTTTTTTACACTATTAAGACCAGAAGGTAAAGCATGCAAAATTTATGGTGGGTGATGTAACACTTCTTTTAAAGCACCAGAAACCATCAACTGTTGCAGAACTTATAACTGCAAAACCTAAAAAGGCAAGCACAACAGCTGAAAGTGTAATTATGCCATTCTGTCAGGAAAAAGAATTACAATATTTGAAGCTGCTGTCAAGGAAGTTGTGAGCGCACGAATGTATGGCATAACAATCAACCTGAAGACATGTCATTTGAGATTTTAGCATGGCTTTGCAAAAAACTGTTTGCAAGTAAAGTTGCTGTGACAAAACTGGATGTGTTAACTGACATCAACAGGAATGCTCAACTTCTGACCTACATCGTACATGTTGATGGCAACAGCGTAGTTGAAAATCTCCTGTCTTGTAAACAAAATATATTGCCACAAGTCCAGAGACTTCTTTTGACATGGAAGGTCTGCAACAGAAGTTTTTTTTTTGTTTTTTTGCATAGAAGATGTCGCTTCCATGACTGCTAAATCAAAGAGATTTCATTCTGACCCATGTTTAGCAGCAAAATCTTGACATGCAGCAAAATCTTGACATGCAGGTGAACTATTGCTTTTTACACTGTGATTCAGTGTTTGTATAACTTTTACAAGATCATAAATAATACTTGGCATACCTGTAAAAGTGGTCAGTTTCTTTAGGTCCTATGTAGTAAAGCCTTGACCGCATTAAATATTATGTGAAGACGATCACAAAGTTTTGCTTCTGCATAGTAAAGTATGTTGGTTCAGTCATGGCAAAGTTTGTTCATGCATAATGCGCTCAGAAAACAACTGAAGACTTCCTTTGCTAATGATGGGTTGGAATTTTTTTTCTTGCTGATGAAATGTGGTGGGCAAAAGTGACATATCTCGCACATGATTTTGGACATTTGAATGAACTAACACAATGTGGGGGAGAAGTATAACTGTACTGTTCACTGCCGACAAGTTTTGTGGCTTTCAGCCGAAGCTGGCACTGTGGCACAAAAAGGCATCACAAGCAGTGTGTTAGAAACGTTTCCCTTCCCAGCTGCTGGGAGAGGTGTTAATGAAGAGTATTTGTAACTATGTGGATAATCTTCATCTAAAGTTTGCCTCTTATTTTCAAAACATCGGCATTGCACAGTACAAGGGTGTAAGAAATCCCTTCAGTCTGCTATACCACATGCCATGAAGTTGGACCATACTGCTCAGGAACAACCGAGTTTAGCCTGGATTGCACATAACATTGCAAATGAAATTTAGTAAACTTGAACTGGCCAGGAATACCTGAAGATATCTCAAGTTTTTGATATTCTGCTGGCATTTGCCACTTCTTAACTATTTTAATCAGGTCCTCCCTGCATGACTCGAATCAAGAGAAAACTGAGATCTGAAGTGAAATTTGCAGAACAGGAGCTAAGAGTTTGTCTTTAAACAATTTTGCCGTGAATCCAGAAATTTTCTTCTTCAAAACAGACCCACATTTTCTACATACAGCATAGTACATAACTTAGCTTAAATGCTTTTGTTGATGTTGTATTGTAGTAACATTGTAGTTTGTGTCTTAACTCTGAATAATGAGCAAAATATCTTAGTTTCAGCTTACTTCACAACAGGGATGCCATGCCAAAAATTCTACACTGTTAAGAGTGCCATGATGTGAAAAAGTATAAGAACCATTGCTATGGGGAATGGGTTTGTTGACAACCACTGCTACAGGGGTTAAGGATATGTCCTCCAGAAGAGCTGTACACATTTACTCTAAATTATCAGAAGACTGGACAAGTAAAACAACATCACAGGCATGAGAATTTTTACAAGACTGGACTGATACAAAAAAAAAAAACACAATTAAGTCTACCCCCTCTGCTCACAGAAATCAGATACTAAATTTCAGAATGCATACCTGGTCACTTAGTTAACTTTTTCTATTGGCTATCACCTGTTTTTCCTTACATCTCAAATATCACAATCTTGCTGTGCTTTTCATATATATGTATAAATAAATTCTGTCTGTGATATGTATTTACCTTTGTCTTGTAAGGTACTCCTCCCAGATAAAGCTCTGCAACAGGATTGGGTGCTTTGTTGCCTTTCTTCAGCTGGAAGAAGAAAAAAAAATATTTAATTTTATGTAAATTTGTCTACAGTATTTTTCAAAATCAGCTGCTGTTGTGATCACAACAGTGTATTTGCCCAACCTGGGGAAACATGCAGTGGAGCTCAGATACTCCTCTATGTACAGCAGGAAGTATATAAGACAGCACTCCAGAATTAGTCACTCCTGCAGTTTTCACAGCTCAGCAATAACTGCTTGTACCCTCACTGGTGCTCCACTCATGTACCCTTCACTGGTGCTCCACTCACATACCCTCACTGGTGCTCCACTCACGTACCCTCACTGGTGCTCCACTCACGTACCCTCACTGGTGCTCCACTCACGTACCCTCACTTGTGCTCCACTCACTTACCCTCACTAGTGCTCCACTCACGTACCCTCACTGGTGCTCCACTCACATACCCTCAGTGGTGCTCCAGTCACGTACCCTCACTGGTGCTCCACTCACGTACCCTCACTTGTGCTTCACTCACGTACCCTCACTGGTGCTCCACTCACGTACCCTCACTTGTGCTTCACTCACTTGCCTTCACTGGTGTTCCATTCACATACCGTCACTGGTGCTCCATTCATGTACCCTCACTGGTGCTCCACTCACATACCCTCACTGGTGCTCCATTCACTTACCCTCACTAGTGCTCCATTCACTTACCCTCACTGGTGTTCCATTCACGTACCCTTACTGGTGCTCCATTCACATACCCTCACTGGTACTCCATTCACTTACCCTCACTGGTACTCCATTCACTTAACTTACCCTCACTGGTACTCCATTCACTTACCCTCACTGGTGCTCCATTCAGAGCAAACACTGACAATGCATTTAAAAAGTATTCCTTACAGTGGAATAAGGAACAAAAATTAGAGTGGCACAAACTGATTGCTGAAAGATTTTTTTCCAGACTGGATGCAGCATGGCAGATATAAAGAGGTGGGATGAAATGGGGGTGTATAAATGTAGTGGGTATAATACATCAGAGAAAAAAAGAAAAACTGCACAACACGACTTCTGCTTTTCTATCTGCTAAAACCTAAAGAAGAGCAGAGAATTATTTGTCCCCTGAAATGCTCGCGCACTAGTAACATCAAGTGCCAAGAGACAAAAAAAAAAAAAAATGCTGAAAATCCAGAGAAGAGTGAATCTTGTACGTTGCTCTTTTCTTTTAAACTTCTTTTTTGTGGTGAGCCCCCCCCCCCACATACCAGAGGTTACGTATATAAACTTCAAGATCACCATACCACAGAGAAAAGGGAACATTCTGACAAATGGCCACCTCTGACCTCTGACTTGGTATATATGCAAGTCCATTCTGTCAAGCCATTCAGTATCCCTATTACAGGATTCACGCATGCAGGTCCTGGCATTTCAAACTGTTACTGTATTATTTTCTTCATAGGACATGAAAGAATGGGAGACAGACCTAACACATGGAAGAGACAAGAACATGGATGTTTCCTGTCCCAGATGGGATGGTTGATATGTGTGTGTATATATATATATAGCACAACTTATATGCAAAAGACAGTTCCATGGACACAATATCTTATCACAGTTTTTTTGGCTCTCTGAAAATAATGAACAAAGCGAACCTCCTGGCTGTGGTGCTAGGAATATCTGAGTGTAAAAATATTACTTCCTGACAAAACAAACTAGATATGCCACGCTACTGTCAGATCAATTTATAAAATGTAAAGTTTAACATTAATTAACATGCCTTCTATTTTTTTGTTTTAAAAATGAATTTAACATATCCCAACACATGTTTTGAAGCTCAAAACTCCAAAGGATGTGAGAAATATCTTTTTAACAGCTGTTCTGTCTACATAAGGAAGGGTCTGGGTTCACCTCCATGCAGAGGGCTTTGCCTCCTACTCAGCCCTGCTTAGTTTTACCCGAATTGCCACAGGTCAAGGGTTAGAAAAATTACTCCCAACATTTCCGAAATTTGGTCTTGAAATTCTGTGTTTCAGAACTTTTAAAATCTATACTGGGCCAAGGAAGGTCCAGATGTAATCAGACAGCTTGAAAGAACTTTCTCAGTCTCTTGCAGAAAGAACTGGGAAAAACAGATAAAGGTAAAATTTACTGTTTCCACCCTATCACCACCAGTGGGCCCAATTTCAGAAGGCATCACTCTGCATACAAGCAAGTCGGGCAGTGGTCACATTCCATGCACTGCTCGCGGAGGGTGATAGGGAGTGCCTTCTCACATGATTTTGTACCAACCTGTAGATGAGAGACAAAACAAAATCACTCTCTCTACAGTATAACAACCTCATATTGTAATGCTCAAAGGTCACAGTAGAAAAGAACAAGCTGTAACTTAATTAAGCCTGGGCTCTGGATCCATTGCACTCTGACTTCTGTGTTTTGCCTGCTATGTTATCCTCTCCTTTCCTAGTCCTTGCACAAGGCCTCCCTTCATTACATTTAAAAAGAAGTTAAATACTTATTATAGAGATGAACTTGCATGGCTGTTAAGTGTTTAACAGACAGATGGACAGATCTGCATAGTTGTGGTTTATCCTGTTCAATCCACAGGAATGACACAGCATATTTCATTCTACTCAGCACAAAGAAACTGCAGCTATACCGGTGACTTACCATAACAGTAAACACTGGAGTGTGGCCACTACTGCAGTCAGAAAATAACGATCTCTGCCACATGCTGAGTTCACTTTCCAGCCTGACTTTCAGAGCTGAGCACCTTTCCTCCCTGTCCCAGCTAATGCCACCTTACATCAGATCTTCATGTACCTGATATATGTGCTATCTGCCCACACCATCTTTAGTTCTTTCTTGATGCATTTATGATCACATCAGGACATTGTGTCTCAGTCCAGAGACAGTTCAGGTCCACAACTAAGATAATAAGCACCTCATTGGGGAAAGTTTTCTATCTACATTATTACAAATTTGTACAATGGTTTTCCTTTTCAAGTTTGTGCTATAATGGACGTTTGGAGGAGCAAATGCTGTACACAGAAGTATGGGGCATGTCTGTCCCAGAGAAAACTAACAGGTGTGCCTGTAGGTATCAGATTCCTCACCAGTGGGTATACTACTTAACTCTAAAGCACAGCATTGTTAACTGTCAGAATTGTCAGGATTTTATCCCAATACTGTTAAAAGAATGCAGAAAGCGACCTCCATACATACGTGACTAGAGAGACTTGATGTCATCCCCATGTCTGCAGAGTCACAGCAGCAAAGCAACACAGATGTCCCCTTAAAAAGAAAAAAAAAAACAGGAGACGTGAATGCCAAAGGAGAAGACAGAGGAGTCCCTCAAACTTGATAGTTCACCTACTACTCCTGGGTCTGAAGAATTAGCTCCTGAAGGCACTCAAACAGTTCCCATCCCTAGCAACCATTACAACCAAAACCTCTGGTAATACTCCTTGGGAGGTCTCAGCACCTTCAGCCCCTACTATGTCCCACTAGACTTAAAGACAGACATAATAGCCCATGTTAGATGTTGGCAAGGCAATGCTGTGGCACTAACTTGGTTGTAAAAGGGCAGAATGAATTCCCAATAGTTAATTTTGAAGAACAGGTTGAGATGAGGGAGTATGGAAGCAAGGGAGGACAACCTGAGGCTGTGCAGGGTCAGAAGGGGGTGAGGGAGGAGTATTAAGTAACCCAAGATCTGATTTTTCCACACCTCATCCCTTTATCTAGAAATCTAACTTGCTTTTCCCTAACTGCCTGTACTGGGTGCTTTTACTTTTTTTTCTCCCTCTGTCTCTCTCTGCACTCACGCTGTTTTAACTTCCTTTAATTTGGTCCTGTCTTGCACATAGTTAAACATTATGATGATGCTAAGTGATCTGTCAGACAGTGTCCATTAGGCCGCAGTATTTGGTAAACAAGGCCTGTTTACAGCATTCCTGTTTGTAGTGTATTACTTGTATTGGCACTCCCTAGTATCCCCATTATTTCTCTTCTCCTCATCATCCAACATTTAGCCCGCCTGACTCACTAGCGAAATTCCATTCATGTGAAGGAAAGGCCAGCACTAATCTAAAGTGCTACCATTCCACTTTTTCTCAGCCCCCCTCTTCAAAAAATGCCTGAAAGGTCTGGAAGTTCATGTTGGAAACCTTTATTGTTTTCCACCATTTCGATCGCTGGCTATTTGTAGTATTTCTCAAAAATGTGTTCAGTGTGGACGTTCAGCAGGGTTATTAAGGTGCACAAAAGAACAGTACCATGTGCTTCTCATATGCAGGGTGCACCAGGTATTCAGTAGAGAGTTCAGCTACATGGTGCTCCTTACATGATTAAAGAACAACAGAGCTGGGTGGGGGGGGACAAAAGAAAGTACAGTTGTGTACACTTACCATAAATGTAGATGTTCGAGTGTATTCACTGTTGCAGTCATTATATTTGGGTTATCTGCCTGCAGGTAGCCCTCAGCCGGCCTGAATACCAGAGTCTTGGATTCCTGCATCGGATGCTGTCTCTTCTTCCATGATGTCAGGTCGTCAGGGGTATAAAACATGCAGCCGACACCATTACATCAGTTTTTCTTGCCACAGATGTCAGGTGCCCTCATAATGGGAAGCAATTATATGTTATGTTACACCTCCATCAAAAAGCAAATACACCAAACAAGAAGGAAAGGTAGAGCCAAGGGAAGTCAGGGGGCTGGAGGGAGTGTAACCAGGACTGCAACAGTGAATACACTCGAACTTCTACATTTATGGTAAGTGTACACAACTGTACTATGTTCTTCATGTTTCACTGTTGTAGTCATTACATTTGGGTTGATTCCCAAAGCTAAGGAAGGGAGGAGGAAGTCACAGAGCATCAGGACCAGCTAATTAAGTCCTGTAAGACTGCAGTGACAAAACCAGCTCTGGATTTAGAAAGAATAGGCATGTGGTAATGCTTGGTGAAGGTATGTACAGAGCTCCAGGCAGCAGCTTCTAGGATGTCCCTGGTAGGGACTCCACTGAGGAAGGCTGTAGAGGTAGATGCAGCCCTGGTGGAATGTGATCTTATCCCCTGTGGGGTAGGTTTTCCATGGTGTTTATAGCAGAAATGACTGCAATGGGCTATCCATTTAGAAATGGTTTGCTTTGAAATGGCCTTCTCCTCTGCCCATGCAGCAAAGCCAACTAGCAGCTGTTCAAATTTTCTGAGAGGTTTAGTCCTGTCCAAATAAAATCTAAGTTGTCTGTGCACGTCCAAAGAGTGCAGTATTCGCTCACCTTTGTTTTGTGGATTCGGGAAAAAGGTAGACAAATGAATGGACTGATTTAGGGCCACACTAGACACCACCTTGGGCATAAAAAAAAGGATTAGTCCTGAGGAAAACCCTGTCTGCATGGAAGATAATGAAGGGTTCCACTGCCATGAGGGCCTGTAATTCAGACACTCTTCTTGCTGAAGTGATGGCTAGAAGGAAGGCTGTTTTCCAAGAAAGGAATTTCGACTCTGCAGTTGTAGCTGGTTCAAATGGAGGGAGAGTGAGCTTTTCCAATACAAAGTTAAGGTCCTAGGCTGGAGTAGCTTGCCTGGGGGGGTCTTAAATTTTTGGCCCCTCTGAGGAATTGCTTTAGCAGGGGGTGAGAGAAGAGGGGTGGTTCAGTATTATAATGTGCTGAAATGGCAGAGGCATGAATTTTAATTGACGAGAAGGATAGGCCCTTGTGGAACATTTCTGTTAAGTACTGAAGAATATGAGGTAAGCTGGACATTGTTGTGCCCATCCCCTGAGTCTGGCTCCAGGAACAGTATCTTTTCCACTTTTCAGCATAAGATTTTCTAGTACTAGGCCTCCTTCCTTCCAGAATGACATCTAGCACCTGCTTATTGAGGGATGCTATTGGGGAGCTCAAGGTATTAGGCAGGCTGCAAGGTTCAGGGTTTGAAGCTGAGGGTGCAGAATCTGGCCAGCCTGCTGGGACAGCAGGGAAGGTGTCTGAGGTAGGTGCCATGGTTCTAGCAGTATCATACTGCACAAGAGGGGGGTACCAATGCTGGCATGGCCAGTCTGGTGCAATCACTATTGTCCTTGGCTTGTCCTGTTTGATCTTTAGCAGAACCTTTCGAGAGGAGAGGCAGAGGGTGAAAGGCATAAACCAAGAGGCTTTCCCAGGTAAAGGACAGGGCATCCACTTTCCAAGCTTGACTGTGGGAAGTCCTTGTAAAGAATTTGTCCAACTGGTAATTTTGAAGGGAGGCAAACAGGTCTATCTCTGGAGTCCCCCATTTGTTTCTCAAGAGGTTAAATATTTTTGGTTCCAGTTTCCATTCATGTGGGTCCATCAGATTTCTGCTTAAGCCGTCTGCCAGTGAATTTAGCTTGCCTGGCAGGAATTGAGCTTGTAGGTGTACTTGGTAGCTCAAGACTGTATTCCACAGAGCCATGGCTAGTCTGCAGAGAGGGTATGAGTGGGTTCCCCCTGCTTGTTTATGTACCACATAACTGTAGTGTTGTCTGTCTTTACCAATAATTGTCCTGGAAGGATGTGGTCTTTGAAGGCTGTCAGGGAATTCTGCACAGCTAACATTTCTTTTTGGTTGACATGCAGGTGCATCTGACTCTGGTTCCATTCGCCCTGAATGCACTGCCCTGCCAAGTGAGCCCCGCATGCATAGTCTGATGCGTCTGTTGTTAGGGTTTGGGCGGCAGGGGTAGAGTGAAAGGGAGCCCCTTGTTCTGGTAGCAGGCCTCTGCCCACCAAAGGAACTCTGTCTTTATACAAGCAATGATAGGAATCATTGATTCCAGGTTCTGAGAATGTTGGCACCATAGACTTTTTAGATACCATTGTAGTTTCTTCATATGCAGTCTTGCATATGGAACTAGTAGAATGCAAGAGGCCATGAACCTCATGGCTTGCAGAATTTTCCTTGCAGATAGCTGGGTCTTTGTGGCCAGTAGTTTGAAGTAGGCTGTCAAATAAACTTGTTTCTCTGGAGTGAGGAAAGCCATCTGGGAAGTTGTGTTCAAGCTTGCTCCCAGGAATACAATCTGTAGGCAGGGTACTAGGTGAGATTTCTTTTCGTTTATGGTGTACCCCAGTGAGGTGAGAAGCTCCTTTACGAATGCCAGATGTTTTAATAGCAAGTCCTGGTTTTCTGCCTGAATCAGACAATCGTCCAGGTATGGGTATATTTGAATATTTCTCTGCAAAATGCAATGGCTGGAGCTAGATACTTTGTGAATACCCTGAGCACAGTAGATAAGCCAAAGGGAAGTGCAGAGAACTGATAGTACATGGAGACTGCCCTAAAGCGTAGGTATTTTCTGCAAGATTCCCTTATTGGAATGTACAGGCAAGCTTCCTTTTAGTCTAAGGTTGCCAACCAAGCATCTTTGCCTAGCATAGGAAGCAGCTGTTGAAGTGTTAGCATTTTGAATTTTGGGATTACCAAAAAGGTGTTTAGAACAGAGAGGTCAAGGATATGACACCAGGAGCTGTCCCCTTTCTTCTGCTGGGACAGGTTGAATAGCCCTGATACTTAGAAGAGAGAGAACCTGCTGTTGTGCTTCTGCCCACTGATTTGGGAGTAAGTCTGGCCAATCGTTTGGGGTTGGTAGGGTGTGGAAGTGGAATCTGTATCCTTGGAAAACTATATTTAAAACCCATTTGTCCTGGGTTATGAGTTCCCAGTTTTTTGCATGCAGGGCGAGCTTTCCTCCTAAGGGAGCAGGCAGTTGAGCAGGGCTTGGAAGGGTTAAGGTCAAGTCATTGTGACATTTTTCATTAGGGGGGTGTCTTACTACTTCCTTCTTTGGAAGTGGGAGCCCCCCACTGCTTAGGCCTGTGCGTAGCCTGAGACTGTAACCTAGGTGATCTGCTGTTCCTGGGTTTGGACTGAGAAGGCCTGGAAGAGACTGGAAAGGACCAATTCTTTGAAGGCCAATGCCTACCAAATCTGGGAGGCTGTACTTGCAGGAAATCTTTAACAGTTTGCATAAATTTAGCTTTTTCCTCCATCTTTGTGAGGACTTCTTCTGCTTTATTGGCAAACAGGTGGTCTTGGTTTAAGGGAGCATCCAGTAATTTAGCTTTAACATGATCTGGCAAGTTTTGCTCCTTAAGCCAAGCATGCCTTCTAAGTACAGACCCAGTGACAGCAGCCCTACAAGATGCTTCTAAAGAATCAAAACCACATTGCAAAGTATGTTTACCAACTTGTGCAGCAGAATGCACTAAATCCTGTAATTCTTTGTGTTCAGCACAGTCAGGAATCAACATAATTTTCTGTTTAAGTAGTCCCATAATATGCTGCTGGTACTTTAACATATGAAACTGACAATTTAAAGCCTTAATGGTCAAAGCAGCAGAAATGTATACCTTCTTACCCCATCTATCCAAGGCTCTAGAATCACTATCAGAAGGGGTAGGATTTTTGGCAGCAGTAGCCTTAATGCCCTTTGGACCTTGGGAAATGATCTCTGGATCCGCAGTAGGATTCTTGAAGAGGAACTTTAGAGAGTCGGGTACTCTGTAATACCTGTCAAGTTTTCTGAGAGCTGGAGGTAAAGTGTCTGGGGACAGGCTAGATTCCAAGAAAGCGTCATCTACAATGTCCAGAACAGGAGGGATAGCTAAAGGCCTGAGTTGAGGAAGGAGTAAGAATTCCCTAAGCCTCTTTTTGGAGTCAGAATAATCCTCACTTTCTCAACAGAAATGCTTCCTAAGAGTGTGCAAGGTTTCACCAAAAGAAAAATCTTCTGTAGTGGAAGCAGAGGGAATGGAATCCTCTTCATCAGAATCCTCATAGGTAGATAAGGGCAAATCCTGGTAATCAGAAAAAACAGAAATATCAGAATCCTATCAGAAGAATCAGAAGGAAAATCAGTTCTAGGTTTCTTAGAGAGGGAAGGCTGGCTTCCCCTGATTAAAGTAATAAGGTCTTCAGCCATTCTAAGCATTTGTTTTTTAGGCATATGGGCCTGACCATGCAGTTTGGACATCGGTTTTCTAGGCGTGGGTCGAGTTTTAGGCCTGGATGAAGAAGATGGCATTGGTTTAAAATGCAAGTCTGTAGGCCTGAATACACCCTCAGAAGCTGGTGCCTGCACAGTGGCTCCGGACCCTTCCAAGGTAGAGACATCCACAGGTTCCATAGTTGAAGAAGCATCTCGCGGCATACTGGACTCCGAATGGGTCTCAGTAGAGGCCTGAGAATCTGAAGTAGCGGGTATCAGGGGCTGAAAAAGTGCCTCACTGAGTACCACCATACTGGAGACTAGCTTAACGGAAGCATCGTCAGCAGTTTTGGATCTATGCGGTCTGTCTCTGTCTTTATCTTTACATTTTTTCGGAATATCGGTAGTCGGATAGCTTACCAAAGCCATTTCTGGGTAGTTATACCGAGTACCAAAATAATTTGCTGCAAAAATAGACCAACGATGAATAGTTTGTGGGTTGAATAAGGCACAAAATTGACAGCGATGGATGTCGTGGTCTGGGCCTAAGCAATGAATGTGGTATGAATGAAAATCTTTATGAGGTATTTGCTTTCCACAGGTAAGACAATTGTTAACTTTTACTGACATCGGTTAAGAGCAAGAAAAAGGACCCCCAATGGGGTACTTCGCTTTTTTGAAGACTTTGGTTCTGAAACTCGAATAAGAAAATTTCAGGAGTCAGACGACCGGCACTTGCGAACTGCTTCTACTTTGGGGCACCACGCGGCAAGAAAGACTGATGTAATGGCATCGGCTGCATGTTTTATACCCCTGACGACCTGATGTCATGGAAGAAGAGACAGCAGTCTCCAAATCCGACTTCAGACCAGTGATAAGTGGAGTACCACAAGGTTCAGTCCTGGGCCCTCTCCTGTTTGGTATCTACTTCTCTGAAGTACAGGCTAACACAGAAGGTCTTTGGCTAACGAAGTTCGCAGATGACTGCAAACTAGGAGCCATAATCAAAACTCCTAACGATGTGGACATCCTACAAAAGGGCCTCACTGAGACAGATGCCTGGTGTCAAAGCCATGGCCTCAAGCTCAATGCCAAAAAGTGCATTGTCATCCCCTTTGGTAAAAACTCTGTACCCATGAACTACAACATAGGCGGTAGTATACTTAACACCGAAAGTGTGATAAGAGACCTTGGGACACAGGTGGACAGTAGTCTCTCCTTTGATAATCACATCATCACAGTAATCAGGAAATCCTTCTACATGGCACACCTCATCACAAAAGGTTTCTCATCCAGAAAAAAAGAGGTCATTGTTCCCCTCTACTCATCACTCATTAGACCCATTACAGAGTACAACACCCCTTTTGGTATGTACCTCACAAGACATCTACAACAACTGGAAAGGCCGCAGAAATACCTCACAAAGAGGATTACTGGCCTCAAACAGATGCCCTACACAGACCATCTCAAAAACCTCCAGCTTGAAAAATGGCCTGTCTTACAGTGCTTAGAGAAGGTATGGACGATGATCCAGAAAGCTACTTCACAAACATCTGTGCAGAAATATTTCAGAAAAAGGCAGCAGAGATACCTTTTGCTCTTCTACAATGAGTCTTTCCTTTTCCTTTTAAGGCTTTACCATGATAATCTCAAGAAAAGGCAATGCAGTTAGCTAGCCATATGGATAATGTCAGCTTAGATACAGGTCTTTCCAGCTTTCATTGTTTGAAAGAAATGAAAAGCTAATCTGGGTTCCTCCATTTTTTTCATTCTAGCCATGTAAAATTTTAGCTGTCTGTGGATATCCAGGGAATGCAGAAGTCCATCTCCTCTGTTTTAGGGCTTGCGAAAGCAAGACTGGCAAATGGAAAGTCTGTTTCAATGCTAGGTTAAGAAACCACATTGGGCAAAAAAAACAGGTTAGTTCTGAAGGCTTTTCTACAATGATGCAATAGAGTATATGGCGGGTAGCCTTCAGGGCTTGGTGATCAGATGCTCTATGGAGAGATGTTAACAGCGACCAGGAAAAACATGGTTATCCTTGCCAAGATCTTAAAGGCACAATGATCAGCAGGCTAAAAAGGGTGAAATGCCAGCTTCTTTAGAGCAAACTTCAGGTATTATGGAATGGCCACTTCTTTTCTGGGTGAGGTAAGGTGCAGCATTCACTTCAAGAATAATTTGTGTACTGAAAAAAGAAGGCAACATGGGTTTCATTGGTAGGAAATGCAGAAACTGCTGAGAGGGTGACTTTACTGGGGCACAGGCTAAGATTACATTATAAAAGGTGTTTTAGGTAAGTGAGGACCTGTTAAACAGCGCCTTCTGTGGTACAGTGCTTTGGACTTTTCACCACAAGTAAAATCTTTTCCACTTGCCTAAGTGTGATCTCCTGAAAGTAGGTTTGCAGGCATCAAATCAATACAGAGAGAGAAACTCTGAACAAAGGTCTTTAATTTTGGAATCGGGGACAAATCCTACATGATGTCTAAGACTGGTAAGATTTGGCTACAGTAAGGTACCCCTAAGCTGGGTCAGCAGGTTACAATGAATTAAGGGTCAATGGGTATTTTTTTTATGTGATGCAGAAAAAGGAAGAATCAATGCTGTCTGGGCCAGAAAGGGGCAATCAGAGTTAAAACTGTCTAGCCCTTTCTGACTTTCACCGACATTTTGGAAGTCAATAATATGGGAGGAAGGGCATACAGGAGCTACTTTCTCCAGTGGATTCTAAAACTACTGATCATTCAAGCCTGCTTGCAAGGGAATCTTGAGCAGAACCTCATGATACGGCAGATAGATTGAGTGGAAAAGAGGTCTAAGTAGAACAACCCTACCATTATGTGGCATTCTTAAATGCCCCTCGGCCCAGTGCACATTCATTGGGACTTCTTGATCTATTCAGCCAGCCTGCTATTTTGTTCAGCTATGAGGACATGCAGACTGCCTGAAAAGGAAGTTCTTTTGCAGAGCCAGTTTCCATGCAAAGTCGCTACTACCTAGTCTACATACCTGGTAAAGGTAAGGGGGTCATCTTGTTCATTGATAAACCACATATCACTGCTGTGTTGTCCATCATCACAGTGAGGGTACTAGCTTCAGGATATCTTTAAAAAATTGCAAGATTTAATAAATCAGTGCCAACACCTGATTAACAACAATGTGCTGTATCTGTGATACCAGTTCCCCAAACTATATTTTGAGATGTGTGCACCCACTACCCCACCCTAGGAATAAAGCTTTCATGGTCTGGATCTGAGTGGTGGTTTGGGCTTGAGAAATGGCATACCTACAGTCCTTATCAGTGAAACTTGTTGTGGACAGCAAGGGATCACAGGTAAGGTTATGCCCAAGGAGTGCTGCTGCTGTAGCCATAGATTCCACAGGTACAAACGAAACCTTCTCATGTACAGCTTCATTAAGGAGAAAATCAGATTTCAGGCTGATATGAGAGCACGGAGGGCTTACGTGGTAGTTATGTGGTGCCTCATGGAGAAATTTAGGAAAGAGAAGCTGAGAAGAGAGAGCTTGTTTTAAGGAAAAAATAGTCTGCCTTCTCAAGGGTTCATGACTACTTCTAGAAATGCCTTCACCCTGGAGGGGGACAGACTCAAGTTTTGCTTGTTTCTAGAGATCCTCATGTTTGTTAAACAGCAGATGATCAGATTTAGAGCTGTCTGAGGTTTCACCCAGGATGGGGTCTAGCTCAAGCAGTCATCCAGGGGATGTACACATTTTTTAAATGCCCTTGGAGCAGTGGAAAGCCCCAAAGGCAATAAGGTGAACTGAAAGTTGTAGTGCTCTTGTCTAAACCTGAGAAACCTCCCATGGCCTTGTAAAATGGGGAATGTGGCTGCAGATGTCCTTCATATTTGAGGTTACCATTAGTGCATGTAGCATTAACAAGGGTAATGCAGCCTGCACCATTAACAAATTGAACTTTTTTACCCTTGTAAACTCACTTAAGGCTGAGATCTACAACAGATTAGTCATTTCTTGGAGACAGAAACCGTTCTAAATAAAAGCTTTCCCTTTTCTCTGCAGTAGAGCAGGCAAAAAGTTTATCTATAACCCACACTACAAGGGCCACCTTTTTAACTTGTAGATATCAGCTCCTTTACCCAAGTATCCAAGGTTACGGCAAGCTATTTATCTTTGACAAAATGAGCCTTCCTCTTATCAGGGTTGGTTTGAGGGGGATGGAGTAGGATTCTGTCATACAGTCAAGAGAAGTTAAGATAATCTCATCTTTCCATTAGTGTCCTCAGTAGAGTCTGCATTTTCTGAAAATTGCTTAAAAATATTTCATCCGAGATACTCAAAGCTGCAGAAGTGGACAACGATTTGCAATATGAACCAGGAACTTGCATTCTTTGTTAGGCAATGTACTGTTAATGAGCATCAGCTTACAGCCCCTCCTCATACTGAACATGATGATCGCTTGGTCTGTGGGGGGGGGGTTTATGCAAATCCCTAGCCTTTTGTTTTTCATTCAGCAGAACCAGTCATGTTTCTTGGGTAGAGAGGTTGTGAGCTCCAGGGATGCATACTAAATAGCATACTCAAATGTCTGGAACAAAGTAATGGCAGTGGGATTTGGGCTTATTTATGCTCAACAGCCCTGAGTACCTCTTGTGGGAATCTGATAATTCCTTTGAATCCAACTTAAAATGCTGTTACATTAGGCTTATGGGCTCCTTGAAAGAGATATACTCAGGTAAGAAGCAGGCTGGCAGTCACTCTTTGTTATCAGTTCTATAACCCTGGAGTAAATTTGTGAAATGTATGCCAAGTCTCTGTTTTCTTCCTCATTCCCTCAGAGTCTGATTATGGTTGGAATAAAAAAAATTCTCTTCCTGGATACCAAAAGTCCTGAGTTCAGCTGCCTGAAATAGGGGATACTAATTCTTTGATATTTAGCAATGTATTGACAAGGCAGATGCTGGAGGGACAAACAACCCAGGACCTGATGCCCAATCCAAAGATAGTCAAGCTGGTGTGACTGGGGAAGTGGTCAGGTGGTAAACTTAGCAAAAACAGCAATGAATGCCGACAAGCTCAACATCTGGTCCATGAAAATAGCAGATATCCTTGGGTATTTCTAACAGGGAATGTACTGCATGCTGGTCCACAAAAGATGCCTGGTGGCTGACATCCATCTGTGACCCTGCAGTATCAACAGCTGGGGCCTGATCATCAAAACAAGGTACTAGCCTACTGTTGACCTCTTTGGCAGCTTTGGAAGATGGCTGTACTACAGATGCTGAAACTGGGGGCTTACCAGTTGGTGCCTTGTAGAACTGGAATCTTCAGGCTTGTGTGGGACTGATAGGGTCTCTGAGGTCTCCTGCACCTTGCCTGCATCACTGGTTTTACATATCCTGCCTACTTCAATGGTTTCAACTTTCCTGAGACCTTCCATTTTCCAGCAGCAGTTTTCTTTGACTTTTTTAGGCTGATTAAGAGAAGATGTCCTTACTGGCAATGTCAAGGGTATGTGTATCCCTTACTGTATTGATAGTAACTGTTGGTGCTTCAGAAAGGCTTTCACATCTGTAGCTGTACATTTGGACACTTTGCATTTAAAATCCAAGAACTCCCTGCACTTATCTATAGGGTGATCCTCTCTCAGAATGAAATGGCAATGAAGGTGGAAGTCGTTTGGTGAGATCTTGCATAAGCACACCTGTTGATATATTTTTCTGGGGACATTAGCAGCCATAGAAATACAAACAGAGAAACTGCAGTAAAAAAAAAAAATAGCATACATAGAAATTAAGGAAAAAAACTAGGCAAGCAATCTTGGGGACAGTACAATGCCTGTTCATATACACCTTTAAGTAGACACACTTAAAAATAAAAATTCTTGTTATCCTTTTCAGCCACAAAAATAGTTCTTCCTCCCAAGTTGTGCAGGGCCACAAATCATAGGAAGCTATCCCTCCAGAGAATCCTCTTTATTTGTTGGTATATATTTATGTTCCTAGTGCTGGTGTTTGTACAGACACTGGTTTTACAAAGAAACAGGAAGTCAGACAGGATTGGGTCTTTCATGACCTGAAAACAGGGTCACACATGATGTTGGAGCAACTGGCAGGACACTAAGTTATAACTATAAGGAGACTTGTGCTAATCTGTCAGGATACTCGAGTTGAAGGATTGAAGGCTTTTTTTGTTTGTTAAAAATCTTTGGAGTCTTTCATGTTGAGTAAAATGGTTGGGTTTGTAAATAACAAGTGGGGCACTGTATTCCATGAGGGGTTTGATAAAGGAGGAGTACAGTGGCAGGATGACTGCTCTGGATCTCGACAATACTCCTTTGGGAATTAACTCAGCCATACAGAAGAATTTCCTGATATGTTGGAAACATGATGACAGAATTAGAGAGAGACAGAGAGAGAGAAAGAATTGTCTGCATTAAATACCCAAGTATATTATTACCAAAGCCGCCTGAAGAGGAGTATCATTTACAACGTATGGGGTGGGAGTGGCTTTTTTGACAAATGCTACAATGCTGTACTTTCCTGCACTTACGGTGAGACTGAATTCAGTACACCAAGTATATGTATATTATACCCCTTGCTGGAGTGTCTAATATCAGTGAATAAGTGGATAACAGTACCCGGTTTGCAGTCATCAGCAAACTCGGTCAACCACACCTTTTGGGTATTGGCATGGCTATTTGTGAAATAAATTTGGAAGAGAAGACTCTCCATCACTGGTATGCTACTAGTTGCAATTTTATGTTCAGAGAGGTTACCGACAATTTCTACAACTTGGGATATGTTGGATAGCTAATTTGCAATCCACAAGTAAATGTAGGGCGTTATGTTATGTTTATCTAATTTTGCAATAATACTAGCTTTAGGTATAGTACACAAATCACAAAATAATCATAGCACAACAGCTATCAAAACACGTCAGAAATATTAGAAATAATATCTCCAAAAGAGTACTTGTTACTTTCTAAGAAGGTTTTGGTGGCAGCGATGAACTGATGACCAAATGTCCTCATTATGGCAAAAAGAATTAAAGATAGTGTGGACTGCTCAAACCACTCTCCCCTTTTAAGCAGTGTCATTCTGATGTCTTTGACATGGGGAGGAAATCACTGCACACGGGATAACCACAGCTCTGGACATTGGGTCAACTGGGCAGATGTTTACTTGCAGTGAATTCCAAGTCATGACAAATGCTACTGTAGCAGTGATCCACATGATTTACATTTTGTGATACTGGCAAGTACACTTTTTAAAAGATCCTTGGGGAAGATAAGGTTTTATTACATCAGGAAGGGAACAGATATGACTCTGCTTTTCAAGACTCAGAGTAACAGAAAGTATAGAAAGTTCCCACTTGTCATCTTCACTTCAGCTGCAAGGAAACTATGGCATAATCGTTGTAGAGAAAGATAGTTATAATCAATAGGGTACCAAAGAGGTCAGTACCTAAGCTAGCCTCTTTCAATATGTTTATAAGTGACACTGCAAGAAATCTGAAAGAAAAAAATATGCAAAGTCATGAAATTAAGTTAATGTAAATAGGAGCAAAGAAGACATGGAGAAATGTCAAACAGCAAGGTTTGAGGAGCTGTTTATCATTCATTCATGTCTTCATTCTCTTATTGCCTGCTGTAATAGGCTAAGAGGTTGAATAGTGGAGGATAGGTATTGCATTCATAATCTTTAAAAACATGTGGCCTCGGATGCAAGACAGAATCTGTACCTGAAAGGGGTTAAGATTTTGAAGGTTGAATCAAACAAAAAAAAACTGAGTTTGCACACAAAATATTTTAAATAGGACACAAGCAGAAAGCTTTAATTCAAAGTGGAAAGAGATGATAATAAAATGGGAAAAATCAAGAAATAAGGAGAGAGTGGGATTTTCAATGCAGATCCTTACGTAAAATAAAAAAAACCCAGACAGAACATTATATTCATAAAGTAGCAGAAGGTATTCTAAGAATTACACCAACATAAGAATGGAAAAAGGAGATTTTGCCAATGGGGATGACTGCACTAAGGGGTACAGAGAATAGACAAGAGGGGGCAGGAATTTACTAGAAATAATTAGCAAAGGAGTTAAGGTAATGGCAGCAAAAGGGATTTTAAGGAAGGGCACATCTTTGTATGGCCCAAAATTAGCAATTATGAAGGTACGACCTTAAACAATGAGGGGGGGGGCACGCTAAACAACGCAATGACATCACTATAGAGAGTTTTGAAGAGGAGAGGAGAGGAATTTAGGAGCGAGAACTAAATCTAACGCTCCTCCAACTATTAGCGTTCCTTTAGCGATGACTTCAACAGCTCGTTTAAATGGTGGAATGGAAGGGAAGCAAAGGCTGGAATCCATTGAGCTAGTGTCAACAACTTTTGTTCACTCGAATGAAAAAGTGGAAGAGAGGCGAAGGCTGGAGTCCACCGAGGAAGTGCAACAAAAGAAAGCCATATCAGGAATACAAAATGATGGACAAGAAGGTACATCAAAACAGGTTTTTCACACATTTCCAATAAAACTGAATACTTCAGAGAGACAATTACAGAGAGGCAGGTCATACAGCATGAACCGCAACAAAAGGAAAATACCTACAAGCCCTCCAGCCCTGGGTGTATACTAGAAGGCATGGAGAAAGGAAGTATAGTTTTAAATATTTCCTCAAGGAATCTGACTGAACATGAAAGAAATGTATTGGAAAGGGGACTTTCTTTTATTCCATCACAACGGACTGAGGTAACTGATACCACTTTAGATCTGCACATGTTTGGTAGGAATGTTTTGCTAAAAATGCTTTTTAAAAATCAGGGTGGTGAGCCTAAAGATGTTAATGTATATAAGAAACCTAGTTTATTTATTCCACCCAGCCATCCAGTTATTGATGTTTTTATTAACATTTGTGAAAATGAAATATTTGAAAATGTGAATGGTAAAAACAGAACTAAAACTTTCTCCAATTTTAGCAAGGATGAATGGAATGCTTTAAAACAATTACAGTCTGACAAAAATGTTATCATTAAGCAAGCAGATAAAGGTGGCCCTGTAGTTTTAATGGATAAAATGTATTATGACGCAGCGATGTATGAAATGCTGCAGGATACTTCTGTATATGAAAATATCAGCCAAGCTGATATGGAGGGGATGTTATCACGATTGGATGGGATACTATATGGTTGTTTATTAGATAATACCATCTCAAATGAGCTATACGATTACTTTAAGGTAAAAAAACCTCTAGTGCCTAGCATACATGGTCTGCCAAAAATCCATAAGGATGTATATCAACCTCCTTTAAGACCTATAGTGTCAGGACGTAACTGGTCTACAGTCTATCTCCATATATGTTGAGAAGAATTTAAGAATGTTAGTAAATAAGAACAGGAATATTCTAAGAGACTCTAAGCAATTCTTGCAGGACCTATATGTGTTTAATAATGCATATGAAAGACAAGATGGAGATCTTCTATTAGTAACACTAGATGTATGCTCGTTGTTTACTTGTATTCCGAATACAACCGGATTAGAATTGTTAAGACAATATTTGCTGGAAGAAGGGACATGTGATGGAAAGAAAATAGATCTAATATGCTTATTAATGGAGTTAGTTTTAACCAATAATGTGTTGAGTTTTGATGGTAAGTTATATAAGTAGAAAGATGGTATGGCCATGGGGACAGCAAGCGCAAATAGCTATGCCAATCTCGTCATGGCCACATGGGAAAACAGGAATGTGCTTACTAATGAAAGATGGCCCCAGATCCAATTTTATAAATGGTTTGTTGATGACCTCTTCCTGTTGTGGAGTGGTGATGATGCAATGTTAAAAGAATTCACTACAGAAATTAATAACAGCACTGACTTTCTAAAATTTGAGATGAAATACTCTAGACAGGAAATAGAATTTCTTGATGTAATGATTAGTATGGATGATGTGAATGGGATAACCACCAAGTTGTTTAGGGAGAAATGCCATAGAAATACTTTACTCCATAGAAGCAGTATGCATCCAGGACATATCTTTAAGAATGTAGTAAAAGGGCAAACCCTTAGGACTTCAAGGCTAACAGCCAGGGATGATGAATTTAAGGAAGAACTAACTAGTCTGAAACGCAGATTTAATGAAAGGGGTTACACTGATAGTATGACCTCAGGTATCCTGGATGCATCTATTTCATGGAGAGATAGTATAGGTAAGCCATATTTTTCAATGCCCAATAATGATAGAACAGGTTACGTTCAACATAAAAATGAATCTGTTAGATTCTCTACTTATTTTACCAGCGATGTGAATATAGTAACCAATGTAATAAAAAAGAACTGGAATATATTAACACAGAATCCAGAAATCAAACAAGTTGTAGGGGAAAATCCAAGTTTTATATTTAAGAACAGGAAATCTTTGTAAAAGGATGTTATGCTATCCACATCATAATAAGGGACAAGATATGGCAAGAGTAAAAGGGACGGTTCCTTGTGGTAGATGCAATCAATGCATATACATAAATCATGAGAATGTATTTACACATCCAGACACTAACCGAATATATGATTTTAGTGTAGCAGCCAACTGTAACACAAACCATGTGGTCTACTTGGCTGTCTGTCAGAAATGTTCTGCATTTTATGTGGGCAAGACTGACAGACAGCTAAGATTTAGAATCAGGGAACACATTAAATATTAGGAATGGTGTTGCCACTAATGCGTTAGCCAAACATGTGTCCTCTGAAGGCAATGACCATAATTTCATGTTCTCAGTTATTGAGAGAATTATTCCTAATGAGAGAGGTGATGATATAAGGAATCATACAGAGACCTCTGAAACTAGGTGGATTATCAGATTAAGAGCTAATAAAGGAAAGGGCCTTAATGATAGAAAACCCTTGAAACCAGTTTTGAAGAATAGGAGGTTGTTCAAATGAAATTAAATTATTTTAATGAAAGACAGATAAACATATTAAATATATATTTTAATCATTTGTAACTAATTCATTTTTAACTAATGCATTTTATGTTACAATATTTATTACGTATCTATACTTTAAATGTTTTCCAGTATGACTTGTACATATTGTAGAATGACTGGTTTTACTTTAAGTGCTAATTACTTCAAGCATTAATTGGTTTGATTTGATTGGTTTGAATACTGTTTAAATATAGTTGAGTAGGAAGTGTTTGTTTGAAGGTCTGAAGAAGTGATATGTGTATCATGAAAGCGCTTACCTGAGTGAATAAATTTACCTTGGATTTTATCTACCTTTTATTTATCCTTGGACTGTGTTTAAACTAGGACATTCTGTGCCTTGTTTGCTTCACCATTTCTTTGTGGATTTTAATGGCAGCAAATAACTACAGAGGCAAAGGTTCAATAATGGGAAGAGGCCAAAAAGACATCATAATCATTAAGGTGTGGTAAAATGGAAAGGAGTCTTTTTATTCGGCAAGGCAGGAAGTCCTTGCTGTTTTGTTGTGTGCAAAACTAAAGAGAGTTTCTGCTGCTAGCAAGAAAGGCTGTACTTCCTTAGATGCTTTGTGCAAAACTGAAAACTGTGAAGCTCTGGTTGCTGGATTACCTACAGTTTGTATAACCTGTACACCATAGATAGAGACTGTTCAAAGCATTATAAAGTGCTGATACGCATTGTAAAGTGCTGATACTGCATTACAAAAGCTACTACTTGTCTACAGTGGACACAGAGCCCTTCATGTACAAATGGCCAGGACACCCTGGAGGTACGGTTTACTGGCAGCTGTTTAAGAACTACATTCTGGCTACAAACTGCTACATGAACTCTGTCAAAGACAATGTGTAAGCTGCATCTAATGCTGCTGCAGGTCAACAGGGATCATTTTACAGTCCAGTCACATGGACTACAAACTTGAGTGAGCAATGATTACATCACAGCTAAAGTGAGTGTAAGGCCTGTTAACCATTTTCACTGAAGATAGTGTTTGCTAAGCTTTGTGTAAGAATTCTGAGCTTCTTTCCTTTTGTTTTAATAAGGCTGCACTTCAAGTGACGGCATTGTTTTACCCTTGCCTAGTATATTTGAATAAACACATGATTAAAAGTCTATGAACCAGGAATTTGTATGCCTTTCCTGAAGGCCATAAGCATCAACACTGCTACATGCTTAATCCATTTTGGGTCACAAGGGAGTTGGAACCTATCCTTGCACTCACTGGGTACAAGATAGAAGAATTAATCCAGAATGGAGCACCAGCCGAATGCAGGACACACACACACACACACACACACACACACACACACACACACACACACACACACACACACACACACACACACACACACACATTCTCACACAACATACAACTAGAATAATGCCACCTTTCTTGTCAGACATCTTACGGATGTGGGAGAAAATTGAAGTATTCAGTAAAAACTCACTTTCATACAGTAAAGACATGCCCATACCTCATAGAAGGCACCCTATCCATTTAAAAGAATATAATACAGTCAGGAAGCCAAGAGTAAGAAAAAAAAGTACAAAGTCTGAGGGAAGGCAGAAGCAACATAAAAAAAGAAAAAACAATGTGAGAAAGTGACAAAGAAGACTGAAGAAAACTGGAGTGCCCAGTAAGAGGCTTCACCAAAAAAAAAAAGTCACCATCATTCTGGAAACTTCACCTTTGTAACAACATAGACAAGCCAGAGAGAACGACATAAGGGTGCAAGGTCTGCATCAAAAAAAAAAAAAAAAAATCAACATGAAGAGAGAATAGAAGAGCTTAACATGTACAATGATGGCATGACACAGAATTTTTGAATGTGCCTTTTTTCTTACAGAGAAGGTGGCAGATGACTGGAACAGTTTTCCTGAAGAAGTCAGGGTGTCAAAAACAAACAAAAAAAACTTTTTAAAATCATGTGGATTAGATGTTAACTACTGTTTAAGTAGAATCTGCAACTGCCAACTTCTCTAAAACAGACCAGAAGGGAAGTACTACAACAACATTATCTTTATTACTTCACAAAACTGATACTTTCTGTATGTTGATTAACGCCAGACTAGCTAAAATGTAGCAGAGATACATGTTTCTGAAATGAACCCTTTCATTCCTCCCACACCCTCCCCACTCTCTGCTTTGACTGGATAAAAACAAGAAAAAAAAGAAATGTAAATTAATCACATGTAACCTACCCTGTCTTTTTAGCATTCTGTCTCTCTTTCCCTGCTAAGGTGATGCATTAGGGCCTTGTTCCTCAGTATCTGCAGGATAACCATTTCACGAGCAAGTCAAATAACAGTACTTCATATTCCATCTTTTAAATTGAAAAGGCTGCCTAAAACACTTTAGTCTTTATTTTAAGCAACTTGTCCATCCACAAAAGTGCTTATGCATAATTAAGTTCACAATCTTCATTTGAGCTGCTAAACCAGGAAGCATCAAACCTAACATCATGCCTTCATGTGTTATAGTGAGTTATTCTCAAAGCTGAAAAGAAATCACTTGCCAAAGAATTTTTGAATTTCACCTAAGACACTTTCTGGATGCATTTCTTTTTGTTTGCTTTTATACTGTATTTTTCAAACTGCTACTTTCTGGAGTCTGTAACCCTAGTATAGAACAGACATATCTTTCCCAGTTCACTCCTGTACACTCATGTTATATAACAGACTTTGCTCCCAGTTACAGTGTTATGTAACTTGAAGGAGACACCACAAAATAAGGCAAACAAATATTAAAATAATACTTTTCTACTTGCCTCTATTAGGTCTGACCTCCCCTTTAAATGTACTGTTTATTTGCTTATATGCTTTTGTTTTCCTAGGTATGGTGTTCCCCTTTCAGTTGAAACCCATGGAGAAGAAGTCCAGAAAATGATTACATTAAAGAAATTATTTAATGCGTACAGCTAGCATTTAGCAGCAGTTTTACACAGAATGAGGAGACATTCAATACATACATGCAGCATTTAGTAGCACTTTTACATAGAACTAATAATAAATGACAGTATGAAAAACAGCATTTGGGTAGTTATTAGATGAAAATCAGTCTCATGATATAGTTCTAACTACACAGACAGTATCACTTGAGAAGAGTACTTATGGTAGTGATCTAGCTAGAGAAGTTATTTTAGCATGGATTGAGGAAGGTAGTATATTATGTCTTAATAGGTGTGTTTATAAAGGGGAGAAGTACAGTTACATTAACTGTCTAGGAAGATGCAGCAAAATACTAGTGAAAATGCATCTGCAGTACACAGAACAGGCCAAATGTTGGTGACTGACAACCATTCATAATACATTTCAGTAAAAACGCTGCCTGTGGTCATCTTTCCCTTGTTTTGTATTATTTTTCTGTCATTCTAGTACACAATGAGAAAACTGTGAACTTCTACCTTTCATGATACATATTAAAATCTAACAATAGCTTCAACAAATGTCAGTCTTTAGAAAGAACCTGATATTTGCGTACAATTCTGCGTCCAGGGCAGCTTAACAGCTTAATGGATTTGACAAACCTTTAGAACTTGCACATACTGAAATTAACCCAGGGTTTTTTTTTTGTTTTTTTTTTTAAGTGTCATGACTACATTTCTCTCTTCTGTTCTGCATTCTGGCTTCCCCATGTGCCTAAACACGGTGCTGTAAAAGCAGTCTTAATTCTGGAATACAGTAAGCTAGACTGCTGGTCCATCTGAACACATTTTCCCTGAGGATACCACGCTACAGGAGAGATGGCAGTTAGCACAACTGGTGAACAAAGATGCATGAAACCAGGGCTTATAGAGTATTATGTGTGACTGCTTTGTTAGTAACGAGCAACTCTTTCATCAGTGGGCATGGACACAAAAAATATGCCTGTTATAATATAGTAGACTTGCCTTCTTTACCACAATTCCATCCACATTTCACTCATCCCATCAGCCTGATTTTATGAAGACAGTACAGCAGAAACAGCTGTAGCAGCTCTGAAGTCTTATTTTATTATTTGAGAGTCTGTTCCTGTGTTGGATGGCTCTGAAAATAAGACTGTACAATCTGTGGGTTGTAGGGAACTAAACCATTATCTATCTCATTTGCCTACTGTGTCACCTTGTGTAAGTCACTTAACCATGCAGTGTTTAGCACCAATTGGGAATTTGGGCTAGGCTCTTCAATGGTGCCCTGGACTGCAAGCCTAGTAACAACCTATGAGCCTAATATTAACAATATGCTTCAGTTTCTGTAGGACAGACAGTAACACAGAACTCAACAAGCAAGCTAAAGGAAGCACATGCTATGAACATACTTGCAAACTTTCAGTAATTCTGTTAAATCAAAGCAAACATTTTACTCTGGACATGGAGTACTCACTGGGAGCTGCTGTGCTCGATCCACATATACAGCCAAGATGGCGCACGATAGATCAATCTTGTTTTCTTTTGGGGTGGCATTATTTATCAACATAACCTGAAAAGGAAATGAAATAAAACTGATGAAAATGTAAAATATAAAAAAGTCACATAATACAAATAGTTACAGCATGACACAGTAAATTAATTTACAGAAATATAAGATTCTTCTGAAATGGTTCCACTGTGAAATATCAGAATGCGATCACTTGGAAATCACTTCCATGTTCACAACAAATTACACACATTACAGGGGACAAATCACTCTGAACTCTTCACAACCCTGAACTTTACACACACACAGACACACACACACACACACACACACACACACACACACACACACACACACACACACACACACACACACACACACACACATATCACAATTCCATGATGGCACAACACTGGGAAAAAAAGTTTCCCAAAGCAGTGTACAGGAGTCTCCAGCATCCACTGCTTCTGCTCCAACAAGAACAAACAAGTGCTTTTGGAGGAACCATGGAATAAAGAAACACTTGGCAGTTACCTGAAATGCAGCAGTTTTCTTTGTGGTATAATAGCACTACAGGCCTACCTGGTTAAAATGTTTAAAATGTAAAATTATTAAACTATTTAAAACTGGGTTGCACAAAAGTAACGTCTTTTGGTCTTGGAATATCAATTAGCAACTAACTGAAAGCCTAATAGGTTATGAACATAACGATGACTGTCCAATAGAAAACCAGCGATAAGTGCAAAGCATGCACTGCCATCACCAGCTAATAGATTAAATAATATCAGGTTTGTCAGTTGTTTCTTTTCTCAAGTGCAATTACAGCATGCTCCTTAATGGATAGACATCATAAAGGTAAGATAAGGGTAAATGTATTAAAGACAAATCAAAATTCTCAGCAGAAGCACATGGCAAACACAAAATAAATAAATTAAATAAAAAATAATAATGATGATAATTATGATGCAGACGGTAAGAAGATCAAAGGTGAAGCAATGCAAAACCGGGCAGGGGTATCCCCTTTCCCCTTTATTTGCATTATATTTAGAACCACTGACAAAGAAAATAAGGGACTCAGAAGTTCAAGGATGTAATTGGTATGGTAATCAAGAAAAGCTGCCTTTATATGCAGGTGATATTAGTTTGTACCTGACAAAATTAGAAAAAGACATTACAGTGTTATAAAACATTTTGAGACAGTTTCAGATTTTTTCGAGATACAAAATTAATGAAGCTAAAATAAAGGCAATAGTGGTAAATTATGTACCCACACATGAACTGGTTCAGGAATACAAATATTTATAGGGACATGATAAAATGAAATATTTAGGAGTATGGATTTAAACATGATTCTTGTGTGGCAGCTAAGGCTATGTGGGAAGAGAATAAATAACAGATAATACAAAAACTGAGAAAATGGAAGCTTTACTATATGGCTATGGATAGCAAGATACAAGCAGTTAAAATGTTTTTAGTCCCTTGAGTCTTATAACCAGGTCAGGCATATTTTTATCAACCAGAGAAGTTGTAGGTAGCAATTAAAAAAGAGCTGAAGGACTTTATCTGGGAGAGGGAGATGGCAAGAGTCAACTGGGATAAGCTGATTCTTCCAAAAGAACAGGGCAGAGTGGGATTACCCAATTTGAAGGGGTATTTCAGAACTACACAGTTAAGACTTCTATATATAGCACAAGCAGAAAACTATAACTCAAAGTGGAAGGGATGATGATGAAGCGGGGGGAGCTGAATAAACAAGGAGAGACTGGGATTTTGGATGCAGGTCTTTAAGAAGAACAATAATCATGCAGAATATTATATCCATAAAGTAGCAGAAAGTATTGTAAGAACTAAACGAACATGGGAATGGAGAAAGGACATTCTGACTGTAGGGATGACTGCGCTTAGAGATAAAGACAACAAGCAAGAGGGGTTGGAATTTACTGAAGAAAACCAGCAAAGGAGCCAAGGTATTGGAAACAAATAACTAGAGAGGGAAAGACGACAGAATGGGAGGACACCAAGAATTTATTTGGACTGCAGATTAGAGATTGCCATCCCTATCAGGGACTGATATCAGAGTATACGCAAAGAAAACTAAATGGGGGGGGGGGGGTCAAACTGAAAGATCAGCACTGGTAGAGTGTTTAATAGAATCTAGAACAGAAACTGCCATTAGAAAAGGAATAATTAGTAGGGCATATCAAACATTGCATGATAACTATAAGAATCAGAGGAGGTTAGAAACGATTTATAAGAGAGATTGGATAAGCAATTCACAAAGAAACAATGGGAGGCTATATGTACGTTTCCCAAATATGCAACAGAATCTAGAAGATTTAGGATTTTTGCCTGGAAATGTTTACATAGTAGACTCCAGAGAATTTTTCCCCAGATAGACAGTAAATGTTGGAGGTGTTAAGGAAAAGCAAGAGGTAGTTGGGAACATATTTTCTGGAAGTACGGTGAGTTGGTGGACTTTAAGGATTCCCTCTGGGATGCACTGTTGGAGATGCTGGGTGGGCAGATTAGTCTGATGAGGGAAATGATTTTTCTGAGCTATGATACAGAATCGGAGTTGCTTAGACATGGCAAGGCCTTGCTGTGTCTAATAATGGTGGCTGCCAAAAAAGCAATTACTAGAAAACGGAAATCAAAATCTAAACCAACTATACTGGAAGTGGTGAATATAATAACACAGATAAAACAACTGGAAATAAGATCTTTAGAAAAGGGTAGAAGCAAACTACACAGGAAAAAATGCGAATTATGGGAACAATACATCCAAGGGAGGAATGACGCCTAAAAAGTAGCAGGACTTAAATGAGCTGTGTAACGTTTGAGTGAGACAGATTGGGTAGATTATAAGTGATGTATAATGGTTGCAACTGCGTGTGTGTTAGTATGGTTTGTGATGTAATATGTTTGTGACTAGGATTGTGTGGGTTTGGTATGTTTTCATGGTTTAATTAAGTTGTTTCTTGTATAAAAAAAAGCAGGAATTGAATAATTTATGTAATATTGCTTAGGGTATATGCTATATAGCAATACATGTGAAGTATAATGTTTGTTTTGTTAATATAGTTTGATTACTTTTATATAAATGTAAATCTGTCTATATCACAAGTGATAATTCAATAAAGGTGTTTGGGGAAAAAAGGTGAAGCAGTACAAAATAAATAAATGAAAAGTGAAGCCATGTACAATTGTAGCTTAAACATTTCTAACGTGACTTTGCTTTACAACATACAGCTGAGTAGCCAAGATCTGTCTGGGTGGATGGCTCAGTGGTCTGATTTATAATTGGCTTTGTTTCTTCCCAGCGTCTCCAGTGCCCATATCATGCCTAGCTGGGTGCTTGTTAAGTCGCTCACACTGAACGACTGCCTCAGCAATGTTTAAAAATAGTAAAAGGAACAAAGATTAGCTTACTACTGTCCCAGCTAATAACATTAAGGATATTTATTCAATAGTAAGGTATACCCATTGGATGAAATATTAAGTGATGCTGATGCACCTTTGTAAACACTAACCTCTGCTATTTTAGCAGCTTCCCTAAACCTGCAGGTCTCAATTTTGTGCTTCTTGTAGCCCCGTCTTAGCCTAGTGCTGTTCTTTTTTAACACTATTGGGATTCCTTTCTTTTTGTATTTTTTTCTTTAATAACAGACTTATTTTGCTACACTCACAATTCAGTGCATACTACAGATACGTATGCAGGGTAGGTGCTCTGGGTTACTGCACTGCACTTGCTGTGCCCTTTAACTTCTGATTTATATATATAAGGCAGACTGTCAGTAGTTACAAGAGCTGCAAAGTGGTTTAGTCTAATCATAAATCAAAAGTTTATAGTTAGGCTAGTGATTCAACTTTCTTTAGACCACTTTTTTATTTTAAATACATCTAATAGTACTATCTGACTGTTTGGTTAGCTTGCCTGGTTCACCCCTGTGCTACAGGATTTCTCAGTACTGACATGCACAAACTGATTGCCTTCCATTGATGTGAGAGTTGTGACCCAAGTTGCTCTTATCCTGTCATCACTTCTCAGCTACCCCATCCTTCATTATATTTTACTATAGCAACCCCTCCTACATTTCCCAATTGTCTTTAACAATCAGAACATAGCCAAGCCTATAACATTTTCTCACAGTATCAGCATGTGTTTTTGTTTAGTATAAGTTCTATGACAGGCCTGTACACACTGAGAGATGCCATGTTTCAGAACATGACAAAGGCCTGTTAACGTGCTGTCTTCAATGACATTATAAAGGCATTTGACTCAGTTGTCCACATGGTCATTTTACACTCCCTTCATTGGCAGAAATACGCTGCAAAGTAATACAATTATTCAAATACTAAACAATTGGCAATTTAATATAAAAAATGCTACCACATTATGCCATTCTGTTCCTCTTATCAAAGAAGTCTCACAATGATTATTACTGTCCCTGTACATTTTTCTTTATTCATTAACAGGCTGCCAGCTGCCCTCCTCATATTCCAGTTATTTTATACACAAACAACTTGGTGATGGGCAGAGCAACTGCCTCATCCACCAATTTACGAAATGCAGTAAAATGGGACTTTCACAGCCTTCAGACTGGTTTCTTCAATACAAACTCTCCTTAACACAGAAAGAACAAATCCATGTTATTTGGAACCACTCACAAATTAGACATCTTCTATGTAACCTCCAGGAAATGACTGAAACAGTCCAACAATACAGGCACCCTGACTCCAAAATGGCAGCAGTAGTACAAGCAGCTACAAACAGAGGTCTGGGCCTGAGAAATATTTAAACGACAAATGCCTTCAAACTACTGTAAATTATTTACAGAAACTGATAGCTGAAGTATGTACCAAATCTGGAGGGTCAATAAAGAAGATAAAAGGTGAGGTAAAGGGGAGATCAACTATCAACACTCAAAGAGACAAAAGAACATGAAGCAGATGTGAAATAGTGGGCGGTAATGGCAGCTGAAGGAAAAAAATTCCTCAGTCATCCTAGAGACAGACTGACCAAATGCACTTTGAGATTTTCAAGACAACTGGCTCCCTATGTGAATACACAGAAATACACAAAAGAAGGCTGCAGGAAAGAAAAGATGCATATACTCAGGCATTCAGAGGAAACAACTGGGTCACAAATTGCTGGATGGAAGGTAAAAGGACAAAATAGCAAACGTTAACTAAAATGTGAGCAAATGGCGCAGAAAGTGACTGAACTTGATGATAGGTCATACAGCGAAAACTTGAGGTTTACAGCTGTACCAGAACAAATTGAAGGAAGTACTATATAATGACTTTATGAGAAAAATACATCAGCACATAGACTGTTCTTGCTGATATTTAAATAGAAAGAGCACATAGATTATAGCATTCCTAACTTGACACTGGGAAAGCCGCCAAGACCAACATTGGTTAAACTTCAAACATACCAGCTAAAAGAGAAAATTCTTTCTGTTTTGTGGAAGAAATAAACAATCATAAAAGCTGGAAACACAAGAGTCTATATGTATAATAACATTTTTTGTTTTTCTTTTTTTATTAAAAACACAAACAAACATTTTTCTTTGTTCAATAAAACTTTGCAGAGAAATAAAACTTTCTTTCAAGTTAATATACCCTCGTATTACTATGAGTCTTCTCTCCACTTGGCTTAAAAGCTTGCAAAGATCCTTAACAAACACAAGATGAAATGACAAAAAAAAACTACACATGGAAGGAGGTAATGAAGGAACACGTAACCAGTCAACAGATGCAAAAAAAGAAATGTATACTTCAGTGGGCAGACTTCTTACAAAGCCCTTTCCTGGTTCTCCAAAGAAAATGATGGCTAAAACAAAGATGATGAAAGAGCTTTCAAAGAAACATGAGACTTTCCATAAAAAAAAATACACTGGGAACATTGAGAGAGCAGTACTTGAACTAAATGGATATGGATATATGTCTTTATGGACAAGGATACTTCATACAGATAAATCTGAGTTGCACTCTGAATGTTACTTTAAAACAATTGAAAGTTGTCTTGAAAACAAATGAAATCAGTAAGTACTGGAGAGAAAATACCTGTTTGATTAATATAAATGTAAAATACAAGTATTGTATTTCACATTTTACTTAAACATGAAAGTTTACGTCTAACTGTGGCAGAAGCATTATATTGCATACTGTCTGATGAAAGTGTCATTTGTTTTCAAACTGCAAACTGTGTGTTCTATGACAGTAAGTGAGGGAAGGAGAAAAAACAATAAATGAATGATGAATGAAGAATTAAACAAATATATGTTGAAAATAAGTAGGCAATAATGTATAAAGTTAGCTCTGGTAATTTATGCACAGTGCAATAATGAATAAAAGGTTAGAGACAAGTATGTTGACTGAACGTAGGTAGACAGTACTGCAATAATGTCTAAGTGTACAGGCAAGCATTGACAATTTCAGAAGTAACACGTGAACTGAAAGCTGTAGGCAAGTGAAACAGATTATGGAGAGATTCTTTGAAAATGCACTTGTAACATTAAGTGAGGGTAGTAGTTTAAATGCATGGACATATATGTATCAGCAAGGATATTTACTCAAACTAAAATGTAAATTGCACACTGAAAGATATTCTAATACCACTGAAGTCAGTAAGTACACAGAGAAAATAACAATATATTACATACTTTTGATTAAAGTGTCATTTGTCACTTGACTGCAGATCATAAGGTCTTTAGCCTGTGGGATGGCTTGTTTCTAGTGCTTTTGGAATACAATTTGCATATCTACTACAGTCAAAGGTGGGACATAGCTGTAAACCTTACTTACTGACAAACTATGACTGATTTATAGAGGATGGTGTCACTCTGTTAGAGTTAAAGTGGAAATGTTAAAATATGTGTACCAGGTCCAGGAATTAATAAAATTGTAAAGCAACAAACACACTACATAAAAGAAGGAAGGCAACAATGTAGGGCTGTTTAGCAACACAAGGAAAAACAGCAAGCTTCAGAAATAATATTTAAATTTCTAACTGCAGGAAGATGAAAGAAAAGATAAGTGATATATAGCAAATGCTCTTTACCCCAAAGGAGTAAATGCTGTTTTTACAGAAAGTTAATTCTACTGCCTTGAGAAAAATGTTTATATAATTGGTATGTTGTTTATTTTTTTTTTTGTGTAGCAAATGAGTTGTGTGTTGTTCAAATGAAAACAAAAGATAGGTTCAGATGTGACAATATTACACAAAATATATAAACTGACACAAAAAAGACTATGAAGGACTAGTTTGTACCAGAAAGACAAAGAATATGTGCAAATAGAATAATAGACAAGTTTTATTATGTCTCAATTGAAACATCAATATGGGACACTAATGAGATGGTAGACAGGAAAAGGCAGAATAAGGTTTTGACTTATATTTACAATAGTAAATATCTATTTAATAAAGCAAACAGAAATATTAAGGTATGAAGTCACTGCTCAAACAATATGGTCACTAGTTAATTTCTTATCTCAAATTATATTGTAAATAGTTAAGTTGTGTGTTTAAGTGTTTTGCTTAAAGATCAATGCTAAATCAATCTAATAGAAAAGCTGTTTGTTACACATAGATTTACATGCTTAATATGAGCAAGTAACTGAAGTTAAATGTAAGCACTGATTGTCTGACATAGCGCTACTTTATTAGTATTGTATAAACGTATGATTATAAAACCGTTATATTATCATGGTATCCCCAGAAGTCAGTAGACTAGCGGGACTAATACGGTCAACTAAGGAATGATACATAGATAGACAGATAGACAGATATCAGCAAATCAGTGCCAAAATAACAAGTGCACCATACATGCACCATACATGGAGAATACATTGTACATAAAAAGTGAAAATAGTGTATACAGGAAAAGCTTGCTCTTAAAAAAAACAGATACATTAGGATCTGGCTGGATCTAAACCTCAACGTTTAACAAAACATTTAAGCTACTAAAGCTACTGTAAACAAAAACTTCTTCTGTACAGGAAAATGTCCCTCTTCAAATCCCCACCTGGAAGGCTTGTAATATGGAAAGGAATCACTCCTCTATGACTACAGTACTGACTTCCCTTGATTGCAAGGAGAATGAGGCATCTCATCAAATATCCAACAGCATTCATAGATGAAGTTATCTCTCTCTCTCAAGTTATCTCTCTCAGTAGAAAGACCGCACTATTGTTCTATGCATTAAAAGGCAAAGGTCTGACAATTAAACATAGATCAACATTACCTGTAGTTTTATTTCCTATAAACTACTCAGCGTAACCTTTCCTTTTTTGCCTGCGTATTAACCAAAAGAAGTTCTCCATACAACTTGAATCTCCCCCCTTATACCCCAAACTACTCACCCTCACAATAAACTTCATTGTACATACCATGCTCTCTCAATGCTAGAACCAATAATTTGGGAATCCCTCCCCACTAATATAAAGTTCACATACTCCTAACAGAAATTCAGACTGCAATTTAAGCATTGCCTATGTAAGACAATAAATGCAAATGCTTCCCAAACTCCCCTGTTACCATGGTTACAAGGCACAGTTCCCAAGTTCACTTATCATAATGCTTTCCACTACTGTTTAATCACCCATATAAATGACAGGCACTTCTCCAGTAAGACTCATTTCTCTTCTATAACACTATTTTTCATCTTCCATCCTTGTTATCTTACTTCTCTCAGTATGCCTTAAGCCCCCTCTCCTGTCCACATCTGATCTGCTACATTCACTATTACCAATTAAATTCCAATCTCTCTATAACTTGTGCACGATGTACATATTGCAGATGGAAACAGTTTAACACCTATATTGGATTATCCCTTAAGACACAGGCAAACATAGATTTACATAAAAGAAAACAAACCATGTTAAATTGTTCACAGTTACAAATAACATACATCACCTATATTCTCTTATACAATTACCATCAATCCAACATTATATAAATTGATCAATTACTGCCATCTCTTAAACCTCACTTCTCCTCCAAAATATTATTCTGCATTTACTGTTCCCAGAATTTTCATTTTGTATGCAATTTCTTTTTCCCCTTTTCTAAAGATCCCACTTTCATAGTTTTTAAATTTGTTACAATATTCACTACTTCAACTACAGTCATGTTGGACTTTGAATTCCATTTTCTAGTAACTGCTTTTGTGTCAGTCAATGGAATCAAACTTAAAAAAGCCTTACTATGTCAAGGCAATTCAGGTCCTGTATCCTAGCTCATAAAAAATAATAATTTCCTTAGTTACACCAATTTCCTTACCCAGTATTTCTGACACAGTACTCTGTAGGGAATTTTTAAAGTCTGCCAACTCATTACCCTCCCAAATCATATTTTCCCAGTTACTTCTTTCTTACCCAACAAGGAAAAAAGGATCCAGGATCCAGGAAGCCAGTAAGCTAAGTCAACAGTAATAAAACCAGTAAATTCCAAAGAGCACTCCGGATTCATAAACACCAAAATAAACTTTTAATCTTTCAAAGCTTTTGGGATTTCTCCCTTCATCAGTGTTAAAAACATTAAAAAAAAATATCAGTCAGTTAAATACCACATTCAAATTTCATCATTAGTACAAGGTTTAAAAATATATTCACTACATACATTCTTGAGTCTAAAAGTCAGCATTAAAAACTACATCACCTGATATTCTTAGACAGTCTCCCATCCCAGTACAGACCGAGCCCAACCCAGCTTAGCTTGTAATATCAAACAGGATCAGGTTTATTCAAGATAGTACAGCTATCTAAGCAGATAAGTGCACTTAATAAAGGAACCATTTCAACTTATTTTGTTTTGCTGCAAAAGTGGTTCTAAGCTAACAGCTGAGTTAATGCCAACTTCATAATCAGCTTGAAGTCGTAAAATCCATTCATATTCAATAGTTTCTAATTTATTATTAAAATTACCACCGCTAGAGCTTTTTGCCAATACGTACACAGCCTAAAGTTAAATACATGATCAGAACCATAATCAGACACATGCTTAGCTAGAGAATTTGTACTAACTTAAATCCTTATGTCCAAGCGGTGTTCTGTAATATGTTCTTTTAGCTTCTTGGTACTTTTTCCTACATAAAAACTAATACACTTTGAGCAAGTAGTCAAATAGACTATGTTGGTGGTACTGCAAGTGGCAGTGCATTTAAAGTGATAGATCCTTCTTGTAACAGGATGGACAAACTAACAACTACTACATATTAATTTGCAACAAATGCAATTGTAGCAGGGAAAAGTGCCAACCTTAACATTGGATCTATGTGTGGTAATTTCCTTAACATCTTTATAACAAAGATGTTGTCAAACTATCTTCATATTAATCAATTTAAACATCTAAAAAACAAGTTTATTGATGGGAATAACTAAGCTTTAACTTAAGAAAGTTAGTAGTGTTGTTTAAATATCAGATGAATTTGGCCAGTCCTTGCTCACCATCCTCCCAGACATTTAAGAGATCATCAACAAACCATTTGAAAAAAAAGAATATACTTTGAAAAGCAAACGTAGAACTAAAGACATATTCAACTTACCATTGATTAAGGGCCAGGTTAGCATATGTGTTTGCAATGGGAGTGCCCATCACCATACCAGATAAATGATGATAAACTTAATTTTCAAATATGAAAACATTACTGGTCAATACAGTTTTAAGCAACTCACATATAGTTTCAATAATTCTTCCAGTTAAAGTACTATTACCACATAAAAAATGACGAAGTGCATCAACCCCATACTCATTTGGAATAACTGTGAATAGGGAATTGAAGTCAAGAGTTACAAAAACATAGTTGGTGTTTTGTTTACATTAAGACCATTCATAAAATTTACACAAAAATAACCTATCACAGGCACTTTCTCAGATCTAATACACAAATGTTAAAACATTCATTAAGTACACACTTTTAAATCTGGGCAAGGTAAGGCCCTAGATCTCAACACAGGTCTTAAAGGTACAGAATCGTTTAAACCTTTCCCAGTCAGCAAGTAGTTCTAAAATCCATTTTGTCTCTACACATTCAGTCTTAATTTAACATCACCTCTTTTAATACTAGGTTTAATCAACTCTAGTACCAGAAAACTAAATCTGTGGGTAGAATCAGGAACTAAAATGTGCCTAGCAAGGGCATTTCTAACACCTTTCTTAGAGATATCATTGTTATGCTCATGTATCCTTGTCCCTTAGGGCCCTATTCATTTTACCAACATAACATTCACAAACCTTGCAGACAGCAAGATACACTAAATTTGAACTTTTACAGTATGTATAAAAGTTAAATTGTTAAATATGTCCAGTCACAATATTCTTACAACTATTACTACTACACACATATTTATACATATTACAAAATTTACATGAATATGTCCCTTTCCAGCATGACAGCAGTTCACTTTTACTCCTTGCCAGTTTATAACACAATAACTGTTGCAAGGACTGACTGTTCTTAAAATAAAAATTAGGAGTATCACCCAAAAAGTTTTTGTATTTCTCATCAGCAGAACTCTGAAGTACTTTTATAATGTGATAGTAGGACCTCCAGGATATAACACCAAAAAACCAAGAACAAGAACCAATAAACCAAATCCAAACAATTTAGGTGGGAAAAACAGAAGGCACACATTTCTTAGCTGAAAGTGTTTAATAAAATTGAGCACTTTCATCTGTATGTATCATCAAAACTTCTTCAAAATACAAAAAATAAAAAAAAAAAATCAAGCAATTTAAAAGTCTCTCTCCCCTTCACATGACCTTAATTAACAAATAATCAAATAAACATATAAAAAGCTCTGACAAGTCATTGCTTAAATAACAAAAACAATTTCCATTAATAAATTACAGTTACTAAATATGAGTGCAGTTTTAATACACTAATAATAGACATATTGTCATTAAGACCAAGAGGTGTTAGATAATTCAAGCAAATTTGCCACTTTAGCTCATTGAATTCAATCAAATCCTCCAACGGCCTACCATGAATATCTCTATGAACAACATCCAAATCAAAAAACAGAAACTTGCAAGTAGGATATACAGAGATATGCTTAAACAGAGCATTATTTACATTCTTGTTTCTAATGTCCAAAGTGTGTTCATACATCTGGTCCCTGAAGCTCCAATGCGTTTTACCCACATAGAAGGAACAACATTCAGTGCATAAAGTAATATCTATAACACCCCTTGTGTTACAGTTACTATAACGGGAGGACCTAAGATGATGTCCATTAATACATATCCCATCAGCCTCATACACAAACTTACACATAGAACAAGTATCACACCTAAAAGTCCCATTTGTCTTATTAGTGTAGGACAAAGAAGGTGTCATCACTTTCCAAAAACTGTTTAAGGGATTTAACCCTTCTAAATACTAACTGGGGTACATCACCAATAATTCCTGTGTACTTCTCAAAACAAGAGAAAAGTATCCAGTGTTTGTTTTAGTACTTCAAAAATCTCAGTGTAGTCTACTGTGTATTTTGTGACAGAAGAGGTGCTGTATCTAGATGTAACCTTTCCATTGGGAGCAAACATTTCCTTGGGAGCTTCTTGTCGCAAAATAGGGCAAAAAATATCCTTTTCCCTTTTGGACTTGACTTCATCAAACATCTTAAGAACCAAATCCAAGGGATAACCCCTATGAGTAAACATAAATACAGGTTTATCACATTCAAGAGAAAAAGTGTCATCTTCGGTAACAAATGTGTCAGTCTAACTGCTTGACCTTTAACAATCCCCCTCATGTGAAAGTCAGGATGACAACTACTATAATGTAATAAACAGTTCAAATATGTAGGTTTTTAAAACACATTGCTAGTAAATCTCCTATTAATGACATTCTTGCCGATAGTGACATATAAATAATTAATAACAGTATGACTATAAACATGTGTAAAATGGAAAAATGAAGTACTGTTATTTAGAAAATCAATAAACCCACCAATACCTTCCTCTGGTGCTTGCCATAAAAATAAATATGTCATCTGAAAAAACGGACAAATAATTTCCATTGGGGGGGGGGGTCATGTCCCCAAAATGTGGGAATAAGATCTTCCTTTCCCACTGAAGCATAATGTTGGCAAAAGTAGGGGCGCAAGATGCACCCATGGCAGCACCCTTCTTTTGTAAAAAGTATTGTCCATCCAGAAAAACAAAATTGTAATTGTGTGTAAAGTACTTATCTCCTCATGACTTAAACTTGTGCATTCATAAACTCAAAATCATTCATGAACTCATAAAACCATTCCAGTCCAACACAGTGGGGTATAACATTGAATAGATTAACAACATCCACAGTTAAAAAATAAAATCATCAGAGAAATCTACATCCTTAAGCTTGAATATTCAAACTGCTCAAGAAAAGGCTTCAGTTTGGTATCCACATAGGATCACAGGAGGTTACTAGGCTAATGGCCCTGGGGCTCTTACCACGCCTAGGCAAGAGTTTATCCCCCCAAAGAACCTCAGTCAGCGCCTGTAGCCCCTGTCAATGAGAGACATTGGTGGAACCCCAGGGACAAATTTGTGGTTTCCCATCCACTCATCAAGGTTGCCCTTGAAGATGGTCAGCAAGGTACTCTCTTTGAAATGTATGGGAAGTCTATTCCAGACACAGAGCATCCTCTGGGAGACAAACCTGTCTCTCCAGCAGGTTTTGTTGAGGTTGCTTATTAGATTCAGGCCTTTTGAACAGGTAGTGCGCAAGGGGTTAGACTTGGCAGGGTCCAAAATTGCCTTGTAGGCGAGACACAGATCACCCCTGAGCAATCTGTACACTACTGACTAGAGTGATAGTGATTTGAGCCTATCCACATAGGACAGGTGTTGGAGCCCATGGATTCTCTTTGTGAGCTATTTTTGTGGCCTTTCCAGTTGGTGCAGATGTTTGGGGAGGTACATACTGAATGGGGTGTCATACCCAATTATTTGTCTAATGAGGGAGGAGTACAGAGAGGTAATAGCCTCATTTTTTCTGGAAGCAATCTCTTTACTTATAAGATGACCCAAGTAAAAGGCTTTTCTGACCACTGCAGCTACATGACGGTAGAATGCAAGATTGTTGTCAACCTGAGTTCCCAGGTCTCTCACCACAAGTTGTGTGCTTAGGGGGTTGCTGTTGATGTGGTAGTCAGCAGGGGCCATGTTTTTGCCGAATGGTATAATGATACATTGTTTTGTGTTTAACTTGAGGTCATGACTTTGACACCAGTAATTAGTTGATGTGAGACCCTCTTGCAGTATATTAACATAATCTGGATAGTCAATGACAGCATCCAACTTACAGTCGCCCACAAACTTGGTCAGTCACAGGCCTTTTGTCTTTGCCTGGACCTCTGAGAAGTAGATGCCAAACAGTAGGGGTCCCAAGACAGATCACTGGGGAACTCTTCTAGTGACAGGTCTGCTACTGGAAGTGTTGGCACCAATTTTGACCTTTTGGGTCCTGTCAGTGAGCCAGTTGGCCACACACCTGATGAGACAGGGATTTACGCCAAGTTGTGTTAGCTTTTTGATGATGCTCAACTGCGGGATTGTGTCAAAGGCCTTGACCAAGTCAAGGTAAGCTGTATGTACTGACTCACCAAGGCCCTGGATGAGGGGAAAAAGTCTCAAAAGAAGTCAACCAGGTTCAACAGCCAAGATCTGCCCTTGACAAATCTGAACTAGGTGGGGTTAAGTGCTTGGAGACTGCTTATGTCCTTGTTTATGAGATCCATAATAATAGCTCCATGGCTTTACAGATCAGGCTTGTCAAGCTAATGGAGCAATAGTTTCCAGGGTTAGTAGAGGCATCACCTTTGTGCAAGGGGATGACAATGACAGTTCTCCACTCTGCTGGAATGAAGCCTATACTTAGGCTGTGGCTGAATAGGGTGCTCAATGAAGACGCTAGTCCTTGCTGGAGAAGGTGCAGAATACAGCCTGGAATACTATCAAGTCCCATGGAAGCTGTGTTCTTTTGCCTTGGATGGGGCCTTTAACACTTGATCTATGGAGATGTGAAGTGCGGGACAAGTATTGGGGATGCTGAAAGGGCCTTTGCAGGGGACAGGGGGTTGAAGTTTGCCCTGAACTTATATACTAAGAGGCTGGCTAAGTCAATGGGATCAGTGTAAGTGATAGATACTATTAAGTACTAATTCAGAACAAACCTGGGTTTTGCCATGGAGGTTCCTGATGTAACTGAAGAAGGCTTTGTGGTTTCCTGTTGTTTCAGAGGCTAGTTTTGATTCATAATTGGCTTTAGTGGTTTCCACTAGTGATCTAATTTGCTTGTTGAGGCTAAGGAAGGAGTTTTTCCAATTTGGAATTTGTTCCTTTTTACCCTTGGACAACGTTTCTTTCTTTTGTTGCAAAGGCTGTTGTTAAATGAGATAGATCGATGATCTGATCTCACCAGGGAAGAATATACTACGTCAGTGGTGCAGCAGTCACCCATTTTGGAGAGAACCAAGTCCAGAATGTTATCTCCCCTTATGGGGGATGAGATGAGCTTGTCTAGTGTATTAGAACTAATGAAGTCAAGACATCATTGGGAGAGTGCATTAGTGCAGGAATAGTTCACCCAATCTATGGTGGGGTAGTTGAAGTCACCACAGATCAGTGTTTTAGGGGATACCGTGATGGACTCAAGTAGATCCAGGTAGGAGGAGTGGGTGTCCTGAGTCATGGGGGGAGGGGTCTATAGCTAGCTAGAACTTGGATAGGTGTTTTGCCAACTGTTAGTTGCACCTGGAGTAGTTCCAGTGCATCATGCAGGCAAACTAGACTAGAGGTGTGCCTGTCCTTAATGAAGATAAGAGACTCCACCACCCTTAGTCTTCCCAACCTCATTTTGGGAGGAATGTGTGGAATGAATGAATGAATGAATGAATGCCTGGTAAGGCAGGGGTGTTCTCTGCAGCCCTGAACCAAGATTCCATGACAGCACAGACATCGGCATCTTCCAGTGCAAGGAGAGCCTCCAGCGAGTGCATTTTCAGGATAAGGCTCCTCGCGTTAAGCAGCATGACCTTCAATTTGCATTTTGACAGATCTTTTATGTTGGAAGATTTGACTTTGGAACATTGCCTAAAAAAGGCACAATGGGGGAGGCAAGAGCCTTGGCCAGGATCTGGAATCCTAGTGGTGACAGGTGGAGACCATCTCTGGCAAGCATCGAGTCCTGTCAATCATGTCATCCCAGGCAGATACTGGATCCCCTTGAAATGACACCAGAAACTAAGCTAATTGTTGAAGTCAATTATTTTTTGTTGGTATTGTGGTATCACTCTTGGTGAAGGTAGGATGCTGCTTAGGGCTAGGGCCATACCTGCCTGGTACACATAATCTGAGAGCTCAATCATGTCTCTGTTTATATAATCCAGGGAGTTATGTCGCAAGTCATTCACACCAAAATGGACAATGACAAAGTCATATTTGTACTTGTTTTGGAGAGACTTAAGTGCATGCGTGATGTGGCAGATTCTAGCACTAGACAGACAACTGACTGTGACCTTTTCCTTGTCTAGCCTGGTAAGGGGAACATCGGTGTGTTTCACAACTGAGTCGCCAATGACTAGTATGTTTGGTTTAATGTTATGCCTTGTGGGCTGTGTGGGTTTATTGTTTTGCCTTGTGGGCTGTGTTTGTGAGACACTGGTGTGTTGTCTGTTGCGTGTAATGCATTTGGTGTTGTGTGTGGAATGTTTGAGAGTGCGTTTTGGAGGTCTCTGCTGTTTAGGTACATTTTTATTGAGGACCACTGCACAAGTGTGTGTGTGTTGTGCTTGGCTATGTAATGTGAAGGGTGCGGTGTTTGTGTTGGCAATCTCTTCTTTGTCAGTAGTTCTGACTGTGGCATGAGACAGCATGGATTCCGGGTTACTGATATAGATGCATTTCTCGCAAGTAGAAGAATTATGTGCTAGGAGAAGAGGGCTCTCAGTAAACATGAGGTAGTTCCTACACTGTCTCAGTATGCCCATGTCGACCAGGCTGGCAGGAGAAACTGATGGGAATTGTCCAGACATAGTGTCCACTTGGGTGGACTTGCAGAGAGGGTTTGATAAGGGTTTGCCCACAAGAGTGTAGACCACAAAAACCCCTTTGCCCACAAGAGTGTAGACCACAAAAACCTTTTAAATATAAAGTAACTGGCCTGACGCACAAGTGCTAAAACCAAAAGTAAGATGCTTAGAATAACAGATCAATTTAATCAAGCTACTAACAAACAGTAATAAATGCAGCAGAATAAAAGCACATGAACACCTAACAGCACACAACAAAAATAAGGTAATAAATTAGGAAGAACACAATTACAGTAAAACCAGCTGAATAAAGTGTATTTTTGTAAGTGGAGAGGGAGGAAACAGAATATAGTTCAAGATTAAGAAACTAAGGGGGTTGGCCCTCCCAAATGATCTCACTGCACTCAGTTGAGTGATCAAATGAGATGGGACTGGGAGGAATGTCCAAACTCAAAGAAACAAGGGTGGTAGTCCTTCCCAAATAATCTCACTGTACTGAGTTGAGTGAGCAAATGAGATTGGAATGAGTGGAGTGGCCAAAACCAAATTTACAGCAGGGGTGGGCAGTTCCAAAGCCACCAAGATTTTGGGTGGGAAGGAGGGAAAAACAAACAATGCAGACAGACAGAGGACAGCAATAAACAATGAAGGAAATATATAAATGCAGTACAGTTTTGTTAACTATTACTGAAACAGATAAAGTGCAAAAAAATTATACTTATATCAGCCTGGTATATCCAGATGGTTATAGAATCCAACACAGCCAGGTAATTAGCTCTGTACAGAGCACAACTTCACAGAAATGTAAAGCCTTTGTAACAGAAGTACAACAGAGAAATCCTCAGGCAATCAGATAAACACAGAGGTGTTGACCAATAGCTAACACCTGAGGTGGGCCGACTCCACAGAATGCAAAGCAACCCTCCACCGTGAAACTAGCTACCGAACTAACCTTGAGAAACAAACAATGCAGACAGACAGAGGGTAGCAATAAACAATAAAGCAAATATATAAATGCAGTATGCTTCGCTAAAGGATCAATTTGGAATTTACTAGAGTCCACTATCGACCTCAAAGGGGAGTCAGTTATGCTTTTGTGAATTTTAGGCAGTCCAAAAATAAATGGCACACTTTGGTGTTTTACACATAAAAAGAAATACATTTCTAAATCCATCTGCCCTTGCAAAAGCAAATCATGAAGTATAAAATCAATTTTTTGCATGACAACTGCACAACATTCAGAGAAGTCTCCTCATAAAAATGGTCATCAAAAACATGAGTGTATATATGTTACAAATAATCCACCTTGATCATAATAACAATACCCCCCCCCCCACACACACACACACATCAGGTTTCATCACTCACACCTGTTTATCCTGACATAGAGATTTCAGTAGTTTTAATTCAGAGTCAATTAAATTCCAACAGTTTCAGTCCTTGTTCTTAACTAAAATATTATGACACTCAAACTCACAGAGCTTCTCAAACAAAACCCAAGGCAAAGGTAGGGCGGGTTAAAAAGACTCTTTACGATCAAAGGGTTACGGCAAAACTCACCAGTGTTATTGTCATAAAACAGCAACCTAAGATTTACTTTTCTCAAAAACAACTTCAGGTCAATAACTAAATCAAAAATATTAGAACAAGCTATAAGTACAAAATTAAGGCATTATTCAAAAGGTCTGCATATTCAATTCCATAACCATTAAAACTACATTTATACAAAATAAAGTCACCTGTGGTGTTGTGTACCAAACCTGGGCCTGTATTCTCCAAAGAATCCACAAAACAAAAAGATGAAGATAAACTCAATTCTTTCTCTTCCTCCAACCACATCTGGAATAATTCCGGTGATTTTCCCAACCAGGATTGCCTCATTCCCAGGTGATTCTGCTTGTTTCTTATCCTTTCTGAACATCTGGGAGGAAGTGTTCCTAAAGAACGAAACTCTTCATCACCAACTGTTTGAGCAGAGGGAACAGAGGTACTTAAAAAGTTTTTGGATTCCCCGGGGGTCTCAAAGCCCCTCAGTTTAGGGTATGCTGTTCCATGTATATAAAAACGATCCTTCTCTAATTTCTTTTCTTTTCGATGTCGAACCTATTCAGCCACTTTATCCACATTTAAAAAAATGTTCTGGTAATCCCCAATGTTACATGGAAAATCAATATCCTTTTTAAGTACATTGTCCAAATCAAAAGGTGCTTCAACAAAGTATTAGTTTAAGAGTGTGCACACTTATGCAACCAGCGCAGTGTACGTTTTTTATTTATTTATTTTCCCCCCTAACAGACTTGTGTTTCAATTGAATTGTACAGATTGTAGTCACAATAAAGGTGGGAAAAGTTTTGAAATGATTTATTGTGGTCTCATTTTTTTATATCACAATAACCTGGCATTTTAAAGGGGTGTGTAAATTTTTTTATAGTCACTGTTATTTTTTACCCATATGTGAACAGTGATAGCAGTCTTGGAAAAGATATTTTTAAACAAATCAGCCAGGCGATGGAAACTGCATTTATTTTGAATGACTCTTTGAATGTATATCTGCAGAATAATCTCATCATCTAGACGTTTTTCTCTGAAGTAAACATGTTCACCCTAGGGTCCCTATGTTTATATCAAACAGTGGAAAATACTGGTGTCTGATGTCTACCTGCGGCTCTTACAGTTCAATCTGCTGAGCTTATCTGCACTGACATTCAGACCAAGATGACAGGATATGCCCCAAGGTAGCAGAGCCAGCCTACATAGTTGATAAGTACGGGTACCCCTTTCTGTATGTACTACATTACTGTGGTAATGTAAACAGACAGCAGTTTATCAGATGGAACAGGAACATTTCCCTGTTTCTCCTCTAGATAACTTTGTAGTGTCACTAGGCTACATTATCGATCCTTTGATCCCCTCCTATTTGCTAATATGGTCACCCATCATAATAAAAAAAAAAAATCACAGATCATACACTATGCAGATTACTCCACAATCCTTCTGATTCCACTCCCACTGTTGTCAGCCCCAAGCTTCAAGATAGCGTTAAGTCTTTACGGCACTTGCTCAGCAATATTGGTTTTCATGTTAATACTAATAAAACCAAATCTATGCTGTTTACTCCCAAACAGAACCAACTCTCTCACACAGAACTGTTCCTTGGCTACAGTATTGATTTAACTCAAAACTATTCTTCATCTAGCCTTAAAATCACTTCTCATGATAAATATCCCACTGAAAAAGATGAATAAGCAAAAATCCTGGAGGAACAATTATGAATAAGCCAAAAGCTGATAAACAGTATCAAACCTTCTCTTTAGATCAAAACAAAGCTGTTGCTGAGACAAACCTTTCCTCATCTCAGCTTCCTGAATCAATGTTACCATTGCATACTAACTTACCTCTTTACTCTGTGAACCTTTACGGATTTCTTCCTTCCTTACTCAAGAAACCCAAGTAAGCCTACAACAGAATACATCACTTTGCTACTGGGTACCAAGGTCACAATCACCACTGTGTCGTTCTGCAATAACTACACCATCTCAAATTCACCAACCATCTAACTCAAATTCATCTACAATTTGTCCAGAGAATTCTTTACAACTCAAATTGCCTTTCCTTAGCTAACATTCTTACTTGGTATAAAACCACCAGGAAGTTAGATAATTAGTAGGTAGACTTATTTTTGGCCCGTAACTCCCCCCCCCACCAAAAAAAAGATACAATATTGTATGCCACTCAGTGTGCGTGTAAGAAAACTTTGGAAGATGTACTTCTGAGTCTAAAGCATTTAACAGTGAAGTAAATGCTTTCAAAAAAAATTGGAATTGCAGTTGTGATGTCACTTAATACCTAGACTTTCTTGCTCTCATCTTTGCTCTCTTTTCATTTCTTACAATTCTTCTAAGCAAACCTCATGGTTAACTTTGCACATGATATATGTTATTGCAGTGCTTTTATTCTACCTGTTTCCCACTCAAGACCCTTGACTTGGGTACCCTTTAAATCTGCTGTCATTCAGTCCTTGTGCATCCCTTAGTTTTTGTATCCTGTCAGTTATATCTATGGTATCCTATCATTACTGTTATCTTAACCTGTCCACTGGAATTTTAACTAATGCAGTTGGTTTAATGCCGGCACAACTGATGAATAAACTATTTGAAATGTTTTATCAAGCCTCGTTACTTCTGACCTATACTTGGATTATACTGTACTATCTATTTTAACATAGCTAGTTAATTTATAACAAACTCGTTTACTCATGTTTGCTATGCTCTTTCTTTTCTGTCACACTATTGTACATACTGAACTGTTTTATGATGGAGATTTTTTTTCTCTGTATTATGCTGAAAATAGGTTTCCAAATTGGGCATTCATGGCTAATAAATGTAAATAAATAATCTGTGTCCACTTTCCAGGATACCGTCATGTCATGAAGGCTTTCAGGATCATAGGAAGTTACTAGATTATTGGCCCTGAGGCCCTTACAAGCTTACCCAGGAATTTAGCCCATGTTCCAACAAGTCAGCACCTGATGCCACTGTCCAGCAGGGACACAGGTAGAATCTCAGGGATTCATGGCAGAAAATAGTCGGCATCTCTCTTAGGATGATGTGCTTTTTTGGACATGGATGGACTTTAGGTGCCCAGCACCTTGATGTTACTTAAAAGAGCTTCTCAATACAGATTAAACACATGGATAGTCATGTTCTGGGAACCCTGTGAAATAAGGAGGAGAACCAACTGGTTCTTCAACACCCTGATGGAAGTAATTACAAGTAGAAGCTTTCCAGCTGGGTGCCAGTACTGTACCCAGATGCTATTTAGGTACCACTAGATCTTTCTCAGCTGTATTCTTGCCAGGGTAGCTGCACACTAGGGCTCTGAGAAACCCTTCTACTGACATCATCATTGTCTTATGGGCCAGGCCCAAGAAGAACAATTGTTCCATATGGAAAACTCTATCCTCTTTCAGGAAAAGCTTGCTCTATGCTGTGTTCAGAAAGGGCTCTAGAAGAGTTTTGATCTTCTCTGGAGGAAGGTTCCACTTGCGTCGCATTCATTGAAAATCCCATGTTAGTAACTCTCTGCATACAGTATGCTGGGCCAGTTTGCATCTCTTCTGCAAAGGATAACTGAATGATATAACAATTCAGGCACTAGTAACGATGAATGTCCTGGGATTTAAAAGTATGAAAGCATGGTGCTAAGCATTCAGTGAACCCTCTAGTTGTTATGTGGAGACCAAAGAGTCTGTCTGCCTGCTCTAAACCCTTGTGAATGGGAATAACAAGGTATGCATGTTTGAAATCCTGTGTGACTGGTGGAATAACAGGGCGTGTAATGTTGCAAAGTTAATATTCTAAAGTTGTATCCCTACAGGTTTTTGATCGACTTGACTACATCTAGTATTACATCTAATAACCCTGAATAACCACCCCTCACACGGATTTTGCAGGGGAACCCTCTCCATTGTTGAATTATTCAAGGGGCTGAGTGATAGCCAGGTATACTAGCTCTGACACAGTTACAGATGGTTTAAGCATTGGTTAACAGGTGGCTGTAAATTGAAAATTTAATGTTGCAGTTGCTTTCACTATATGTTGCATTGCATAAGCTGGTGGTGTGCATTTTGGAAATTTTTGCCCTTTTCTCAACTGTGATGTGATTGGAGTTGATATATATAATTTAGCGGGGTAAGGAAAGGGTGGTGCCCCCCACATCAGGATGCAGGATAGCTTGCCTCCATGCAAAAAAAAAAGATTTTTAATGTTTTCAAATTACCAGTATCAATATTTATTGTTCAGTAATTGGTGATTTTTTGTAGTATGAGTCAGTCACTTATAAGTAAACCACTAGCTCCTGTTGGTCAAGGCGGGGGGGGGGTGGAAGGCATTCCCAATTCCCAGGAAGGTAGGAAAGGTTCTGAATTTTGTCATTTAGCTAGAGACCACAGCCACTCTTACCTATTTATCTGATGTTAGTCTGAGCCAATCTTCCTTGAAGTAGGAAAGTGTCCTTCCCAGAATGCGGGGGGGGGGGGGTTGGGAGAACAGGGTGGTAGGGGAAGAGGAAACATAGTACTGCCCTTTCTTTTCTTGCAAGAGAGTAGACTTACATTCCCAGTCATGACCTAGATGTCTGACTCTATATCTGTTAGTCAATCAAACTATCAAAATAATTAATAAAAAACTTGGCTCACTATATAGAAATAAACCTTTCTTGATTCAGTTAGCTAGGACTGTCATTGCCCATACTCACCTACTCTCTACCCTTTTATGCGCCTCCCCTATACTAACTTGAACAAATCTGAACTTCATAAACTCTCAAACTGTTACAACCACATTGCCAGATTTGCCACTGGCTCTAAATATCGGACACATCACTGCCATAACCTTAAACTACTAGGGTGGCTAGAATTACCCAGTTTACTTCAGTAAAATCAGCTCATAGTAGCACCCAAAAACACCCCTGGACTAAAAAAAACCTCATCAATTCCTATTGTAACTCCAGGCCACTCTGTCCTTCTAACAAACTGCTGGTTCAAACTTACAAATCTAACAACTCAGCTGGAGACTCCCTGTTTTCCAACTTTGTTGGCAAAACCTGGAACTCACTTCCAGCTGACCTCACTCTAGTACCCTCTCTCACTCAATTCAAAAAAAGCCTCAAACAGTATTTTACAACACACTGGTTATGTCCATGTTCCATCCTGACTAACTCCCCAACTACCCAGTTAAGTATTCACCCACTACTCAGCCCCTACCCCTCTCTCTCTAAGGGTGAATGTGTAACACATGACTCAGTACCTCCACCATGCTTTCGATCATATTATACCCCACCCTACTCCATTCCCTTACCCTTTTACATCTTATCACGTTCTTGTAGGACTGTGGATTATTGTACTCTGATGCCCTCAGACTATAGCATCCTTACTAACTAGGCTGTAGTACATGCTTTTCCTCTTGTATACTCCTGCACCTGAATACTTACTTTTTTCCTCTCTTCTTTACTGTATAAAAAAAGTACTGTATGTAAGTCTGACTTTCTCTAATGCCCTTTTATATGACAGTCTATAAACCCCATCTTATTAGCCTTGTAATGTGTGTGTTACTATTACACTTTGTATACCAAGTTCTACTTTATCATGTATATTATTATTATTATCTGTATTACTGGCGCTTTTCTCCACAGGCCTCCATTGAAAATGGACATGTATCCAGTCGGACCATCCCAGTCAACAAATGTAAAATAAATAAAAATAAATAAATCTGCTGCCCCTTCTGGCCTGATGTTTTCCCCAGATACCCTTCTTTGTTTGCACTGGTACACCTGTAATTTATTTCTTTATAGGGGTCACTTTTTCATTGGATAACTCTTACTATAAATAGGTAAAGGAGAGTAAAACAACTGCTTTACTGATCCATTTCTATTTGTCTTCACTTATAATCTCTTCAATATATCTTATGTGGGGGCAGACAGCACATTCTTGTCCAGAAGGGCATCCAGAAGTTACTTCTTGTCATAATTAGGCAAAGGTAGAATCTCTATCCATGTGCTCCTGCTGTAGGCATCTATGGCCTCAGACTCACATTTTAATGCATGTTGTCCCACCTTGAAGGCTGTCTGAGTTAGGATGTTGAGCCTGACTTCCACAACCACAAATCAGATCTCCTTTGCCGTACCCTTTATCTGCATTAAATATATTACCTATGGTATTTTATAGTATAAAATGGACAAATTATAGTTCTAAGGGTCATGGTCGAAGTTGGCCATGCCTGACTTATACCCTGCTCTCCTTATCATTTGGGAGTGTACTATGTCCTACAGCCAGTTCAGATCCCCTGGTCACATCCACAGAGACCACTGGTGCACTGGCTTCAAAGCATTTATAGATACTTGCAGATGTCTTGCACCATATAAAGTCTTTCAAGCACTTACGGGGATGGGGTTGAAAATCGGGTTCTAAAGTGCCACTTTAAAAATATCTTCAAAGACTTATAACACAGGCAGAGTGGTCATCAGCCTAGATTCCACAACTGACAAGAGACACTGGTATCTTTTTTGCCATTGTGAAACCTCTGTAGATCTCCATTTAAAATGTTCCCTCATCAGACTCAGTTCTTTCCAAATAAAACATCTTCTAGAGAGGAACCTGACAAGACAGTCTCCAAGTCATCTGTATCATATCCAATGTCATATCAGTAGACTAGTAAATAACCCACACAGACATAGATGTGGTCTAACTTCCATGATATCTACATTCCAAGTGATTTTTACAGAAGCAAGGGTCTACCACGGAGCTGTAGCTAGGTCAACTGACAACATGGGCAGTCCCCACACTGGCACCCCCTAAAAAAACAAAAAAAAAGGCTTCTTCCAAAATTGAAGACCAAAAAAATTTAAACAGACTCTTGACTGAATTAAAGGGCTTCTGTGAGCTCTTTCCTACAGCTACAAACACACAAATCTACTAAATACAATAACTTAAGTAGCTGCAGTATCAAGCATATCAGCTTCTTAAATGAACATCAGCACTCATGGCCAGCGTTATATATAGGCAGCCACCTAAGAGCACATTTCTGCTATTTATTTATTTTTAAATGAACTGCAGCATTTCTTTAATTTGACAGAATAAGTAAACAAATAAATAAATCAACTTCTTTGGGTGTGTCTGGTTTGTGGCAGCAGCAGCAGTATCAGTATATTTTTGAAAATCCTTTTACTTTTTTTCTGGCATTGTTAACTGTGATCTTAACAAAATGATTTCTGGTTGTTCTTTTAGTAGCTCTTCATACATTATGATTAGTAAAAAGAGTAGAAAACCTGCAAGAAACCAAACTGAACTGCTTTCTTCGGGTGTTCTGAAGCTCTCCTGAGAAGAGCTCCACACAGATTATCTCAGTCTTAGTGCATTTAACAACTGTCCCTTAACTCACTCATACCAACAATGCTGAATGTGTTATTTATGGAGTCATTCATGCAGCATTAACTCTGCCTTAGCTCATTCTAGCCTACAGCTCTTGAAAGGCAGAGCACACAGACACTTTGTTATACTTGTATCCTATGTTCTAAGATAGTGGAAGGCTTGTATAATGGAGGAGTGGCAGATATCTTTAGTCCCAGAGCAGCCAATTTGGAATACTCAACACAAGTTCTAAGGTTTCTAGCTCTCTTCACAAAGATCTTTTTGTTAAAAGTCCTACAGTACTTGCAGATGGCTACATCACGGTCCTCACCACAACAAAACTGACACTGCAAATGGTAGCACTCAAAAGAATTTTGTCCTACAGTACTGAATTTGTGATACTTAGTGCCGTGACTAAGCAGTTTGAATGTGAGAAAATGATTTTAACTAAAAAAAAAGGCAACAAGTTTCATTAATTGTTCAGCTAAAAATATTTTTCTCATGGTTATAATTTTGGAATTATATACCATGCCATTCCAATTCAACCTGCTAGTGGTCAGGAATGTAATACTTCATTAACTGACTGTTAGCAGATGTTAATGAGTTAACATCTTCTATCAGGGGTTAATCCTGTGGGACAGATCCTTAGCAGATAATGCCACTGTTTATGCCACAGCCCAATGGAAAATGCATCAAAAAGGCCAGACCCTTTTTTTCAAACTCAGAATCTAAGGACCCTTCTGATAAAGGGTCCCCTTTTGTAGAGTAGCTAAATAGCCCTGTGTACACCTTTTAAAGTCAAATTGCTGAGACACTACATGTGATGTCTGTACTGTAGCCATCGGAGTTTCAGGCATCAGTATGCCCAACTGTCCATCTAAGGAGCAAAATGACTGACTAGTGGAAGCAGTCTTCCCATCCATAACAGCAGTCTGCTAAAATTGTCATAACCTACACTGCACAGTATAAAGCTGTGGGACTTGCTTTTGATTCTCCTGAGGAAGGCCAATTTGGTGATCTGCACCAGGTTGTGACGCAGCAACTAAAGTGTTGGTTTCTGAAGTCTGGGTTGTTTGCAACATCATTACTGTCCTGCAGTCTACTTTTAACAGAACTACCACTGGTGGACTGACTGCAGAAAAGGTAACCTGTGGCAGAAGTTGATACACCTTGGCTTTACTGGATTAAAAACCTAAGGCCTACAATTAGCTGTCCAGTTCGAAAGTCTCATGATCTGCACCCACAAACTCCTTGACTTGGGAATTCCTTGAAGTATCAATTTTGTGGTGTTTATGACAGTGTCTCATGGATTCCTTGAGCTTTTCTCCAATGGAAGGTTTGCATACTGGGGGACGAGGCAGAAGTCTTTAGTCCCAGGGCAACCAATTTGGATACGCAACAAAACATCTAAAGGTTTCAATGTCTCCTTTGAATCATGTTTTTTTTTTTTTTTTGTTAGAAGTCCTACAGTGTTTGCAAATGACTGCATCATACTTCTTAGCAAGACAAGACAGATACTTTAAATGGTGGCACTCTGACAAAATTTGTCTCCCAAAAGTACAACTGCTGATTACTTTTTCAATGGTCACCACTGGTCACCCTCCCCACAAAAGAAAAAAAAAACTATTAGAAAATTCTCAGTAAAAATGTTAAGCAATAACAGCAGTAACTAAAAATGCAAGTGACAAAGGATGCTGATCATTCCCTCAGTATTTGCCTAGAAAGGACTGACAAACGTGGGTAGGATGGACAACTGTTCACTTCATTTGCAAAAGAAACTAAAGATCTCACAGGCTGCATTCTGTTTTATAGACTAGTTTTATGTTACATCCACAGTGCCTTAGACAAAGAGTGTATGACTGTTAAAGAAGTCTGGCTGGAACTCTTTGAGATCCCATTTATCTACAAAGGGACTGCAGCAGTGATATTTTATGACCAACATCTGAACTTTACTCCGATACAAATTTCTCCAAAGCCATTCCAGTTGTTTGCTTATATGTTTTAGAAATACAAATTAAGTGCCAAGGTTTGCTAGGAATTTCATAAACAGTCTACTGATCATGAATTTTTTGCAAACATACATTGAAAACATGTTAGTATTAACAGAAGCTGTATTCTTCTTTGTATATTTAAGGGTTGTGCTCTGTACTTGTTTTCTATTGTGCTTATTTATTAGTGAACTTCACAGTATATTTGTCATCATACCTTTTCAATTTCTAAAGGATCGGCCTTTGGTGGCAGCCACTCCAGTCTCAGGTGCAACTTCCCAGATTTAACATCTGCAAGGGCAAACCACTGAAAAACAGAGGCAGAGATCAAAACTACAAGCCTCTGCATTTTAGTACAGCTGTTTCAGCAAGGAATATGCAAAATATGACTCCTACCTCATCGATGTATTTCTTTGCCATAATGTCAGACAGATTTATTTTAGTCCTGAAAAAAGAAGAAAACATTTAAATATCACGGGTACTTGCAGAAATTAATACAGTTAGTTCACTGCCTGCAAAGGATAAAAGTAGTTACAATGCTGTGTCACTTCTAGCGCTAGAAATATATATATATATGTATGGGCCTACTTTAAAGTATTGAATTACCACTGCATCAAATCCCACATCATTGAAATAACATCTCAGAAACTGCAGAACATCGAACATCCGAAACATCGATAACTAACCTCAGGGAAAAAAAAAACAAAGCAAATCAAACCCACCAATGTGGGGGGCTTTGTCCCTCACCTTACCCCCTAACTAAATATACCAATTCTGAGATTGCACTACAGTGGGGAAAGGGCAAAGATCACCATGGTGGCCCAAGTGGTTATTTTCCCATGGAAAGTTTTCAATGTTCCAGGTGTTTCATGTTCTGTAGTTTTGGCGATGTCTTCTCGATGATGTAGGATTCGATGAAGTCATAATTAGATACTTTGAAGTAGACCCATATATGTACATACACACACACATATATATATATATATGTGTGTGTGTGTGTATATAAACATGCACATATATATATATATATATATATATATATATATATATATATATATATATATATATATGGGTCCCATTCAAAATCCTGAAAGCTCAAAATCCTGAATCTCAAAATCCGAAACACAAAATCTTAGGGTTAGGGGTAAGGTCAGTCGGTAGATATTAGTGTCTTTGTATTGGCATATTAGCATTATTTGTGTTTTCAGGATTTTGAGTTTCAGGATTTTGTGGATATATATATATATATATATATATATATATATATATATTATACATATACACACACACAGTGGATATAAAAAGTGTACACATCCCTGTTAAAATGCCAGGTTTTTGTGATATAAAAAAACGAGACCACAATAAATCATTTCAAAACTTTTCCCACCTTTAATGTGACCTATAACCTGCACAATTCAATTGAAAAACAAACAAATCTGTTAGGGGAAATATATAAAAAATAAAAAATGGACAATACACTGGTTGCATAAGTGTGCACACCCTTAAACTAATACTTTGTTGTGTGTTCACACCCTTAAACTGATACTTTGTTGAAGCACCTTTTGATTTAATTACAACATTCAGTCTTCTTGTATACACACCTGCCATCAAGAAACTCTGATTAATCCCAAATAAAGTTCAGCTGTCCTAGTAAGATTTTCATGACATTTACTCAGTTGCCTGCTACACCAAAAGCCATGGTTTGCAGAGAGCTTACAAAGCATCAAAGGGATCTCATTGTTGAAAGGTATCAGTCAGGAGAAGGGTACAAAACAATTTCCACAGCATTGGATATACCATGGAACACAGTGAAGACAGTCATCAAAAAGTGAAAAAAACATGGGACAACAGTGACCTTGCAAAGAACTGGACATCCCTCCAAAACTGAAGAAAAGACCAGACAAAAACTGGTCAGGGAGGCTGCCAATAGACCTACAGCAACACTGAAGGAGCTGCAGGAAATTCTAGCAAGTACTGGTTGTATACTACACGTGACAACAACCTCCCATATTCTCCATATGTCTGGACTATGGGGTAGGGTTGCAAGACAGATGCCTTTTCTTACACAGAAAAACATCTAGGCCTGGCTAAAATTTGCAAAACAATGTATCAAGTCTCCCAAAAGCATGTGGGAAAATGTGTTGAACCTTTTGGCCACAATTCCAAAAAGTACGTTTGGTGCAAAAACAACACTTTGCATCACCAAACGAACACCATCCCCACGGTGAAGAGGGGTTGTGGCAGTATCAAGCTTTGCGGTTGCTTTTCCTTCAGCTGGAACTGGGGCTTTAGTCAAGGTGGACGGAGTTATAAACAGTTCCAAATACCTGTCACTTTTGGCCCAAAACCTTCAGGCGTCTGCTAGAAAGCTGAAGATGAAGAGGAATTTCACCTTTCAACATGACAATGACCCCACACATACAACCAAGTCAACAAAAGAATGGTTTCACCAGAAGAAAATTAAAGTTTTGGGATGGCCCAGCCAGAGCCCAGACCTAAATCCAATAGAAAATCTGTGGGGTGACCTGAAGAGGGCTGTGCACAAGGAATGCCCTTACAATCTGACAGATTTGGAGCGCTTTTGCAAGGAAGAGTGGGCAAATATTGCCAAGTCAAGATGTGCCATGCTGATAAGACTCCTACCCAAGAAGACTGAATGCTGTAATTAAATCAAAAAGTGCTTCAACAAAGTATTAGTTTATGGGTGTGCACACTAATACGACCAGCTTATTGTATGTTTTTTTTATTTTTTATATTTTTCCTTAACAGATTTGTTTTTCAATTGAATTGTATATGTTATAGGTCACATTAAAGGTAGGAAAAGTTTTGAAATGATTTATTGTGGTCTCTTTTTTTATATCACAAAATCATGGCATTTTAACAAGGGTGTGTACATTTTTTATATCCACTGTGTGTGTGTGTGTATATATATATATATATATATATATATATATATATATATATATATATATAGAAATACATATACATATATATATATATATATATATATATATATATATATATATATATATATATATATATATATATATATATATATACATATACACATATATATATATATATATATATATATATACATATATACATATATATATATACATATATATATATATACATATATATTTTATATATATATATATATTATATATTTACATATATATATATATATATATATATATATATATATATATATATAAATACACACATACACAAAGATATATATAGACAGATATACACATATGCATATTTATTTTGGAGGTGGAAAGTTTCTTATATGGTGACAAACTTCTGTCTGAAAACATATATGTTTGTATTTATGTATCCCTGGAATGTTTCTTCCCATATATGTCCTTTCTCTCTCTCTATTTTTGAGTGTGGGCACCCTATCAATGTTAAAAGAGGTACAGTACAACTACACAAACTCTGGTTATGTGCAAGTAAGGAAACTCAAGACTTAAAAAGGTCAACACACCTATGTTTCAGAGGTACTGTATTATTTTTAGGGAAATAAAATGCACAGAATTCAGGTTCTGCAAAATAAACTTCAAGTTTTAGTTCATGTCACAGTACTACACTGCTGATTTATTTATTATTTTTTTCAATATTTCTTATTTCACTGAAATGTGTACAAATGTTCTGCTCCTGCTGTACACATTTACAAGAAATTAATTCCTCCTTATCCAGGCTAATTTTAATCACAGCTCATGCTGGACCAGTGAGGACTACATTTTCAACCCCTGATAAAGACTCGTGAACTGGGCTACATCAGAAGGGGCAACTTAACAGAGTTAGGGTCTAACACAAAATTTTACAGAAGTCTCACCTTCCAAGGAAATCATCTTTATCCACATCTTTATCGTAAACATCAATGTCCACCTGCTGACCCGGAACTTCATTTACAATGACCTGGAAGGTGAAAACAGTTAGTTATCATGATTATCTTTGGACATGTTATCAGACACTAAACAGTTTGTCACTCCAGGCAAGGGTGCAGTTGCATATTATTACATTTATAGCATATGCATCTTCTGTCAACATAAAGTATGAGGGACTTAACACAGGCAAAACTACGATCTACATCAAAAGATAGAATGGCCACAGCATCGAATCCCAGTTCATTGAGACCAGAGCATCGAAGAAACTAATTGTCGAAAGCTGACTCGTTCAAATCTCACTGCATCAAATTGCAATAGTTGGCCAACAGCTCAGAAATCTATGTGCAAGTCAGAGTGAATACAAATATTTACTACCATCATGTTATACATACCAAAGTAACATGGAAGATGCTAACATCTCAGCTGTTGGCCAACTATTCAATTCGATGAGGTGAGATTTAGACAAGTGGGCTTTCTTGAATTATATTCTCCGATGATCTGGGATTCAATGTTGTGATGGTTCAGTCTTTTAATGTAGATCCCCAAAACTATGATCAAAATGTCAGCAAACAAAGGAAAGGTAGAGGCTCAAGGTATTCTGATGCAGGCCAACAAGAACACCACAATATCTGACGGCATTTTACTTAAGGTCTCCGAACTCATACCAGTTCTAAAACATCTATCTCTGCACAACACAAAACAGCTTTCACATGCAGCCACTTTGAACTAACTTTGTTAAATGCTGAGCAGTTAAGATTAGTTCCCAGCTACAGAACTTAAAAAGCATGACCGTGTTAAGTAGGGGGCCATTTACTAGCTTTCTAAGTGCTGCACTGCACAAGTGTCACTATCCCATGCCCCCAAGCATAGTGTACTTTACTAGAATACTGAGAAAGAAGCAACAGCTGCCATGCAGAACATCCCAACATTATGTACATCAAAAGATGTCTGTGTTGGCAGTACATCTTACCTCGTAAACCTCAAACCATTTTGGATTCAGGTTGTTATCTATGGTCTTACTGCGAAAGGATTTTCCAGCCAAACGTACAACTGCATATGGATCAGATTTGCCTTTTATCCCAAAAACTTTGTCTTTAGCAATCAAGTCCTCTGCTTCGACTAAATGAATCCGAACAACACTCTAAACAAAAACAAGCAGGAAAGAAAGGGTTTACATTTATTTTTCACTAAAGCCGCAGCATCCTTTGACATTTTATATGTATCTGCACTATGGGATAATATACATTAAAAAAGAATTAAAATGCCATGTGTAATAACAGAAGTTACCATTAAGGTAATCCATGTGTAATAACAGAAGTTACTGTTAAGGTAATACGCCTGTAGTTCTCAGATATAACCAGTGGCAAAAACAGATAAAGCCTTGACTACAACCCAGACAGCTGAGGTTTGAGAAATGTCTCAGGCATCTGCTGGAGCTAGTTTATGTGGGGGAGAAGAGACAAAGACTTACCATCTCACCTCTCCTTTGGGGGGAGGGTCTTAGAACATGCTCAGGGTATACGTACCTATGGCTGAATCACTCCTGGAGACCAGAGATCCCACAGAAGCACTGGTTTCAGGGGAGGCAGGGCTGTCAAGAGGGGACTTGCATGTCTGGAGGGGGTTACGTCATTTGCAGAAGTGGGTAAGATACCCTTTGATGCCTGCTGCACACCAAAAGCTGGATGAGTTACTAGGCATGCACAGAGGGGACAAGGCTGGGGAAAAAATTGGGAAATCAAACCACTGCTGATGGCTGCTGAAATTATGGTCACTCTTGGTCAACTCTGACTCAGGTGTAGGAGGGCAAATGGGCCAGTTGGCTGAGAACTGGGCTGATGAATAGCAGGCAGCAGGGAAGAAAAAAAAGTTAAATCAATACTACAATATTAAGAAGGCTGTACTGCCTTGGAAAGTACTGCATGAGGCAGCAGTAAGTCATCAGAAAGGTTCATAGTTGCTTGGTGCAATGCAGAGAAAGGATGGGACAAGGTTATAGAAGCAGCAGCCTCAAAGGGTTAACTGTAACATATGGATGGACTTTCCAGGACAGTGGTCTTTTTCTGTCTAAGCTTCAGACAGTCATACTTTAAAGTAGCAACTTACAAAACTATTTGTTTTCATGAAAAAAAAGTGAAATAAATGCCATTGTACAGAAATACAAAAGTAAGCTGACTGCCTGCTAAACAATGTGCACTTCTTCTAGACAGTAAACAAATATATATAACCTATTAAATGAATCCTACTGCACTCTTCTCATTAATTAAATTTTGACTCACTGTAATGCCCATCTACTTATGAGCCACAATGCATAGTACTCTGGAGACGAACCTTTCACTTAACTATTTGTGAAAATGCTTTCTCTGAATCAGTCCCAGCCAGAAGGAATGCATTTCCTGATGATCTAAGACAAGGGAATAACTTTCATAAATTATTTAAACAAACATCTTCAGTAACAATCGGCCTGTAACTGCTTTTTGATCGTGATAAAAATACATTATGATTTGCAAATCTTGACAGAGATGGATCAGTAATACCTTTGTATGAGTCATGATCAACATATTATATAATGATATACTATATGTCATGACTGACACATACTGTTACTAACTCAAGTTATTTGACAGTTTTGTCTGTTAACTCACTCTCACTGCTGCCTTCTCATCCAGATTGCATACTGATTAGTTTCCTTTTGTTATCTATCTAATTTTATAAAAGCAATTACTTTCAAACTATCATGTATTTAACCTATATGCAATATATTACTTGTGACTATTATCACATTATTTCTCAATACTACTTCTGTAATTCCCTCTAGTAAATAACTTATTCTGTATATACTAATAATTAGATATTTCTTGTATAACTCAGTTGTACTGTAATACCATTATTACTTTTAGGCCTGGGAAATGTCTGAAAAGGATCCTTGAACCAACCCATTCTCCTATTTAACTAATTTAAAATAAAAACAAAAACAGGCTCCCTATTGAAATGTCGGCACTCAAAATGCTGAGTGCCAAAAAGCTGAAAAAAAGACCAAAAGCACAGGAGAAGAACAAATCTTGAAAAATCACCCGTCACTTAAAACTTCTTTTTGCGGTGGGCAAACCCAATACAACCCCCCATATATACTTATATATATCAACTCTGAAAACACCATACGTTGGCGAAAATGGAATATTCTGAGAAATGGCACCTCAAGCTTAGTATTTACAAGTTTGATCTTTTGGCCATTCAATCTCTTGAGTTTTGGGACTCGCTTTAGCAGGTCCCAACATTTCAAATGGTTACCACAAAAATACCATAAATATATCTGTAACAGAAACATGGTACCAAAAGCAGAAGGACTGGGATGCAAACATAAAACGGTTTACAGCTTGGAACGGGGACTGGATGGATGAAATTAGTGGAAGTGCAACTATCTCTACAAGGGAAAGGAATCAAAGCAACAGGACAAACAAGTCAGTCTTTAACGACTTAACATTGTCAATCTCTCACTTTTCAGGTGTTCTCTTCAATCCTACCTCACTAACTCTGTTTAATGAACATGCTTTTCTACAAATAAATTGTATTTATCTTTTTCAATGTACTAATCTTTTAATTATCTTCTAATCTCATTTAGAGACATCAGATTTGCATTCTGTGGAATGACTTTCTGTTTATACTTTGAAATAATCATGAGTAAGCAGAACAATAACAACGCTCCTGACTAGGATGCCTTCCTTCGGGGTGGAATTTGCACACTCACACTTTGTCTGTGTGAGTTTTTGCTGGGCGCTCCAGTTTCTCCCCATATCCAAAAGACATGCTTTAAGTGAACTGGTTACTCTCGAAACTGCCTATTGTGTCTGTACCGTGTGTGTGTGTGTGTGTGTGTGTGTGTGTGTGTTTCGGGAAGTTTCTCCTTTCCCGACTGTTGAGGGGCTGCAGAGTTAGCATACATAAGTTAGGAAGGGCATGGGGTGTGAATGGGGCTTCTTCCACTGCATAAATGTTTGGTTTCATTGCTCAAATGGGTATGAGGTCCTTTGTGTTCTCAATCAGTTGATTGAGGTATGTTTTATTTTTTTGAGCGATTATACCTCAGTCATTCATACAGGGAGCCTACAGAATGCACAATGGTATAGTGAATGCAGTTCTCACATTAAAGGGTAACAAAACATGAGCAACCAAAGTAATCTGTACTGGGCAGGCCCATGTCAATGTCTTTGTACGTGAACCTGCAGAAGGCCTGGAAAGATTTTTTTTCTTTTTTCTTTTTTAATGATTTAAAATTAGACCACAGGAGTGATACAAAAACATGTAGAAAATATGACAACAGACCTGGCAAGACAGAATACAGAAATGGACAGAATAAACATCATCAGCAGAAAAGGAGTTTATAATACCCATGTACAGTTTAGAAATATCATCAGTACAATGATAGGCAGGAGAGAAAACAATTCGACATTTTTTAGCAGTTCAGGAGGCAACAAAAATATTGCAAGATTTATGTCGTAAGCCATCCAAAGTTTAATATGTGCAGTCTTAAGGAAAGTAAGAAGATATAAATTTGTAAGTACATTAATCTACACAGTCCAAGTGACGCAATCTAAAAAAATAATAAATAAGAAATGGCATGAGAATATAAAGGGAACAGCTTTGGGAGATAAGTAATACTTCGAAGTGCTGAATGACTGGGGCAGCTTCTGAAAAGGTGACAGATACAGTTAAAAGACTGACTGCATGGCAGAGACACAAAACTATCCTCACCAGGATGGAGGAAGGCTACATAAGCAAGACCTGCAGCTTATGTGATATTTAATGTATAGAATATGTGGGTCACATATCCCTTATCTGTAAGCAGATCTGTGTCAATACATACTACCAGATGTATGTCAACTGATTAAGAATCATGCGCGTCAAAGTCCACACCCTGGATGAATTACTCTTCAATGGTACTATAACTGAATCTGCATATAGAAAGATACACTGTGTGTTTGCAGGAAGGCAGCACCCCCTGCACTCCCACACATCCAAGACCTATACATATTAAGTCCAAGATAACTCTTGAGATCACACAACAGTGAAGAAAAGGCGAGACTCCTGTATCCTACCTGTTCACCAATCTACCATAATAAACCAATGTACTTTGATTACCTTGACAGTCAACTAAAATAAACTTGATATATCTAAAGTCAAGTGAAAAGGCACTCAACCATGTTACATAGTTTATTCTACACTTGTAGGACCAAGAGTTTGACTGAAAGGAAGATTTAAGAGGCTATAAGGCTCTAAATAAAAATCTGCAAAAGCAACAGAGACCTCCAAAGCAGACATCCAAGCAACCTCCACCCCCCTCAACACAAACCATGAAACACATACTTCACAAAACCAGTGTGCCACATAATCACAGCCCTTAAGGAAAATAACATACCCAACACACTAGTAATAGGTGACTCTATAGTCAGGCACAGTGACTTCCCACTCACTAGGCTGAACAAGGAGAAGGTTACTGTTAGCTGCCTGTTGGGTGCCAGGATCCGCCACATAACACAAGCACTCAGGTCACTCCAGAACAAGTACAAATATGACTCTGGCATTGTCCATGTTGGTGTGAATGACCTGAGCCGTACCTGCCTGGACTACATGAAAAGAGACATGGAAGAGCTCTCTGATCACGTAGCCCAGGCCAGTATGACCCTGACCCTGAGTAGCATCTTGCCCTCACCAAGAATGATACCACGATATGAAGAAAAAATTATCAATTTCAACAATTGGCAAAGTTTCTGGTGTCATTCAAAGGGGAGCCAGTGTCTGTCTGCCTGGGATGACATGCTCGACAAGCCATGCTGCTTCGCTAGAGATGGCTTGCACCTGTCACCCTTAGGCTTTCGAATACTGGCCAAGGCTCTTGCCACCCCCATAGTGCCTTTTTGATGCAAAGCTCAAAAGACAAACCCACCGCCATAAATAGTACAAGTAACAAAAACCTGAGGGTAATGCTACTCAATGGCAGAAGTCTAAACCTCAAAATGCATGCACTTGAGGCACTCCTCAGTATGGAGAAAATCGATATATGTGCAGTAACAGAAACCTGGTTTAAGGCTCCAGAGAGCACCACAGCACTACCAGGCTACAACTCATACCATACATTTCGGCCACTGAACCCAGACCAAAATACAAAAGGCGGGGGCGTATCCATATTCATCAAGGATACACCACACCTCCAGGTTAGTGGCACAGCATGATGCTTCAGAGATCATCCACGTGCAACTAACAACGGGCAAAACTGCAATTCAAATTGTAGCTTGCTACAGATCACCCACCATGTCCCAGGACCCCCATTCCGTATTTCTGGAAACAGTGGGAAACATAAAGGCCCTACCAAACACCCTAATATTGGGTGATTTCAATTACCCAAACATTAACTGGGAGAACTACTCAAGTACTAACTCCCTTGCCCAACATTTCCTAGAATTTATAAACTCAAATACCCTGGATCAACTGGTCAACACTCCCACCAGAGGTGACATATTGGACCTGATCATCACCAACATGGGCGACTGGTGTTCCACACCAGAGGTCAACCCCTCACTGGTTAGATCTGACCATAAACAAATCACTCCGGATTTCCACATTCTGCCCCCACCTCTGGTCAAGGAAACCACCATGAAAAACTTTTCAAAAGCAAACTTCATGTTACTTAAGACTGAGGTGGAAAGTTTCAAAGCCCCCATGCTAAAGGATAACACTGTCCAAGCTGCAAAATCCTTTACTAATGCATTACATGGGTACCTACAAGAATGCATGGATCGTGCTATCCCAAGCAAAACCAAGATTCACTCCTCCAAGAAAAGGAAACCAATCTGGTGGACTCCTGCCATAAACAAGCTATACAATAGAAGGAGGAAACTAATACAGAAAAGAGCAAAATACCAAGAAGGGAAGACATCCCTGATCAGTATCGGCAAGAAACTACGATCCCTCATAAAATCAACCAAGGCTAGCTTTGAAAGAAAAATTGCCAAGGACTCCAAAGATAACCACAAGGCATTGTTTAGCGATGTCAAGAATCTAAGTGGCAATGCTCAGATCTGCTCGTTGTTAGTGCAGAACGGCACAATATATACTGAACCGACCGATATCACTAACATCCTGGCAGACAGGTTCAGTGCAAACTTCACCCCCCTCTCACCCCCAAAATGGCCTATAATCATACCAGAAGAATGTAGAGACCCTGAAATCACAGACACTCAGGTTAAAACAGCCTTCTCCAAAGCCAAAAACACAGCATTAGTGGGACTGAATGGTGTCCCAGGCTGCGTCCTACATGAGCTCAAAGAAGAACTAACCCCTCACCTAAACACACTGTTCAAACTCAGCCTCTCCACAGGCTACGTACCCATAGAGTGGCGCAGAGCAACAGTTATTCTGCTCCACAAAGGTGGAGCCACAACAGATGCTGGGAACTATTGCCCTATAAGCCTGACTAGCTTGGTCTGCAAGGCTATGGAGTGCATCATCATGGAACTCATTAACAGAGACATTGGGAACCTCCAAACACTGGACCCTACCCAGTTTGGCTTTGTTAAGGGCAGATCATGCCTCCTAAACCAGGTGGATTTCTTTGAGACAGTTACCAAGGCTATAGACAAGGGAAAGGTAGTACACAAAGCCTACCTAGACCTCGCAAAGGCCTTTGACACCAGTCCCTATTCTGGTATTACAGATAAGCTTGCAAGCCTGAACATAAACCCCTATGTCACAAGATGGGTTGCCAAATAGCTCACGGACAGAACCCACATGGTGAGAGTTGCAGGAGCTAGGTCCAACTCTAAACCGGTTACAAGTGACATTCCCCAGGGCTCAGTCCTAGGACCCCTCCTGTTTGGCATATACTTCTCAGAGGTACAGGCAAGCACAGGAGGACTATGGCTGACCACGTTCGCAGACGACTGCAAACTAGGGGCTACAACTGACTCTCTGGCTGACACAGACATCCTCCAAAAGGGTCTCACTGAGACGAATACCTGGTGTCAAAATCATGGCCTCAAGCTAAATGCCAAAAAGTGCATAGTCATCCCCTTTGGAAAAAACAAAGTACCCACAAACTACCACAGAGGTGGTAGTCCCCTAAATATGGAAGACGTACTAAGGGATCTGGGGACCCAAGTAGATAGTAATCACTCCTTTGATAATCACATTGCCAAAGTGGTTAGAAAATCCTTCTATGTGGCCCACCTAATCACAAAAGGGTTCGCATCCAGATCAAAAGAGGTCATTGTGCCCCTCTACTCATCAGATCCATCATAGAGTACAATGCCTCATTTGGGATGTACCTTACAAGACACCTGCAACAACTGGAAAGACCAGAGAAGTACCTCACCAAGAGGATCACTGGCCTCAAACAGATGCCCTATGCAGCTCGACTGAAGAAACTCCAGCTGTACTCTGTTGCCTACTCAGAGGTGATCTCTGCCTGACATACAAGGCCATGTCCAACCCAGAATTGATGGACATGCTCCACCTAAAGAAAACCATATCCCCTTGAGCCACACCCTCTAGGGATCTAAACCTCACTACAACAATAAATAGGATGTGCTGGAGGGATAGATTCCTGTCCCAGAGACTTCCCATGCTTTGGAACAAGATTCCAGTCTACATTAGGCAGAGCTCCTCACTAACACTCTTCAAGAGAAACCTTAACGAGTGGATGGGAAACAGAAAGTTTACCCCAGGGATCACTTCAGTGGCTCTGCTGGACAGAGGCACAGGGAACTAATCTAAGGGGGTGGCGAAAGCCAACACATTCTGGCTAGGCTTATAAATGCCTTCAGGCAGATAGCCTAGTACCTACCTATGAACCTATATTCCAAAGCACTCAGGAGGGTATCTGCCAATATGCAAAAATATCTCAATTTGAAATCCTAGATTCTTTCCCCCATTATGACATCATACTGCAAGCAGAGTATACCATATATTACCCGGCACTATGCCATCACTACAAGTCTAAGTAGTACATACTATCCCAGTAACAAGTAATGAGATTCTGCCACAGTCTATTTAAATGAATGTCATAGTCTGTTACTCATATAATCTGATGATAATGGAGTTCTCCACATAATGTCTGAGATTCCCCCAAATCTGGGGTCTATATCAATTAATCAAAAGCTTAATTTCATTTAAGAAAAACATTTATTAGGAAAAAACTAGTTGCCCACTCACCAACTGTAACAAACAAAACAAAATTTAAACTCTGCAAAGTGGAGAGGTTCACCCCCCACTCTTCCAGCTAAATATACCAACTCTGAGATTGTGCTACAGTGGGGAAAAGGGCAAATTCCCGATGATGGCCAACCATGTCCCTTCCCTGGTAAGAAATTTGCTTAAACAATTGTTCGCTTAATTAAGCTTTTGCTTAAGCAAGTTTGATAAATAGCAATTTGCTCAAATAAGCTTTCGATTAACTGACATTTTTGGGGGTCTGGCTTCTTTATCTAAAAAGCTGCCAATTAATAACAAGACAGCATTATAAACATCAATGTATAAGTAACAAACTGACACCAAAACTGTTAAAAATGTTAACTGATTGTCACATACTCAAATTTTCATATTTTTATTCATAGTTTCAAAACTGGGAGATCTACATTTTACTGAGGGGCACAGTGTGAAATGAACACAGTTGTGAAAGACAGAAAAATGTATTGTCAATGCCCACTTATAGTACCCTATACTGGAGATAATGATACTTGTTTGCTAGCAATTATGAAAACATGCAATGTCTCCATATTTAATATTGTCAAAACCAAGTAACTTACAAACTATTGCATGGCATTAATTAGGAAAAAAATTAAATGATGTTAAAGAAAACTGTTATTGAAATTTGTACTATAAGTTGTGCATCTTCACAGAGACTCAGTGTTATTTATATTGCTACTTATAGAATTAAACATACTTTTTCATATATATTTATGTAAATATCTCAATAAAATAAATCATTCAAGAATATATTGCCGCCATACTAAAGCTCATGTCTTGGCAAGATACGATTGTCACTATTGAAGTGATACCCCAACCCCATGTGCAAAATGGGAAAAAGGGGGTTGAGGATAGATGGATGGATGGATTTGAAAATTCATGTCTGGCTAACAAAAAAACAAACAAAAAAAACAAACACAAAATAAAGTGGGGGGCTTCACCCACCACACACCCCTCAACCTAAATATACCAACTCTGAGATCGGACCACAGTGGAAGAAATGGCAAAGTCCCGAAAATGGGCCAGTGATTATTTTCCCTGGAAAAAAAATCACTGTTCCGTGTTTTCAGGATTTCACGGTTTTGATTTAAAATGGTTGATAAAACAGCGTTCGCTATTTTAAGCATTCCCTGATATACTAGGGAACCCATGTGTGCATGTATGGTATAAATACATACATGTGTATATTTTTATATATATATATATATACATACACACACACACTCACATAAATAGGTATACTTGTGCAAGCCTCCTGCACACCCCACCCCACCCCTGCTAATTATATATGCCAACTCCAAGGTAGCACAATAGTGGGAAAAAGGCATAAAACCTTCCACAGTATAATTTTGATTTTGTCAAGATTTTGGATTTAGATATTTTGCAGTTTTGATATTTTGACTGTCAATCATCTGACTGTTGATATTATGCTGTTTAGATCATTTGAAGTACACCCATATCTATTGTTTTATCTGTATATCTATCTGTACAGCACATACACACATTTCTGTATATATGAGTGAATGTGTTTGTGTGAGGGAGATGAAATGCCTTTTTTCTGCTGCTGATATGTATAGAGTAAGACTCTGTAAAACAACTTGTTGAGTCCTACTCTCAGCATTAATGACTCTCATGGCAGGAGATGCACACAAAAACACATTGACTCAGTTCCCACACCTCAGCTGTGTGAGCAGATTTTTAACAGACACTTAGTAAAGGTCTTTGCCATGGACACCACCTGGTTTAAAACTGGCCCTGCTAAGAGGCATGCACAGGAGGCTGCTGTACCTAGTTTGGGGGGCTGAAGAAGGTGTTATTATTTCATTAACTTCCTGACAATCAAACCTTTAGAGGCATACACAAAAGGCTACTATAGTTTTTGAAGAGGTCTGGGGACACCATGGTGACTATGTATGGGTGGGGTAATGTACTTGGGGTGGGGGGCAGCAGAGAGAATATGGAGGCAGCAGCACTAGATTCTAGGGTACAAACTGATTAAAAATGTTTATACTCCTGTCTGCAGGCCCTGGTTAAAGGCAGATAGCAGTAGCAGAAGTCAGTGACAAGACATACTGGGTGATGTGAGAAGGAAGCTGTAAAGAAAAGATGGAAAAATAGAAATAAATTATGTTATAATTAATGCTAGCTAAAATGGTAACTTTTCATTAATAATATGGAATGTTAGTTTGTTATAGCAAGTAAGGAATCCAATAAAGTCTGCCTTTAAAACATCCAACTTTTAAACATGAGATACAGGTTTGAAAAAAATGTTATGATCTCCAAATGAGAAAATAGGATCTCTGACAACAATGTAATAAGGTGATGTTGAAAGAATTTATGTTTTGGATAAAATGTGCACGTTCACCTCTTTCCCGAAGTGACAATCTGAACTACTGTGTAATGGTTTACAGGGCTCGGCCTTCTTCTCTACTGGATCTACTGAGTCTCCGATCTGATCAGCCTTTTTACCATCCTCAGCTCGTTTCACTGGCTCATTCGGAGATGTAGGGTCAGCTGGAGGACACGGAGACACACCGGCAGCAGCATCTAAATACAAGATCTACAAGACAAAACAGGACACTGTAATCAAAGTATGTTTTTGGAGAGAAGTGTTTCTCTTAATATCAAGTTGTCCTAGAAACTTCTGTACAAATTACATAAACACTAAGCATTCTACCCGCATGATGTACTTATCACATCCATTTGAAGAATGAATCAGTTTGTCTGGAGGGGAAAGGCTAGCCTCAGCATTTCTGTCTTTACTAAAACACAAATGGAAGGACATCTAAGCAAATCTTAAAAATAATTTTGTCAAGAGGATCACAGAAATCCTAACTCTATAAATAACAAAGCTAACAAATTTACTTGAGCTCTGTATCTCTTCCTTCGGTAATTTAAACATAAACCTACTAATTATAACACCTGTGTGATGTGGATTAACATTAGTCAGCAGGTAACTGCAATATGTGTAAAACTGCCACATAAAAAATACTGTATGGGTCACAAAGAAATTATCCACTACATCACGGAGTATAACATACAAGCATACCCATGTACATTTTACTTTCTGCGCTACAGGTTTTCAGTTTTTTAACTTTACTTTGTACTGCAGCGTACCTTACCATCTCAGCAGGCTTCCATGGCAAATTTTTTTCTACTGGCAATCATCCATTCTATCAGCCTTTTTTTTGTGGCCCCGTGCCCTATGCTGACCATAGAGCCCTACCCCCCCAACCAATGAAGCTGTCCACCACCCCCACACACACATGTCCTCCATGCCTGAGCTGCTAGTTGAACTAGGAGTCATGTGGGTCACAGTCAGGGATTTATCCCCCTGTCCCACTCCGCCAGGATACCACAGTGCTATTTTACTTCAGAGAAAAAGAAGCAAACTTTCTCTGCCTGATGTAGCACAGAAGCTAGGCAATGCTATGATGTTGCAGCAGAAGTGAAGCTAAGGACCAGGGTAAGAACAGCATTCATGTACTTAGTTGGTTTGAGGACAGAAAATAATAATAAATTATCCCAAAAATTAACACATCTTCTAACTTAAAATTGTGAAAACTGCACTCCTCACATAAGTACACTGAAAACACACCAGATGTAATAAAGGCTACACCAAAGAAAGGCACCACCAGTGAGCTGGGACCAGGACAAATGGGCCACACAATTAGTACAACAAAGAAACTTTTATGAATATCAGTTTGGTTAAAAAATGGCTACTGACTGAAAGGTTCGTGTACTTTATTTTGTATAACTATTCATGTATGAGACTGTGCTAGGTAAATTATAAACTCAAGGAGAACAAACACTACAGAAGTGAGAACAGGCTGACATTTCCCATACTATCAACAAGCAGTGCTTGATGACTGCACAGTGAAGTACTTTATTCCCATGAAGTTAATGTTTATTTCTTTACTTCCTGTTTGTCTAAGCATCTGTAAGCAAGGAGGAACAGACTGATCATAAACAATATAAACAATTGCCAACCTTAAGCAGAAAATGCTTTAACTTACCCTCAAGATAACCTTCAGATAAATTTGGCTGCCTGGGCTTGAGTGATCCAGCTTGAACCACTGGTCAAGAGTGAGTTCCTTACTCTCCAGCAAACGGGACAAAGGAAGAGTCAGTGATCCTAGAGTTAGCTGGCGGTCATCATCTTTTACCTATAAAAGCATGAAATAAAAAATTTAAATCTATGCAAGAATAAATGCACACTTCAACTCATAACTAACAGCTACCTGACTGTAATCTGGTAATCCAAAGTGGGAAACAAAAGAAAATATACCAATCACTAAACTCACTAACAATAAAGCTCTGAACAAAGTATTTTGTTTATTTCCATTACTTTTACTGTGCTGAGTAATGTCAGAACTGTCCGAAAGTATTACTAAAGAAGCTTCAAGAGAATGACTTGTGTCAAAAGAATCCCAAAAGGCAAGTGGGTGGGGGGCATGGTGTGGAGCTCAAGAGAAAGGAAAGGACTGAGAAAGAAGGATGGTGGGGGCATTGCAGGCCAATGAAATGGATTACATTGAAGATCATATGAGAATCTCCCTTGTAGAGGAGGGCAGCTAGACAGCTAGTATCCCTTTTTCAACGGACAATGGACATTTATTCCTGGGAGATCTCCAGACTGTTGAGATAAGTACAGTAAAGAGAAGGAGGTGATGAAGGGTGGCAGTCCCATAGGGATTGTCTGCAGGATTACACTGGCAAACACAGTTTCATAGCTTCTTTCTGCTTGTACTGGTCACCCCTAGGACTTTTGTAGGATACTGAATACAGTGAAAAGGCCTCCATCCTCTCTTGACAGATCAGGTCCTTTAGTCCCATTATCTTTTTTGTCAGGAACCTTTGGGCCTCTTCAACTACTTGATTTGTTTAGTAAGATACATCTCAAAGGGGGCATTGTACTTGATGAAGGGCTTGATAATGCAGAATACAGAGGGGTCAGGACTTCTTTGGACTTAGAGGAAACAATTTTTGAGATCAGCTCTGCCAGACAGAAGGATTTCAAGATCACTTGAGTAACAAGCAACTTGTTGATTAAAGAACAGATAGTTATCTATTCATATTCCAATATCTCTCACAACATCTTAATTTTGGAGTGAGGTGTTTTCTATACTGTGAGCTGGGTGGAGGGTTTGTTTGTCAAATTCAACAATACTGCATTTTTCAGAACTCAGTTTTAGCCTATTTTCTGTGCACCAGCTATTGATATGCAAAAGTTCACTTTGTAGCTTCTGCACATCAGAAAAGGATTTAAGTTTAACACCCAGTTTACAATCCTGTGTAAACCTGGTTAAGCATCATTCCTGATTTTTTGATTTGGAGATCAGAGAAGTATATGCCAAATATCAAAGGTGCCAACATGAAACCAAGTGGTACCCCACATGTTAACACATCTGACACCCTCCAGTACGGGTTCTGGCCCACAGAAATTGTTATACATCTAACTACATAAGGATCAATTTGGAACACATTTAGCTTGTTCATAATGTTGGCATGTGGTATAGCATCAAATGCTTTGGTTAGGTCAAGGTATACTGAGTGGAAAGTGTGACCACTGTCCATTGTTTGCTTTACCCTCTCAATTTTTTTTTTCCAGTCATTAGACAGCATCTGCCCTTAACAAAGCCAAATTGCTGGGAGTCGCATCTTAATATGACTTCTTATATTGTAGTTTATTAGGTCTTGATGAAGTTATTGCCTTGGTTAGACCCTCCCCCCTTTAAAACAGCTACAGGAGAAAGGGCTTTTCCTAAATTTGGACCTGCTCTATGGGAACACTTACCAAATAAGGTGAGAAAGCAAGAAACTTTGACAACATTTAAGAACAAATTATAACAACACCTATTTACAGAAGCTTCTAGTTCATGCTTTTGTGATAATGAATGGACAAATACTATAATAATCTCAGTTTGAGAATCTCTGGACAAAATTCAGAAAGATTCTATCCATCCATCCTAACTGGCCTTTGTAGGTACGGAAATTAGCATGAGGGAGAGAATCTCTGATTTAGAGACATGGTAAAGCTGCAGAGAAAAACACTTCATTAGCGGCTCATTACTACGTCTCTGTCTGAATTGTACACTGCTCTGTCACACTCCCAGCATGCACACAAACATATCCATGCTCCCTCAAACGAGTACCTACTGACAGGCTGGCATTCAAACTCATGGAATCTCTCACCCACACACCTGCATGCCTGTTCACACACAAACACACACACACATGTACACACACATGTAATCAATAAAGTTCTGAGTCTGGAAGTCCCTGCTAGAGGGAATTACAGCAGTCCAAAGAGGTTGAAACCAAGGCAAGCATTGACTGAGAGGATCCTCAGATTGAAGGAGAATATTCCGGAGGTGGAAACAAGACTTGATGAGAAGTGATAGCATCAGTTTGTCATCAATAACCCCTACATTATGTACCTTTGACATGAATTCCAGACCATCACCACAACAAACAGGATTACTTTGCAAGGCTGGAGTAATGGATTCTCAAGAAGTAGTATTAAGAACCATGACAAATTACTTGGTGGTACTGAGTTTCATCCACTTCTGGATGATTCCAAGTCACCCAAAAGATGTTTTACAGCATAGTTTGCTGAGAGAAACACAGAATCATGTGGCATCACCATAAAACTGGTAATAAAAATCCTTCCCCAAATAATGTCTCCCAATGGAAGTATGTACAAACAGAGGAATGAAAGACCCAAGAAAAACTCAAAGGAAAACTGAACACCACCATTAGTAGGGTACTCTGAAGGAGAATTAACACCTGAGAGTACTCCTTGTGACTGTGCCTGGCTCTGAGTTACAGAGGAATGAAGCCCTGATTGTATCCAAGGTGAATGGGGTTATGCTGTATTTTCAAGATGGCTGCACACTGAGTTAATTCAGCTCTACCATTGTGAAAACAGAAACTCAGAAAAGAGAGCCAGTGAATTTGTCTTTTTGGGTAAATTTCAGTTACTGGCTTGGAAGTGTACTGCCTGGATGCCAGCAAAGAAATTTAGAGAATCTGAATGAAAATCATCCACAAAATGTGTGGAGAAAAAACACTGCTGGAAAGAATCCTGCTAGCTTTTCAGCAAAAAGCAGTTCAACCTCCAGCTTTTGTGCAAGAGATATCTTCCAGTAATCTAGAGCAAAAATAAGTCAAATGTGCTCAGAACTGATTAAAATAAATGAAATGATGAAGCAGTATATCAATTTAAATAACAAAAGGCTGGAATAAAATAGAAGAAGCTGTAAACAGATAGTCAGATGAGCTGATGAAACTGTAAAAATCAGAGGATGAAATGAAGAAAAGGCTGCATCAATAATATGTATGAGTTCAGAAAAAATGTTAAGACAATAACTCCAATTTTTAGCACAACACCTCAGGCTGACAAAGTAGAAAGGGCTGTTGCCAAGCTTAGGGAGCCCATAACAAGAAAAATAGCCAGAGGTCCTGTAGAGGTATTAGAAATATTTCAGAAATGTTATAAAAATCTGTATAAAGCTGAGAAATGTGGAAATCAAGAATAAAATGCAACTTGGAATGTTTATGGAAGAATTAAATATGCCAAGGTTAGAGGTAGATGAGGCTCAATTACTAACAGGATAGGAAGAGATGAGATAAAAATGGTGATATATAACCAATGTACAGGAAATTCTACAGAAACGGATGGCATTCCTGTGGAAGTTTGGAAGCTAGTAGGAAAGAAAGTGATAAAGATCTGGAAAGTTTTATTTAACAACATTTTAAAAGGGGGAGAAGCACCAACATCCTGAAAGAAAGCTGTGGTGGATGTAATATTCATCTCACCACTGTTCCTCATTGTGCGTACTAAACTGGCTAGATCTCCCACATTATCTTACTATTTACAGTTAACCACCCCACACAAATGTATATACAAGCCATCAAATTGCCCTGCCCTTTCTTCTCTACTCACTCAGTACCATCCAAATAGACCTCTTCGATCTGAAAACCAATTACTCCTGAATGTAGAAAAGCCAAACCTCTCAGCTGGTTATCTCCCTCCCACCATCAGTGAGGACTACCAGCAATCCAGCTATCTTTAAAAAGTCCCTGAGACAACACCTTTCCTCTCTATGGCAGTGCACATGTGCCAAAATGGCAACTCCCAAAACCTGACTGTATCCTCAATAATTCCATATCTTCATTTATTACTACTCTAATATATCTAGTTCTATCTAAAACACTTAAATACAATGCTGGTACTGCCTGCTATACTTGATCTCCTATATTCAAGCTTATAACTTCATAAGTGTTAATTACTCAGACTAAGCTACTCACATTAAGTAACTTAGTTAACCTAACTTGTTATACCCTAATTGTGTAATCCACTTTGTCCTAGACATTGTACTCTTATATACAATACTCTGATTTTAAATTGTCAACTGTGACACTTCTGTTCCTTGTACTGATCATGCTGATATATTGTACTGTATTGTATATGTATTGTGCATTGTTTATATTATGTGTTGTTCATTTTAGTGTGGAGCTTTTCCCCCTGTGCCTCCACTGAAAATGGGCTCACTATGGCCCGGTGGAGCATCCCAGCAAACAAATGCAAATAAATAATAAAATAAGTAATACCTAAAGGTAGTAAAGACCCATCATATCCAGCTTCATATAGGCCCATTTCAATTCTAAACCAATGATTATAAATTGTTTACGTCTATAATGGCCAAAAGAATAGTAAAGTTGAGGCCAGAATTTATAGATACGGATGAATGTGGTTTTGTGGAGGGGTGGCAAACATTTGACAACATCAACAGAACAATGATGATCCAGGAGAAAGTAGAATGTAAGAAAATACCACTGTTCTTAGTGGGTCTTGATGCAGAGAAAGCATTCAACAGAGCAAGGGATTTTATGAGTAGGCCAATGGAAGCATTTGCATTCCCTGATAAAATACTAAGGTTGATTAGGAGGATATTTGAGGGACTGGAGGTGAAAATTAAAGTGGGGGTCCTGTATGAGCAGAGGAACCAGGCAGGGGTGTACTCTTTCCCCTTTGCTGCATGCATTATATTTAGAACCACCAGCAAAGAAAATGAGGGACTCAGAAATTCATGGATATAATTGGTATTATAATCAAAAAAAGTTGCCTTTATTTGCAGATGATACTATTTTGTACCTAATAAAACCAGAAAAGGACATTTCACTGTTGTGCAACATAATGAAACAGTCTCAATTATTTTTGGAATACAACATTAATGACGATAAAACAAAGGCAACAGCTGTCAACTATGTACTCACACACACAAACTGGTTAAGTAATACCCATATTTATGGGGAAATGATAAAATGCAGAATGTAGGAGTATAGATTAAAAAGGATTTAGTTATGGCAGAGAAGGATATGTGGAAAGAGGCTAAATAAAGGATAATACAAACATTGAGAAACTGGAAGCTTTCTTTTATGGATATGGACAGCAAGATACAAGCAGTGAAAATGTTTTAGTTCCTTTAGTTTAATACAAAGGTCAGACGTTTTTATCAACCAGAGGAGAAGTTGTGGATAACAATTAATAAACAGTTGAAGGATTTTATCTGGGAGGGGAAGATGGCAAGAGTCAAGTGGGTTATGTTGATCCTTCCAGTAGAACAAGGTGGTTTGGGATTACCTGATTTCAAAAGGCATTTCACAACTACACAGTTAAGGCTCCTATACACAGCACAAGCAGAAATGTATAATTCAAAGTGGAAAGGATGATGATGAATCAGGGGGAAGCTCAAGAAATAAGAGACTGGGATTTTTGATGCAGATCCTTAAGGAGAATAACAATAACCATACAAAATATTATACTGATAACGTAGCAGAAAGTATTCTAAGAATTAAGCCAAGATGGAATGGAGAAAGGAGATTCTACTGATAGGGATTACTGTAATTAACTGTACAGAGAACAGGCAAGAGGGGGCTGGAATTTACTGGTGAAAACTGACAAAGGACCCAAGGTATTGAGAGCAAATAATTAGAGAGGGAAAGGTAATAGAAAGGGAAGAGGCCAAGAATTCATGCGGACTGCAGGCTGGAGACAAAAGCTACTGTTAAAAAAGGGAATAGTAGGGCATATAAAATATTGCATGATAACTATAGGAATGAATCAGAGGAGGTTAGAAAGGATTGGGAAGAGAGACTGGATATATAATTCAGAAAGAAACAATGGAGGGATATATGCAACAAAGTCTAAAAGATTTAGGATCTTTGCTTATAGGTGTTTGCACATGTATTTTATCCTCCAAGCATACACTAAAGAATTTTTCCTGTGGTAGATTGCAAATGTTGGAGGTGTGATGGGGAAGAAAGAGACAAATGGGAACATATTTTGGGTGTAATGAGTTGGCAGACTTGAAACATTCCCTGCAGACTACTCTGTCAGACATACTGGATAAGCAAACTGGTGTAACTAAGGAGATTATTTTCCGAGTTGTAATACAGAATTGGAATTGCTTAGGCATAGTAAGGCCTTGCTGAGCTTAATTCTGGTGCCTGCCAAAAAACAATTACTAGAAAATGGAAATCAAAGTCTAAACTAACCATACTAGAAGTAGTGAATATAGTAACAGAGATAAGAGAACTGACAGTGGGATCTTAAGAAAAAGGTAGGAGCAAATGACATAGAAAAAAATTGGAACTGTGGGAACAATACATGCAGAATAATGTTTTACAGGAGGAATAGGGTTTAAGGGAAGGCATGAATTAAATGAGTTATGTAATGCTTGGCTGGCAGTGACTGTATAGAAGATTATAAGTAATATATAATGTTTACAATTGAAAATATGTCAATATGGTTTGTTTTCATTTATATAAATGCATGACTGCCAATGTCATACATACTAATTCAATAAAGATGACTGTTGCCTAAAAAATAAAAAGACAGAATGCTTTCTGAAGGTCACAAAAGGGTGAGCAGGGTCCTCTTAGCAGCCCTGGTACTGGAGGATCAAATGAAAGAGGAAGGGAGCATGGCTGACTCACATCTCCCTGGTGAAGGGAGGGTAGTGTGCAGTCATAGGCATACAACTCAGTGAAAATTATCCAGTGAAGCACAGACAAATCACCACTAAGTGCTTTGGGGTAGGGGCAGGACTGTTTGGAGGGATCATCCCTTGTGGAAATGAGGAGACATCCTCCATGGTCTACTCATTGCACATCCCTTCCTCAGTGCTTCACCTGGTATATGTGAGGAAGCAGGGCTAAAAGCTATAAAAAGTTAAAACCATCCCTGATGGCTATCTAAATGATAGCCCCTTTTGGTTGACCTCTCCTGCTGGGGATCATCGACATACAGCAGGAAAAAAAAGTGGCAAAAAAGAAAAAAAAATAAATCAACAAAATAACTACTCCTTGGGACTGAATGGACAGGAAGAGGCAAACACATCCAGAACTATACATGCAAGGCCACAGTAATACTGAAAATGATCAAGAAGGACCCCTGATACATTACAACAAACTGCTGACAACAGATCAAGCAGGAATAGAAACAGAGTAGTTTTCTTGGTCTCCTGCCATTAGGAGATCACTAAAGATGCCAGTTAAGACCATCTCAGTACTATATCTGGACTGAAAGCCAGACTAAAACTGATCAGTGTTATTACTTCACTTACAGAAAGAAACAACCTGTACATCTGTCACCTTGAACTTTACTGGTAAACAAGAGGTTCAATGTCAGGTAGTATTTACCCAAGCTATCAGGATCTGAACCCATTTTTTAGAACTGGGGAAACCCATGCTTACTTTAAAACAGTTGGAAATACTCCCAGTATGAGAAAAAATGTGACAAACTGGTATACAACTGGACCCAGCATCTGCATTCTGGAAATCTCCAGTCTGATGGGGCTCACACCTTCAACTAGTCTAGTGCAAGCTAGACACCAAAGAAATAATATATGTATAATTAGTAACAAACTCACTTTGATTTAAAGAGAATAACTACCTAAGGACCACTGGCTGTCCCTGTCAGTTCAATGGCTCATCTGCTGCTATCTATATTTGTTGGGAAAACCAGGTTTGCTCTGACCAGCTTGGAATAATGATGTAACTTCTGACCTTTTTTCAGACTTCCTCATAATGGATTTTTCATTGTGTGACAAGAGCAAAAATGTAATCAAAAAACAACCCACTGGCCCACCAGGTAGTCACAATATATAAAGAAAACATACAAAACAAAACTGAACAATCTGCAGAGTATTTAAAACAAAAAGTAGCGCATAATTCAAATGTAATAACTAAATATAACATAAAAATTCAGACTGAAATTTGGATCTGTGCATGATAATTTGATATAAACTTCTTCATGATACTTTCCAGTGAGTTAATTTTTTCTTTAATTAGAGACAGCTCACATAGATTTAAACACAATTACACATTCTGGTCTCTATTTCTTACATTTAGGAATACTTCTGGAATGAGAAGAACTGGAGGAAAACCATAAAGAAGCCCCTAATCCAATAGGACTGAGAATATAGTTGTCACCTGTACTCCTGTACACGGTATCCTGAAACAGAACTTGAACATTTAATGATTCACTTGGGACACAGGTCAGACTATCCTCAGTTTTTTCCACTTATTTACAATTTCCAGTTTTCAGGCTCCATGACTTAACGTTCAGTTCTTTGTGATCACCATACATAACTGTGTTCACAAAAGAGCACAATGATCAAAAGGAAATGTTTGATCAATGTAAAGCACTGAAAAAATGCTTTTTTGCCTGGGAGAAAATCCCTTGCACCTCTCTGATATGAAGGCTATACTCTCCCCTGACCACCAGTACTTATAAATATGAGCTCTGAGTCCATATCTCTGGGAAATTGAAAACTCCAATGTATTATAGGTTCATAGGTAGGTACTAGGCTATCAGCCCAAGGGCCTACATAGGCTTAGCCAACAAGGTTCCATAGCTTACGCCACCCAAGAAAATTATTTTCCTGTGCCACTGTCCAGCAGAGACACAGAGTGATCCCTGGGGTGTATTTTCTATTTCCCATCCACTCATCAAGATTTTTCTTGAAGAGAGCTAATGAAGAACTTTGCTTGACATAGATGGGTAGCTTGTTCCAGAGTATAGGAAGTCTCTGGTACAGGAATCTATCCCTCCAGCGTGTCCTGATTATTGTGGTGACAAGGTTTAGGTCCCTAGAGCATGTAGCTCGGAGGGCTTCTTTAGGTGTAGCATGTCCAACAGCCCTGGGTTTGACATTGCTTTATATGTTAGGCAGAGATCACCTCGGAGGAGGTGATATGCTATGGAGTAAATCTGGAGTTTTTTGAGGCGGTCAGTGTAGGGCATTGTTTGAGGCCAGTAATCCTCTTTGTGAGGTACTTCTGTGGCTTTCCAGCTGCTGCAGATGTCTTGTGAGATACATTCCAAAAGGGGCATTGTACTCTATAATGGACCTAATGAGTGAGGAGTAGAAGAGAACAATGATCTCTTTTTTTCCTGGATGAGAACCCTTTTATGATGAGGTGTGCCATGTAGAAGGACTTCCTGACTGCTGTGGCGATGTGACTATCAAAGGACAGACTACTGTCCACCTGAGTCCCAAGGTCTCTTATCACGCATTCCATGTTAAGTAGATCGCTGCCTATGTGGTAGTTCATAGGTACAGAGTTTTTACCAAAGGGGATGACACAGCACTTTTTGGCACTGAGCTTGAGGACATGGCTCTGACACCAGGCATCTGTCTCAGTGAGTCCCTTCTGTAGGATGTCCACATCATTTGGGGACTTGACTATGGCTCCTAGTTTGCAGTCATCTGCAAACTTCATTAGCCAGAGGCCTTCTGTGTTAGTCTGTACTTCAGAGAAGTAGATACCAAACAGGAGAGGTCCCAGGATGTTACCCTGTGGTACTCCACTTGTCACTGGTTTGAGGTCAGATTTGGAGTCTGCAACTTTTACAGTGTGGGTTCTGTCAGTGAGCCAGTTGGCAACCCATCTTGTGACATAGGGATTTATACCTAGTTTAGTGAGTTTAGCTATAATTCCAGAATGGGAGATGGTGTCGAAAGCCTTGGCGAGGTCAAGATAGGCTGTGTGAACCACCTTACCCTCATCCACGGCTTTGGTGGCTGCCTCAAAGAAGTTGATCAGGTTCAAGAGGCATGATCTGCCTTTAACAAACTGGAACTGGGTGGGATCCAGAGTTTGGAGGTTACCAATGTCTTTGTTTATGAGTTCCATGATGATTGAAAATCCATCAGACACAGATATCCTTCAGAGAGGTCTCATAGAAACGGATAACTGGTGCCAGAGCCATGGCCTTAAGCTAAACGCCAAAAAATGTATAGTCATACCCTTTGGTAAAAAAGTTACCACATAGGTGGCAATCCATTAAGCACAGAAGAGGTTATCAGGGACCTGGGGACCCAAGTTGACAGTAACCTTTCTTTTGACACTCACATTGCCAAAGTGGTTAGGAGGACCTTCCCACCTGATTATGAAGGGATTCACATCCAGATCAAGGAGGTCATTGTTCCTGTACTCTTCACTTATCAGACCAATGATTGAGTACAATGCCCCATTAGGAATGTATCTTACCCGACACCTGCAGCAATTGAAAGACCCAAAAGTTCCTCACCAAAAGGATAAAGGGCTCAAAAATATGCCATATGCTGCCCGACTGAAGAAACTCCAGCTCTATTCAGTCGCATACCGTCTGCTCAGAGGTGACCTGTGCCTGACATACAAGGCCATGTCCACCCGGAATTAATGGACATGCTCCACCTCAAAAATCCAAATCCACCAGAGCCACAAGAGCAAGAGACTTAAACCTCAACACGGATATAAATAGGATGTGCTGGAGGGACAGATTCATCACCAGAGACTCCCTATGCTGTGGAACAGAATCCCGGTCCATGTGAGACAGAGCACCTTGCTGGCTCTGTTCAAGAGGAATCTTGACCAGTGGATGGGAGAGGGATCATCTCTGTATCACTGCTGGACAGAGGCATGGCAAACTAATGGGTATAGTATTCTTCAACCTAAGGGGTGGTGAAAGCCACACAACTCTGGCTAGGCTTATAAATGCCCTAGGGCAGATAGCCTAGTATGAACCTATGAACCTATACGTTCCATGGCCTTGCAGACCAGGCTCGTCAGGCTGATAGGTTGATAGTTCCTGGGATCAGTGGTGGCTCCCCCTTGGTGGAGTGGGATAACTGTTGCTGTGTGCCATTCCAAGGGCACAAAGCCTGATGTGAGGCTATTATTGAACATGGTGCTTAAGTGGGGAGCCAGTTTGTTCTGAAGTTCGTATAAAACACAGCCTGGGATGTTGTCCGGTCCCATGGATGCTGTGTTTTTGGCTTTAGAGAGTGCAGCTTTTACCTGCGTAGTTGTGATTACAGGGACTCTGCTTTCTTCCTGTATAGATATGGGCCCTTTAGGGGGTGAGAGGGGGGTAAAGTTAGCACTGAACCTATCTGCCAGGATGTTGGCAATATCAGTTGGTTCTGTAATTTTCATGCCTTTGTGCTGTAACTCAGAGCAGATTTGGTTGTTGCCATCTAGATTCTTGACATAGCTATAGAATGCTTTGTGGTTGTCCTTGGATTTAGTGGTGATTTTGTTTTCGTAGCTAGCTATGGAGGATCTTATAAGGGATCTCTGCTTCTTACTGAAGCTGACCAGGGAGCTCCTCCACTCATGGGATTTTATTCTCCTTTGCAACAGTTTCTCCCTTCTGTTGTACAGTTTGTTTATGGCAGGGGTCCACCAGATTGGCTTCCTTTTTTTGGAGGATAGCATCTTAGTTCTGTTTGGGATAGCACGATCCATGCACTTGTGTAAGTGCTTATAGAGTGCATTTGTGTAGGATTCAGCAGTTGTAACTGTATTGTCCATCTGCATGGGTGTCAGGAAGTTCACCACTTCTGTCTTAAGAAGCATGAAGTTGGCTTTGGAGAAATTTTTTACTGTGGTTTCCTTAATGGGGGGTGGGGGCGGGATGTGGATATCAAGGGTGATAAGCTTATGGTTGGATCGGACCAATGAGGAGGTGACTTCAGGTGTGGAACACCGGTCACTCATGTTGGTAATGACTAGGTCTAGGATATTGTTGCCCCTGGTGGAGGTGTGGATAAGTTGATCTAGGGCATTGGAGTTTATGAATTCCAGAAAGCGTTGAGCTAAGGAGTTGGTACACAAGTAGTTTTCCCAGTTAATGGTGGGGTAGTTGAAGTCGCCCATTATTAGGGTGTTTGGTTGAACCCTAATATTTTCCAGTACATCAAGAAAAGAAGAGTGGGAATCCTAGGGCATGGTGGGGGATCTATACAATTTGGATTGCAGTTTTGCCCAGAGTTAGTTGCACTTGGATAACCTCGGATGCATTATGCTGAGCAACTAGCCTGGAGGTGTGGATATCCTTAATGAATATGGACACACCTCTGCCTTTGGTGTTTCGGTCCAAGTTACATGGCTGAAAAGTGTGGTATGAGTTATAGCCTGGCAGTGCAAGGGTGCTCTCTGGAGCCTTGAACCAGGTCTCAGTCACTGCACAGACACTGATGTTTTCCATTTTAAGGAGTGCCTCGAGTCAGTGTATTTTGAGATTTAGACTTCTAGCACTGAGTAGCATTACCCTCAGTTTTTGCTTGTCTGCTCCTGTTATGATGGTGAACTTGTTTTTTGAACCCTGCTTAAAAAAGGCACTATAGGGGCAGCAAGAGCCTTAGCTAGTATCCGGAATCTCAGGGGCGACAGGTGCAGGCCATCTGTGGCAAAACATCGTGGTCTGTCGACCATGTCATCCCAAGCAGACAGATACTGGATCCCCTTAGAATGACACCAGAAGCTTAGCCAATTGTTGAAGTCAATCATTTTGTCCTTGTACTGTGGTATCATTCTGGGCGATGGCAGAATGCTACTCATGGCTAGGGTCATACCTGCCTGGGCTACAAGATTGGAGAGCTCTTCCATGTCTCTTTTCATGTAGTCCAGGGAGGTACATCTCAGGTCATTCACACCAACATGGACAATGACAGAGTCATATTTGTACTTGTTGTGAAGTGACCTCAGTGCGTGGGTTATGTGGCGGATCCTGGCACCCAACAGGCAGCTGACAGTAACCTTCTCCTTGTTTAGCCCGGTGAGTGAGACATCAGTGTGCCTGACTATAGAGTCACCTATGACTAGTGTGTTGGGTATGTTGTTTTGCCTTATTGGCTGTGGTTGAGTGGCACACTGAGTCTGTGGGCTATGTGTCATTTGGGTTGTGTTGAGGGATGGAGGTTGCTTGCGTTTCTGCTTTGGAGGTCTCTGTTGCTTAGATTATTATTGAGAACCTCGGCGAATGTTTTTGTGTTACTATGTGTGGGTTTTGGTGGTGTAGATTTAGTGAGACTATGTGATGAGTGTGGTGTGGTGCAAATGTTTACCTTCTCCTCATGACTGTCAAGTTCAGTCTTGGTTGGAGAGAGCTTTACTTCCAGTTTGGCTAGATAAGTGCATCTCTCACAGGTTGTAGTGTTGGATGGTAGGAGGAGAGGGTTGTCTGTGTAGATGAGGCAATTTCTACATTGCCTCAAGATGCCCAGATTCATCAGATAGACAGGAGAGAACACTGGGAGCTGACCCTTGGACTGCCTGAATAAAAAACTATTTCCTCTAGATAAGTGTGGAAAGTGAGTACAAGAGCTGTTTTTCTCTAAGCAAGTGAGAAAAGTAAGTACAAAAACTGTTTTCCTCTAGGTAATGAGGAAGACTGAGTGCTATAGTAATTAGTAGCTTATTTAGTGCTTACAAGTTCTGAACAAGTGCTGAGCATGAATTAGCAAATTTAAGTGCTAAAACTAAGAATCTGTATCTGCACTAAATGAGTTACAGGACAGAAACAAGTGCAAATGCAGTCTTTCAAATCAGAAAGTTGAGAGAGATGGAAGATTGCCCAAATGGCCAATAACTACAATTTCTGGGCCAGAACCAATCCTTATGTGGTAGACAGGTTACCTAGTGCTTACCACTCCCACTTATAAGATAAAAGGCTTCCCTCCAACACAGAAAGGCTTGGGAGGCTCAGAAGCTTACATACAGTCCTGGATACAGCAAATCTGTATCTGGAACACTAGTTACAGGAAAGGTAGGAAACAGGCTTACAGTTTTTTTTTTTTTTTTACAGAAAAGTAGCAAAATCAGTAGTAAAAACAATTTGCATGCAGTGCAAGCTAGCACACTTGCGTATGCAACAATATTAGACCAAACACAGTTTAAAAAATGCAATTAAATTAAAAAGGAATAAAAGCAAGTGCAGAAAGAGTTTATTAGGTAGAATATGGAAAAGAAATGGGACTAGGGGAGTGTCCCAGATCAAATCTACAGTGGGGTGGGCAACTGCAAAAGCCACCAAATTTAAACTACAAACCAAAAATAGGGAGGGTGGGTGAGACAAAACAGTTTCAACAGAGATCTAAGGAACAACTAACAGTACAAACTTTAAAACCAAAAAAAATATTCTCAGCTCTATATATTTGCAGATCAGTCTCTCAGAACAGTGAGACAACAGTTTCAACAGAGATCTACGGAATAATTAACAAACACTATAAAAAATACTCAGCTCTGTACATTTGCAGATAATCTGTAAGGCAGTCTCTCAGAACACAGGTTCCAGCAATTTGAATGCAGCTGTTACTATACCAACTGAAGACACGGCAGAAAATGGGGGTGGGGTGGGGAAAACAGTTTCAACAGAGATCTAAGCAACAACTAACAGTACAAACTTTAAAACCAAAAAATATTCTCAGCTCTGTATATTTGCCGATCAGTCTCTCAGAACAGTGAGACAACAGTTTCAACAGAGATCTAAGCAACAATTAACAAACTCTGTAAACAAAAAAAAAATACTCAGCTCTGTATATTTGCAGATAATCTGTAAGGCAGATCACAGTCATGATCTTTAAAAGTAAAAGACAGGAATCAATTGCACACAAGTTACAACACATTATTTTATCAATCCCTAGTGTGGGTATTTAAGCATTCCATTTTCCATTTGGGTAGCGAAACGGTTTCAATGTCATACCTGATAAGGAAATTTGCAGACAGTATATACAGACTGCTTAAAGTGGCAGGTTGAGACTAACAAATCATCATGGGCAGTCTACACAAGGGATAAGAGGGGGTTGCCACATATTTACTCGTGTTGCATCAGTGTTGCAGTCTGCCTCAACTTGAAATGCTCTTGGTTTCAAGACTGACTAAAAGCTAGTACAGCATAATGGATGACCATCATCTACTTCAGGTTAATGCACTGCTATCTTTACTCCTTAAAACCATGGCACTGGACTCCAAACCCATAGCATATATACTGTACAAGCATAATCTGACTCATTTGCTGTTGGTCTCTGGCTTGGTTCTGGTGGTACAAAAGGAGATTGCTGTTTCCTGAAGGTGTGATCATGCCATCATTTGAATGTCATGGTCATGGCAGGAATCAGAGGAGGAAGTGTTCTGTTGGCTGTCCTGATTCCTGTGGTACCACCAGACCTTTCTTATGTAACCTCACATTCAGGACTAAGACTGCAGACCAGAACATGTAGTCTTGGTTCCTGTAGAAAATCCTGGCATAAAGGCACACCCTGGAGAAAATAAATTCACTTATTAACCATATTCTGTCCTCAGGACCCTGCAGTTCCATACCAAGGTGACCATGACTAATGACACTGATCCAACACTTTAACTTCAGCTTTTCTAGTGCAAAAAAAGAAACAGAAATAAGGCCTAATAATTTTGCCAGTTTAAAAAAAATGGTTACTGGCTAGTATGTACATTAGCTTGATGCCAGCAAAGAAGAAATTTAGGGATCCTGAAAGAAAAACAATTAGAAAAGGTAAACAGAAAACACTGACAGGGAGGAATCCTACAGCAGTTCAGCAAAAAGCAGTTCAAGCTCTAACTCTGGTACCAGAGATGGTTTCTAGTAATTAAGAGGAAAACATAATGCGGATGTATTCAGACATAATTAAAATAAATTAAACATTAGTGCACTTTTTCTTAAGGTTAAAAGTTAATGTTTTCTGAAAGGATGCAAGCTGATTTCACATCTAGGAGGGTAATAAAGATAAGACAAGAACAGACAGCAATTAGTGTAAGTAGGAGCACAGTCTGTAACATGAGATTTAGCATGGATAATCTTAATTTTAGGCTAATGCCTATGAGGGCTACTGTCAAGGGAGGAGGATTACACTGGCATGTATTTATATTCCACTTAAAACTGCTATTATGGAGATTAAGACAATTCTGAGAGAAATAATCAGCTTTCAGCAGGGAAAATAACCTGTAGTGGGGACTTGAACTTGATTCACAACAGTGAGGATGTATCCTGGGGACCTAGAAGAAAAAATATAACAAAAGAGGGTGGATTTCTGAAGGAATTTATGAAAATATTTGGTATGGAAGATGTAAATTCCGTAGTAAGGATCTCAGAGAGAATTTATAGGTTCATAGGTAGGTACTAGGCTATCTGCCCGAAGGCATTTATAAGCCTAGCCAGAATGTGTTGGCTTTTGCCAACCCCTTAGATTAGTTCCCTGTGCCTCTGTCCAGCAGAGCCACTGAAGTGATCCCGGGGTAAACTTTCTGTTTCCCATCCACTCATCAAGGTTTCTCTTGAAGAGTGTTAGTGTGGAGCTCTGCCTAATGTAGATTGGAATCTTGTACCAAAGCATGGAGAATCTCTGGGACAGGAGTCTATCCCTCCAGCAAATCCTATTTATTGTTGTGGTGAGGTTTAGATCCCTGGACCGTGTGGTTCAAGGGGATATGGTTTTCTTTAGGTGGAGCATGTCCATCAATTCTGGGTTGGACAAGGCCTTGTATGTCAGGCAGAGATTATCTCTGAGTAGGCAGTATGCAACCAAGTACAGCTGGAGTTTCTTCAGTTGAGCAGCATAGGACATCTGTGTGAGGCCAGTGATCCTCTTGGTGAGGTACTTCTCTGGTCTTTCCAGCTGTTGCAGGTGTCTTATACGGTACATCCCAAATGGGGCATTGTACTCTATGATGGGTCTGATGAGTGATGAGTAGAGGGGCACAATGACCTCTTTTGATCTGGATGTGAACCCTTTTGTGATTAGGTGGGCCACATAGAAGGATTTTCTAACCACTTTGGCAATGTAGTTATCAAAGGACAGATTACTATCTACTTGGGTCCCCAGATCCCTTATTATGTCTTCCATATTTAGGGGACTACCACCTATGTGGTAGTTTGTGGGTACTTTGTTTTTTCCAAAGGGGATGATTATGCAGTTTTGGCATTTAGCTTGAGGCCATGATTTTGACACCAGGTATCCGTCTCAGTGAGACCCTTCTGGAGGATGTCTGTGTCAGCCAGAGAGTCAATTATAGCCCCTAGTTTGCAGTCGTCTGCGAACTTGGTTAGCCATAGTCCTCCTGCTCTTGCCTGTACATCTGAGAAGTATATGCCAAACAGGAGGGGTCCTAGGACTGAGCCCTGGGGAATGCCACTTGTAACCGGCTTAGAGTCGGACCTAGCTCCCGCAACTCTCACCATGTGGGTTCTGTCCATGAGCCAGTTGGCAACCCATCTTGTGATGTAGGGGTTTATGTCCAGGCTGGTGTGCGTGTCTATAATACCAGAATGGGGAATGGTGTCAAAGGCCTTTTTGAGGTCTAGGTAGGCTGTGTGTACCACCTTTCCCTCATCTATAGCCTTGGTAACTGTCTCAAAGAAGTCCACCAGGTTTAGGAGGCATAATCTACCCTTAACAAAGCCGTACTGGGTAGGGTCCAGTGTTTGGAAGTTCCCAATGTCTCTGTTAATGAGTTCCATGATGATGCACTCCATAGCTTTGCAGACCAAGCTAGTCAGGCTTATAGGGCGATAGTTCCTGGGGTCTGTTGTGGCTCCACCTTTGTGGAGCGGAATAACCATTACTCTGCGCCACTCTATTGCTACGTAGCCTGTGGAGAGGCTGAGTTTGAACAATGTGTTTAGGTGAGGGGTTAGTTCTTCTTTGAGCTCGTGTAAGATGCAGCCTGGGACACCATCTGGTCCCATTGATGCTGTGTTTTTGGCTTTGCAGAGGGCTGTTTTAACCTGAGTGTGTGTGATTTCAGGGGCTCTACATTTTCTGGTATGGTTATGGGCCCTTTTGGGGGTGGGGGGGGGGTGAAGTTTGCACTGAACCTGTCTGCCAGGATGTTGGTGATATCAGTCAGTTCTGTGTATTTTGTGCCATTCTGCACTAACTCCGAGCAGATCTAAGCATTGCCACTTAGATTCTTGACATAGCTAAATGCCTTGTGGTGATCTTTGGAGTCCTTGACAATTTTTCTTTCAAAGCTCATCTTGGATGATTTTATGAGGGATTGTAGATTCTTGCTGATACTGATTAGGGATGTCTTCCCTTCTTGGGATTTTACTCTTTTCTGTACTAGTTTCCTCCTTCTATTGTATAATTTGTTTATGGCAGGGATCCACCAGAATGGTTTCCTTTTCTTGGAGGACTGAGTCTTAGTTTTGCTTGGGATAGCATGATCCATGCAATCTTGTAGGTGCCCTTAGAATGTATTAGTAAAGGATTTAGCAGCTTGAACAGCATCATCCTTTAGCATGGTGGCTTTGAAACTTTCCACCTCGGTCTTAAGTTATGTGAAGCTTGCTTTTGAAAAGTTTTTCATGGTGGTTTCCTTGTCTGGAGGTGGGGGCAGAATGTGGATATCCAAAGTGATTTGTTTATTTTCAGATCTCACCAGCGAGGGGTTGACCTCCGCTGTGGAACACCGGTCGCCCATGTTGGTGATGACCAGGTCCAATATGTTGTCACCTCTGGTGGGAGTGTTGATCAGTTGCTCCAGGGCGTTTGAGTTTATAAATTCTAGGAAATGTTGGACAAGGGAGTTAAGTACTTGAGTAGTTCTCCCAGTTAATGTTTGGGTAACTGAAATCTCCCAATGTTAGGGTGTTTGGTAGGACCTTTATGTTTCCCAGTGTTTCCAGAAATGCAGAATGGGGGTCCTGGGACATGGTGGGTGATCTGTAGCAAGCTACAATTTGAATTGCAGTTTTGCCCATTGTTAGTTGCAAGTGGATATTCTCTGAAGCATTGTGCTGTACCACTAACCTGGAGGTGTGGGTATCCTTGATGAATATGGATACGCCCCCACCTTTTGTATTTCAGTCCGGGTTCTGTGGCCGAAATGTATGGTATGAGTTGTAGCCTGGTAGTGCTGGGATGCTCTCTGGAGCCTTAAACCAGGTTTCTGTTACTGCACATATATCGATTTTCTCCATACTGAGGAGTGCCTTGAGTGTGTGCATTTTGAGGTTTAGACTTCTGGCATTGAGTAGCATTACCCTCATTTTTTTGTTACTTATGCTATTTACGATGGTGGGTTTGTCTTTTGAGCCTTGCCTAAAAAAGGCACTATGGGGGTGGCAAGAGCCTTGGCCAGTATTCAAAAGCCTAAGGGTGACAGGTGCAAGCCATCTCTAGTGAAGCAGAGTGGCTTGTCAAGCATGTCATCCCAGGTGGACAGACACTGGATTCCCTTTGAATGACACTAGAAACTTAGCCAATTGTTGAAATTGATATTTTTTTCTTTACACCGTGGTATCACTCTTGGTGAGGGCAGGATGCTACTCAGGGTCAGGGTTATACTGGCCTGTGCTAAGTGATCAGGGAGCTCTTCCATGTCTCTTTTCATGTAGTCCAGGGAGGTACAGCTCAGGTCATTCCCATCAACATGAACAATGCCAGAGTCATATTTATATTTGTTCTGCAGTGACCTGAGTGCTTCTGTTATGTGGCAGATCCTGGCACCCGACAGGCGCCTAACAGTAACCTTCTCCTTATTCAGCCTAGTGAGTGGGACGTCAGTGTGCCTGACTATAGAGTCACCTATTACTAGTATGTTGGGTATGTTATTTTGCCTTAAGGGCCGTGATTGCATGGCACATTGGTTTTGTGAAGTATGTGCTTCATGGTTTGTGTTTGGGGGTGGAGGTTGCTTGGATGTCTGCTTTGGAGGTCTCTGTTGCTTTTGCAGATTTTATTTAGAGCCTACGAGTATGCTTTTGTGTATTTGTGTGTGTTTTTTGCCGATGCTGGTTTAATGGGTCTATGTGAGACTGGTGGTGTGATGCAAGTATTTCCCTTCTCCTCTTGACTGTCTCATCCAGTTTTGGGTTGAGACAGCTTAGCCTCCAGTTTGGCTGTATAATTGCATCTCTCGCATGTAATAGTGTTTGGTGGTAGGAGGAGAGGGTTGTCTGTGTACATGAGGCAGTTGTAACATTGCCTCAAAATGCCCAGATTCACCAGTTGGACTGCAGAGTGCACCTGAAACTGCCCTTTGGACATGCCTGGGTAGGTACAGTGAACTGTTTTACTGAATGGCTGGTAAGGTTGAATAGACAGCCTTGTCCTTCTGTACAGTATGGGGGGGGGGTCTAGTGCTAGGGTTTATAAGTGCTTGCAATGAGTTTTGAGCAAGTGCTAGGCTGAGAAATTAATAGCTTGAGTGCTTAAGTTGAAAGTTTGACTAATTCCAAGACTTTGTGGAGCCAGGAATAGTTATACCCTAGCTAACTGACACTGCCCAGCGTGCAAAACCAGGCAAATGCGTTTTTTATAGCAGGGAAATGAAAGAGATAGAAATTAGCCCAAAATGGCCAATAAACTACTAATTTCTGGGCTGACACCACTCCTCCAGGGACAGATAGGTTGCTCAAAGCTCCCCTCTCTCACCGGTGAGCAGAGAAACTTCCTTCTATCCAAGTAAGGTATGGGAAAACACAGATATTTGTAATATAGCCCTGAATTCAGCACTAACCTGAAAACTGGACTATACTAGCTTAGAAAGGTGGGGAACAAGTATGTTTGTTTTTTTTTCAGAAAATAAAGCAGATACAATTAAAAAAACACTTTAAATGCGCAGAAAAGGATACTTATTTTTACATATCTCAGATCAGAATTGTAGTCAGTGCCCCTAGTAATAAAGTAGGAAGAAACACAAATACAGTAAAAGCAGATGAATAAAGTGCAATTTTTTTATATATATAAAATAACAGAAAACGAACAAACTGATTTAAACAAGTTACCCAATTAACCAGAGAGTGATGCCGAAGTGGCGCAGCAGTAGCATTGTTGCCTCACAACAAGAGGTTCTCCCGTTCGATTCTCGGCTGGAGTGCGAGGAGTGCCAAATGAGATGGACCCAGGAGGAGTGTTCAAATACAGACTTACAGGAGGGGCGGGCAATTCCAGATCCACCAACACTAACACCAACACAAGAACAAGGAGGTGGATGGGGAACTAACTGCAGAGACACACAGCACACTATTCTGTGAAAACAATTAGGTAACAGAAAAAAAAAAATTGTAATACAAGAAGACTGCACTTAAGTACTTACTTTAAAGCAGGTGAGAGTAGCCCAACAAGTCTCTGTGAAACTTGGCATATTAACATTCTCAAACTTTGTGGCTAGCACTTAAGTTAAATGAGCAAACTTTGACAACATAAAATATCAGATAACAATGATAGGAGACCACCACCCCTCACCCCTTAGAGCAGAGAGACACAATAAGCATTCTGATTGACAATTACAGCACAAATAAATAAAATACAAACTGCAAGTTTAACTTGACAACAGAGACTAAAATACAAAACTGCAAATTAGCACACAAGTTAGCACTTAACTTCAGCTTCTACTGTAGCCATCAAAAGTCTTCCAAGTTGAGCATAAAATTAATTCTCAAACTTTGTGGCTAGCACTTAAAGTACGGCGGAAGCCCTCTAGGCAAACAGTTAAATATCAGATAACAATGAAGTGAGACCACCACCCCCTCTTATAGCAGAGAGACACACAGCACACTATTCTGTGAAAACAATTAGGTAACAGAAAAAATGAAATACAGTACTTTTAAAACTGCAAGTTTGTACTTAACAGAAGACTAAAATACAATACTGCAAGTTAGCACTTAACCTCAGCTTCTAATGCAGGTGATTGTAACCAAACAAGTATCTCAGAAGTTGAACATAATCCCCAAGGTACAATAACTGGGCTAGACAAGACAGAAATTATATGTTACATGAACATGTGTATTCAATTGAAAGCTTCGACACACATCCAATAACTATTTCAGATCATTTTATGAACAGGGGCAATGTAAGCAATAACGACTAAGATAAAAATGCAGGGTAGTGAAGTAAAAATTGACAAAGGCACTTCCCTGCCTATCTATTAAAAAGAGAGAAATATAAAGAAAGTGCAATGGAAATTATTTGAGAGTTATTAGATAAGATACAAATTTCTTTAGAAGTTACAGCTAGCGAGTGGGATAAAATGAAAGTGGAGTTTACAAATAGGGAAGAAATGAAATAAAAAGAGATATGGTTAAGAAGTAGCAAGAATTAATCAGATGGCTGAGAAAGGTTAAATTATTGCAGATTAAGTGGAATCTCACAGAAAAAAGTGGCACAAATGCAGAGTGCTAAAAAGAAAATAAGGGAGTATTTTGACAATACGCATGAGTATAGAAAGACTGCTGTTAGGAAACTGTTTTTGATAACAGCTCCAGAGCACAAATATGTTAACACAATGACAGAAAGTAGAAAGGGTTCTTGCCAAACTTGGGAGCCTAAAACAAGACAAATAACCAGAGATACTGTACAGGTATTAAGATATTTTTTGGAAATTTCATGAACATTTGTCCAAATCAGACAAATGTTGAAATCAAGAAAAAACACAAATGGAAACATTTTTTGAAGACATTAAGTATGCCAAAGTTAGATGTAGATGAGGCTCAATAATTAACAGTTAAGATAAGAATATGAGATAAAAACGGTGACATACAACCAATCTACAGGAAAAGCTCCAGGTACAAATGAAATAGTATTTCTGAGGAAGTCTGGAAGCTAGAAGGGAAGATAGTGATAAAGATCTGGAAGGTTTTGTTTAACAGTATTTTTAAAAGAGGAGCAGCACCAACCTCCTGGAACAAACCTATGGTGGCTATTAAACCTAAAAATGGTAAAAATCCATCAGACCGAGCTTCATATAGGCCCACTTTAATTTTAATCCATAATTATAAAGTGTTTATGTCCACAATAGCCAAAAGAATGGCAAAGATGTTGCAAAAATTCATAGCTATGAACCAATGTGGTTTTGTCGAGGGGAACAAAGATTTAACAACATTAACAAAACAACAATGATCCAAAGGGAGGCAGAATGTAAGAAAATACCACTGCTATTGGTGGGTCTTGATGCAGAGAAAGCATTCAACAGAGTAAGCTGGAATTTTATGAACAGGGGCAATGTAAGCATTTGCATTCCCTGACACAACAATAAGGTTAATTAGGAGGATAAATGAGGGAACAGATCAAGAATTAAAGTGGGTGTGTTCCTCTCTGACATATTGTGTCTGAACAGGGGAACCAAGCAGAGATGGCCCCTATTCCATTTGTTATCTGCATTATGTTTAGAGGAATTGGCAAAGAAAATAAGGACTCGGAAATTCATGGATATAATTTGCATGGTAATCAAGAAAAGTTGGCTTTATTTACAAATGGTATTATTCTGCACCTGATAAAATCAGAAAAGGCATCTCAGTGTTATGGAACATTTTAATACAGCTTCAAATCCATTTGGATATAAAATTAACTACGATAAAACAAAGGCTATGGCTGTAGAGTATGCATCCACACATGAACTGGTTCAGCAATACTCATCTTTATGAGGACATGATAAAATTAAGTACTTAGGAGTATGGATTAAAAAGGATTCTGTTATTGCAGCTAAGAATATGTGGGAAGAGACTAACCAAAAGTATTACAAAAACTAAGAAATTGGAAGCTCTAGTTTGTGGATATGGATAGCAAGATGCAAGCAGTGAAAATGTTGTTAAGTCCCTTTAGTTTTACATAAAGCTCATGCATATAGCTATTAACCAGAGAAGTTGCAAACAGTAATTTATAAAGAGTAGCAGTATTTTATCTAGGAAGGAGAAAAGGGCAAGGGCCAAGTGGGGTAAATTGATCCTACCAACAGAACAAGGTACTTTAGGATTACCAGATTTGAAGGGATATTTTAAAGCTGCACATTTAAGGCTTATAGGTTCATAGGTTCCTAGGTTCATAGGTTCATAGGTTCATACTAGGCTATCTGCCCTAGGGCATTTATAAGCCTAGCCAGAGTGTGTGTGGCTTTCGCCACCCCTTGGGATGAGAATACTACGCCCATTTAGGGTTTAGTTTACTGTGCCTCTGTCTAGTAGTGACACAGAGATGACCCCTGGGGTAAACCTACGATCTCCCATCCACTCATCAAGATTTCTCTTGAAGAGAGTTAGTGAGGGGCTCTGCCTAACATGGACTGGGATTCTGTTCCAGAGTGTAGGGAGCCTCTGGGTTATGAATCTGTCCCTCCAGCACATCCTATTTATTTCTGTGTTGAGGTTCAAATCTCTTGCTCTCGTGGCTCTGATGGATTTGGATTTTCTGAGGTGGAGCATGTCCATTAATTCCGGATTAGACATGGCCTTGTACGTCAGGCATAGATCACCTTTGAGTAGGCGGTATGCGACTGAATAGAGCTGGAGTTTCTTCAGCTGGGCAGCATATGACATATGTTTGAGACCCTTTATCCTCTTGGTGAGGAACTTTTGGGGTCTTTCTAACTGCTGCAGGTGTCGGGTAAGATACATCCCAAATGGGGCACTGTACTCAATCATGGGCCTGATAAGAGAAGAGTACAGGGGCACAATGACCTCTCTTGATCTAGATGTAAATCCCTTCATGATAAGGTGGGCAATATAGAAGGTCCTCCTAACCACCTTGGCAATGTGAGTGTCAAAGGAGAGGTTTATGTCAACTTGGGTCCCTAGGTCCCTGATTACCTCTTCCGTACTTAATGGATTACCACCTATGTGGTAATTTGTGGGTACCTTGTTTTTCCCAAAGGGTATGACTATACATTTTTTGGGGTTCAGTTTAAGGCCATGGCTCTGGCACCAATTATCCATTTCTATGAGGCCTTTCTGAAGGATGCTTGTGTCCACTGGAGTATTAATTATGGCACCCAGTTTGCAGTCATCTGCGAACTTTGTCAGCCACAATCCTCCTATGTTTGCTTGCACCTCGGAAAAATAAATGCTGAACAAGAGGGGTCCCAGGACTGAGCCCTGTGGTACACCGCTTGTGACTGGCTTAGAGTCTGACATGGCTCCAGCAATTCTGACCTTGTGGGTTCTGTCCTTGAGCCAGTTTGCAACCCATCTTGTGACATATGGGTTTACATTTAAGCTGGTGAGTTTGTCAATGATGCCCGAGTGGGGTATTGTGTCGAAGGCTTTTGCAAGGTCAAGGTAGGCTGTGTGAACTGCCTTACCCTCATCAATGGCCTTAGTGACTGTTTCAAAAAAGTCGACTAGGTTCAAAAGGCAGGATCTGCCTTTGACAAAGCCGAATTGGGTAGGATCCAATGTCTGTAGGTCCCCAATGTCTTTGTTTATGAGTTCCATAATGATCCTTTCCATAGCTTTGCAGACCAGGGTCGTCAAGCTTATGGGGCGGTAATTTCCAGGGTCCGTAGAAGCACCTCCTTTGTGGAGTGGGACCACTGTTGCTGTACGCCACTCTTTGGGTACGTATCCTGTAGTAAGGCTAAGATTAAACAGCAGCCTTATGTGGGTTTAGTTCCTCTTGAGTTCATGTAGCACACAGCCCGGGACACTGTCCGGTCCCATTGATGCTGTGTTTTTAGCTTTGGAGAGGGCGGCTCTCACCTGGGCATCTGAGATGTTGGGAGGCTACACTCTGATGGGATAGATATTTCTCCTTTTTGGGGGGGGGGGGGCAGAGAAATTTGCACTGAACCTGTCTGCCAGAATGTTGGCAATATCTGTGGGTTCAGTGTATTTTGTGTCATTTTGGACTAACTCTGAGCATATCTGGGAGTTTCCACCCAGGTTTCTAACATAGCTAAAAAAGGCCTTGTGATTGTCTTTTGTGTCTTTTGCGATTTTTCTCTCAAAGTTGGACTTGGATGATTTTATGAATGATTGAAGTTTTTTGCTAGTACTGATCAGAGATGCCTTCCCTTTTGGGGATTTTGCTCTGTCATGGAGTAGCTTCCTCCTCCTGTTGTAAAGTTTGTTAATGGCTGGGGTCCACCAGATAGGACGCCTGCCTTTGTGGGAATGGGTCTTAGTTTTATTAGGGATTGCATGATCCATGCATTCTTGAAGGTGTCCGCAGAAGGCATTTATAAAGGATTCAGCGGTGTGGGTTGTGGTTTCCACTGGCCCAGGGGCCTTGAAAGATACCACTTCAGTCTTAAGAAGTGTGAAGTTGGCTTTTGAGAAATTTTTCACTGTGGTCTTCTGTGCAGGGGGTGGGGGTGGGATGTAGATTTCCAGAGAGATTAATTTATGGTCTGATCTCACCAATGAGGGGTATACTTCCGGTGTGGAGCATTTTGTCCCCATGTTTGTGATGATCAGGTCTAGTATATTATCTCCTCTTGTGGGAGTGGTGACTAGTTGTTCCATCACATTTGAGTTTATGAATTCTAGGAACCTTTGGGCTAGGGTGTTGGAGCTTGAGTAATGTTCCCAGTCTATGTTTGGGTAGTTGAAGTCTCCCAATATTATGGTATTTGGAGAGACATTCATACTCTCCAGTGTCTTCAGGAAGGCTGAGTGGGGTTCCTGAGTTTGAGAGGGTGGTCTGTAGCATGCTACAAACTGTAGGGAAGTTTTGCCTATGGTTAGTTGCACCTGGATGGTCTCCGATGCTTCGTGCATTGCCACTAACCTGGAGGTGTGGGTATCTTTGATGAATATGGATACTCCCCCTCCTTTTGTGGTTCGGTCCAAGTTTTGGGGCCGGAAAGCATGATATGAGGTATAACCTGGTAGTGCTGGGGTGCTCTCAGGAGCCTTGAACCAGGTTTCAGTCACTGCACAGACATCAATGTTCTCCATACTGAGGAGGGCTTCGAGAGCATGCATCTTGAGGTTTAGACTTCTGGCATTGAGCAGCATTACCCTTAGTTTTTTTTCACTTGTGTTTTCTAGGGAGGTGGGTTTGTCTTTTGAGCCTTGCCTAAAAAAGGCACTATGGGGGTGGCAAGAGCCCTGGCCAATATCAGGAAGCCCAGGGGTGGCAGGTGCAAGCCGTCCCTTGTGAAGCAGCGTGGCTTGTCAAGCATGTCATCCCAAGCGGACAGATATTGGATCCCCTTAGAATGACACCAGTAATTAAGCCAATTGTTAAAGCTGATCATTCTGTCTCTGTACTGTGGCATCATTCTTGGTGAGGGTAAGATGCTGCTCAGGGTCAGGGTCATACCGGCCTGGGCTACATAATCAGAGAGCTCCTCTATGTCTCTTTTCATGTATTCCAGGGAGGTACGCCTCAGGTCATTCACACCGGCATGGACAATGACTGAGTCATATTTGTACTTGCTATGGAGTGACCTGAGTGCTTGGGTTATGTGGCGGATTCTAGCGCCCGACAGGCAGCTTACTGAAACCTTTTCCTTGTTCAGTCTGGTGAGCGGGACGTCAGTGTGCCTGACTATGGAGTCACCTATTACAAGTGTATCTGGCATGTTGTTTAGCCTTAAGGGCTGTGACTGTTTAGCACACTGACTTTGTGAACTATGTGTTCCATGTGCTATGTCTTGAGGTAGTGGTCGCTTGGGTGTCTGCTTTGGAGGCCTCTGTTGTTTTGGTACATTTTTAATTAGAGCCTCCGAGTATGTTTTTGTGTGTTTATGTGTTTGGTTTGCAGTTGTGATAGGTCTATGTGAGACTGGGATTGTGGTGTGTGTGGTTACCTTCTCCTCCTGACTGGTTTTGCCAGTACTGAGTTGAGAGAGCTCAGCCTCCAGTTTGGCTATATAGTTGCAAATCTCACATATATTTGTATTTGTTGGGAGAAGGAGAGGGTTGTCTGTGTACATGAGGCAGTTGTAACATTGCCTCAAGATTCCCAGATTCACCAGCTGAACAGGAGAGGACGCCAGCAACTGACTCTTCGACATGCTAGAATAGTGTATACGATTGCTGTGTAACTGAGTCAGAAAGGACCTATAGGGAAATGGGTACTCAAGGGGATTTAGGTGAATGAAGTATTTCCTTTTTGTTTTAGAGTGCTTTATCTGTATAAAAATGCTTTAGGAGCAAGTGCTGGGCTATTCAGATAGAGAATAGACTGTTTAGATTGCAAGTAGAGCAGTTCTAAGGGAAAAATTGAAGAGCAGACTTTGCGGAGCCAGAAATAGTTTAAACTTGATTAAAGGGCGCTGCCGATGCTGCTCTATGAGCAACTTCTCGCAAATTCGCGCAATAAAGCAGGTTTTATAGCAGGGGGTTGAAAAGAGCTAGGAAATGGCCCAAAACGGCCAATAAACTACAACTTGCTGGGCTGGAACCACTCCTTTAGGGACAAATAGGCTGCTCAGTGCTCCCCACTCCCACTGGTGAACAAAGAAGCTTCCTCCTATCCAAATAAGGATATGGACAACACAGGAACTATGACACAGCCCAGAGATCAGCAAAATCTGAAGACTGGACTATTCTAGTTCAGTAAAGGTGGGAAAACAAGGATATTTTTTTGTTTTTTTGGGGGGTTTTTTTTGTTTCAAACAGACAAAAAGATACAGTAACAAACAGTAAATGCTTTAAATCGGCTAGAAAGCCATCATTTAAAGTGAAAAGGGATGATAATGAAGCAGGGGGGAAATTCAAGGAATACGGAGAGAGTGGGAGTTTGAATGCAGATTCTTAAGGAGAATAAAAATAGCTATACAGAATATTATATTCATAAAGTACCAGAAAGTATTTTAAGAACTAAGCCAACATGAGAATGGAGAAAGGAACTTTTGCCAACAGGGATAACTACAATTAGGAGTACAGAGAACTGGCAAGATGGGCCTGAAATTTACTGGAGAAAACTGGCAAAAGAACCAAGGCATTTGGAACAAATAACAAGAGGGAAGGGTAACAGAATGGAAAGAGGTCAAGAAGACATTTGGACTGTAGGCTAGAGACTGCCTTCCCTATCAAAGTATAGGCAAAGAAATAGGAATATTGGAATCCTAAGTGAAAGACCTGCTGTGGTACAGATTTTAGATTAATCTAGAACATAAATTGCTGTTAAAAAAGGGTAATTAGGGCATATAAATATTTGCATGACAACTACAGGAATCAACCAGAGGAGGTTAGAAAAGACTGGGAAGAGAAAGTGGCTAAGGAATTCACAATAAACAATGGGGTGTCACAACAAAGTCTGGAAGATTCAGGATTTTTCTTGGAAGTATTTCCATAGGTATTTTTATTGCTCAAGCAGACTCCTATGAATTTAACCTTAGGTAGATGGCAAATGTTGGAAATGTGATGAGGAAGAAATAGGAAACTGGGATCATGTTTTTGGAGTACAATAAGCTGACAGACTTTTAAAATTCCATTCAGAATACTCTCAGAAATATTGAGTAAGCAAATGGGTGTAACTAAGGAAATGATTTTTTGAGCTGGGTAAGGACTTATGTTTAATTCTGGTGGCTGTCAAAAAAGAAATTAATTAGAAAATGGAAATCAAAGTCTAAACCAACTGTATTTGAGGTATTGAATACTGTAATAGAAATAAAAATAACTGGAAGTGGGATCTTTAGAAAGAGTTTGAACAAATTACACAGGGAAAAATCAGAAATTGTGGGAATAATACATGCAGAATAATGTTTTGGAGGAGGAGTGAGGTTTAATGGAAGGCAGGAATTGATCAATATATGTAATGTAGAATTGCTGATAATTGTACAAAAAGGATATATGTGGTGTATATTGTTTGCAACTGGAGATATGTTAATATGGTTTGTTATCATTTATATAAATGCATTTTTATGTCTTAAGTGACAATTTCAATAGGTATTAAAAAACAGGAACTGACCACAAATAACCTTTATCAATCAGGACCTAAGCTAGACTTCCATACATTTGGGAAGATTTCTACACGCTGAAAATTCTGCACTGTTAGGTTCAGAGCTTTTCTGGACCTACAGTACAGAAAGAGCATAAACACTGTTCAGGTAAGAGAAAATGTGAACACCCTTCATTCTTGAATGTGAGGAACTGTGAGAGGGACTCTTTGATAACATATGCGTAAGTAGCGTCTACATCAGAACAGCAAACACTAAAAACAGCGAATGCTAATCTGTCGAACTATAAAGTTCGAAAGCCAAAATGTCAAAGCCATGATCAGCGAATTTTTTCCCAGGGAAAAAAAATTGCTGATCCAAAAAAAAAAAAAAATTACAAACAAAATAAAATATAAATAAATTTTCCCTGGGGAAAAAAAATCGCTGTTCCATGACTTCAACAATTTCAACTTTCAAACTTTACAGTTCGACAGAAGAGCGTTCGCTATTTTCAGCGTTTGCTCTTCTGACAGGGAACCACGTAAGTAGGTTTCCTTTATATAGAGTATACATCTTGAAGCTTTTCCTGACACATATATATTTGAACTTGATAAGTCAAGGACAGTTTCCCACTGGTCGACCCTTCCTGGAACAAGAAATAATCTTGATTTACCCTTTTACTCATAAGAGAGACAGAAGGAGAGGGAGAACTCTTTGGGAGTGTTTTGCAGTCCAGCAGTCACCCTACAGTGGGCAGTATGTGCTGTATACAGTCTTTCAGTGTAGAAAGAATGCCTCACTCTGTGGTGTAGCTGGTGGCTACAACCTCTCTTATGCATGTGTTCAAGGCTAGATGGAATTCTTGCTTCCTGAAGAGGAAAATCAATATGTCTGAGGATGAGGACAGAAATGACAGAAGGGGCTTTGTTCATTATTCACTGCTGCAGATTTTTCAACTTGATGAAGGGAATCTTGTCTCCAAGTGTCTGTCCCTGGGATTTCCAGCCTAACCATGTTTTCCTTTTCTCAAAACCTGTAGTGACTACTGTAACTGCCTACCCTACCTGTATTGTACTTGTTTAGTCTATACTCTATAAAATGACCAAGGTTTGGAAAGGCAATTCCTGAAATACTTAAGGATTTGAGGATAAAACTTCTGCTTGACAGACTGTACTGTTCCATTTTCTTCCATCCATCTATCCACAACCCCTTTTCCCATTTTTGCACATGGGGTGAGGGTGTCACTTCAACAGTGATAACCATCTAGAGCCAAGGTTTACTCCGCCAGATGGCTAGCCCTACCACTGTAGTTCTTCCCACCACACACACACACACACACACACACACACACACACACACACACACATTCACATCACAGCTAAGGCCAATTTAGAGTGCCCAGTCCACCCACTGCATGTCTTTAGAATGTGGGAGGAAACCAGAGCACCTGGACAAAACCCATGTTAACACAAGGAGGACATGCAGACTCTGCACAGAAGGCACCACAGCCAAGAATCAAACTGGGAGAACCTCTTGCTGTGAGGTGACAATGCTATTCACTGTACCACTGTTCCACCCATTTTTCTTCCACATTTTAATAATTTTCTGAGAAGAGGTTCCAGATGACTAACTATTACCTTCAGTGGCACTTGGCAGCTAACCATTTACATCATTATTACAGGGTTGGATATAAAACAGAGGAAGCCTCCTAAGAACAGTAACCGAAGTAGCAGCCCATAATTGCACTATACCACATACTTACCAATCCTAGTTATAGTATACCACAGTTTAGGCAGCTGTCTCACTCAATAGCCCTCCACTACAACATGTGCATTGGAGAGCTGATGGCCCCTGGGTCCATGGAGTATACCTTTTGTGTACAAAACCTATAAAAGCTTCTCCTCTCCCTGTTGTCTGGATGTGTATTAATGCCAGGTACCAGCTTCACCCCCATAGTGATCTCCATGGAAATAGCTGGATCTGCTACAGGTTTTATAAGTGCTGAACTAATCTCAGATCTGACAGAATATACCTAGGTTTTCAGGACCAAGGGTTCTGACTCAGATTCCAGCATACCAGTCAACTTCTTAGCATGAAAACTCTAGAAAAGTCAACAATAATCAACATCAAGGGGGTAAATCAGACACAGATTTTAAATACTGCTCCTATAAACTTAGAAAATTGCTAAACAGTAGATTTTACATTACCATGCAATTTCTGAAGGATGTGTAGTCCAAAACTCAAATGTCTGTCATTATTCAGTGATTTCAATGCTCAATGATTTGCCAGAAAAACATATTTTTTTTGAGGAGCAGACCAAAACTATGAGGCAAAAATTTAGATGTTTTGCAAAATTATGGATAGTTGAGAAGTGTGGATTCCAGTGATGTATTACTAAAACATAATATTCAAAGGCCTTGACAACTGAGGGAATGGCTGAAGGCGTTGGTTGTTCTAAGCCTAGTGGCTTATTGGACCCTCTCTTAGTAAGGGGCAACACTGCAGCCTTCCCCACCAGTGAAATTGTTCCTTCATGTGTTCCTGGTGGTGACACCATCCAGTGAGGTTCCCAACAACAATGGTTGGCAATTCTGATTAAAATGGAAGGGCATACATTAATGAAGTCCCCTCAAAAATGGCTGTCAGATCATGTTAAATGCCTTCTGAAGATGCATGGAGAATGGTGCAGTTTTACAGTCAGAAACCTCCAATTCCAAAGTCAGTATAATGGGTTTACCATAATTAATTTTATGCCATTTCTGATGCGATTAACTGAAACTAATATGTCTAAATTCTTGGAAGGTCTCACACTCAAAATAATAACTCTCCCAAGGTTGTACAGAATTCATAAATCATTTTTTTTTTGTAAACTCCCCTTGGACCCCCAAATATGGAAGCAAGCTCTCACACTTCTGATCTACATAGATGCTTACCAAGTTCACACAATCTTTGACAAGATAGACAAGGTGAAGAACAAAAGTAAACTCTCCTTCTCCTTACAAAGGTCCTGTGAACCACAAGAGTCAGTCAACGTGCAGCACAATGAGCCCCAATGCAGTGAAACGTTTCAACACTCTGGGACTTACTGTTACTGGAGGTGATGTACCATATGTGTTACAATATAACACAGTAGGGAGGTCTAACCTGGGGCAGGGGAAGAAGACAGTATAACCTCCTTAGATGGGAAGGGCAAAGGTGAATCATACTCTGTATTGTCACAGGTGAAAAATGTTTTGGGGGGAGATCTGTCTGTGTCAGTATGACGAAGGTCATCAGTCCAGGATTGGTACCAATATCCTTCTCAAAAACAATTTCCTAGGCTTCATCTTTTTTCTGATTTTAAATATGCATAGGGGATGTTTTATGCTTTTCTCATTTTCTGGGGAGAGTCTATAGAAATGGGTTCTCCTGCCTAATTAAACATGGGCATCACTAGAGCTAAGGCTGAGAGCTTGTAAAAATCTATGATGGTCTGAAGGCTACTAGCCCATCTTAGTAATATTACCTTATTAAATTCCCTACAATTACCACAATTCTCAATATCACAGTCTTTGTCTAGAGGGAAAAAGGCCCCATAAATGGTAGCCCTTAGAAGGAATCTTGTCTGTCACCTGCAAGAACACAATATTATATACCAAAAAGAAAGCTAGCAAGTTAGGCTGGGTGCACGGCAAGTAAGTTAGGTAAATCAACAAAGAAAAAAAGCCAGCACCCTGAAGGATTCTCATAAAACAAAAATTTTTATTCCACTGAAAGACGGTTTCAAGGCTTTCATCAGTAGTACATACTACTGATGAAAGCCTTGTTTGCTGAAACCGGTCTAGTTTCAGTGGAATAAAAATTTTTGTTTTATGAGAATCCTTCAGGGTGCTGGCTTTTTTTCTTTGAAGAACACAATATTAGCAATCTATTCCACAAACATAATTAGCCACCAGGAATTTGGTCACTATAATTGGTGTAAACGTTAATAGGGATCAACTCAGATGATGCTCCTAAAAAAAAATCAAAATGATTCCTTATCTTTCTCTCAGATTACCCAATGAAGTGACTGGCAAACTGTGGGGTCATACAGGCAGACCCTCACTTCAGACACAAGGAAGTACTGAATATGTTATGGGTTACTTTTTCCTTTACAGCTCAGCTTTTGCTAATGGTTGTTGTGTGGGACATAAACTCACATCCCCTAACGTTACTTGAGGACTACTTTTCAGATATGGCTAGAATATGAAGTCCACCAGCTGTTAACCCCATTATATTATGAATACACTGCAGCAATACTCCTTATACTGAACATCATAGCAAACTGGTCTCACTTCTGGAGGGAGGAAAACATCCATGTTCATACTCATCAGCCAATAGAGTTTTGCCTCAATCTCTTGCTAGAAAGGGAGTAAGCCGCCAACGAATTAGGAGGTCACTGGAGTTGTGGAACAGTCTCTGGAGGGCAGCCAGTCTTGTGAATAGAGCTATATTCTGGATACCTTATCATGAGTCTCTACAGCCTTAGAGAAGAAAGGTAGGTGGTAATGCTTTGTAAAGGTATGGACAGAGGTTCAGGTGGCAACTTCCAAAATGTCCTTGGTGGGAACTCCTCTGAGGAATGCTGTGGAAGTAGAGGTTGCCCTAGTGGAATGGAGACGAACAGACTTAGGGAGTGGTTTCCCATGCAGTCTGTAGCAGAAATGGATACAGTGTGATATCCATTTGGGAATGGTTTGCTTGGAAATGGGTTTCCCTTCTGCCTCTGGAGCAAAGCTGACAAGAAGCTGGTCTGTTTTTCTGAAGGCTTTAGTACAGTCCAGGTAGTATCTGAGCTGTCTGTGCATGTCTAGCGAGTGCAGAATTCTTTCACCCTTGTTTTGAGGGTTAGGAATGAAGGTGGGTGGATGTATGGCCTGGTTGAGGGTCACATCAGATACCACCTTGGGCATAAAGGAGGGGTTAGTCCTCAGGGAGACCCTGTCTGCATGGAAAATGATGAAGGGCTCCACAGCCATTTGTGCCTGAAGTTCTGAAACCCTTCTGGCTGAGGTGACAGCTAGTAGGAAAGCAGTCTTCCAGGAGAGGTATCTCAATTCTGCTGAAGCAGCAGGTTCGAATGGTGGTAAGGTTAGCTTTTCTAAAACATAATTCAGGTCCCAGGCTGGTGTGGGTGGCCTTCTGGGAGGTTTGATATTAGAAGCCCCTCTGAGAAATTGTTTAATCAAAGGATGTGAGAAGACGGGCTGGTCTGTATTGAAATGAGCTGAAATGGCTGAGTCATGGATTTCAAAAGAAGAGGAGAGGCCACTATTGAGTAACTTGGCTAGGTAGTCCAGGATAAGAGGGATGGAAGGTTGTGAGGTACTGCCCCCTCTGGACTGGTTCCAGGTGCAGAATCATTTCCATTTCCCTGCGTAAGATTTTCTGGTGCTGGGTCTCCTGGCCTCTGTGATAATGTCTAGGATCTGTTTGCTTAACAGGGGCTCCTTGTTTGCTTTTAAAGTATTAGCCATGCTGACAGTTTGAGAGTCTGCAAGTCTGGGTGCAGCATCCCCCCCACACCTGGCTCAAGAGGTTGGAGATCAGGGGAAGCTGCCTGGGAGGCTGTAATGTCAGGCTGCGCAGTAAGGGGTACCAATGCTGTCTGGGCCAATCTGGAGCAATGAGGATGGCCCTTGGTCGCTCCTCCCTTATCTTGATCAGTACCTTGGGAATCAGCGGCAGAAGAGGGAATGCATTCTGGGCAAGAATTAACCATTTACTCCATCCAGGTCAATTCACTACACCAAACCCTCAAAGTACAGACCAGGAAAATCCCATGCATACAGCCAATACCTTCAATACCTTTTTTACTGATGCAATCCAGACACTAGCTAGTCAGCTATCACCTAATACCTTCACTTTACCTTCCTATAACTCAGCCCCCACCCCCTCCTTTTCATTTCCAACCTGTCCCAACAACATACATTCTAACCCTTATACAGAAACTAAAGCCATGCTCTCCTTCAGCAGACCAACTACCTGCTGAATATCTACAGTTATCAGCCAAGGCTATTGTCTACCCCATTTCCATTCTGATCAATAGAACTATTAGTGAAGGTCACATCCCCACCTTATGGAAAGTCTCCGATATTATCCCCCTCCATAAAGGCGGACACTCCACTAACTGTCAAACTACAGCCCTATTGTCCCACTTTCTCCTTTGGCTAAGATCATGGAAAAATGCATCCATAGGCAGTTACTCGACCACTTAATCCAAAATAACTTACTTTCCAGCTGTCAACATGGTTTCAGACCTTCACACAGCACTACCACTGCCCTCCTTTCCTTTACTAATTGCATTAACAAAAACTGCAACCTTAATAATCTTTCCTCTGCACTATTTATTGACCTGTCAAAAGCATTTGACATGCTATATCACCGGATTCTCATAAACATACTCAAATCCCTGTCATTGGATGCACTTTCCATAAAATGGTTCCAGTTCTACCTAGATAAAATACAAGAGGCTGTAGTATGGCATAACACTATCCACCCACCTGCCCATTACCCTTGGTGTCCCTCAAGGGTCCACACTAGGACCTCTCATTTTCTCCATATTTATTAATGACCTTCATCTAGCCATCCCCCAGGCCACATGCATACAATATGCTGATGACTCCACACTGATATGCTCAGCCACAACCACTTCTGAACTTCACTCTCTTACCAAGAAGGTATTTAACACAGTTGAACAATGGTTCACACAGTGCTGCCTTCTCTTAAACCCCCAAAAAACTAAACTTCTCCTGTTCAATCCTACTCAAGTCATCTCCTTTTGATTTCTCTGTTACATCCACCAATGGTACCATTATATCACCAGACCCAACCACCAAACTACATGGTATGACCATTGACAACAATCTGAACTTTTGACATCCATATCAACAATACTATAAAAACTGTCAACAAAAAACTTAGCTCTTTCTATAGGATTAAACTCTTCCTTTCACCTACAGCCAAAACAACTATAGCTCACACTCATCTAATCTCTACACTCCTCTATGCCTCACCCATTTTTACTAATCTATCTAAGAATAACCTGAGGAAATTGGAAATGTCCTACAATAACATTGCCAGATTTTCTACAGGCAACCCATTTAGAACCCACCATTGCATTAATATAAAGCAGCTAGGATGGCTAGAACTACAAAACCTGATTAAATTCCACTAACTAACCATTGCCCATAAGACTCTTTATAAACCTTCAAACACTCCTATTCTATCTACCCCATCACCCCTATAAAAATCTGAAGTCCTTACGTTCATCACACAAACTTCTTGTATATACCTCTAAACCTAACAACAGGGCTGGCGATTCTCTCTTCTCCAGCGGTGTTGGAAAATCCTGGAATCTTCTCCCCAGTGACCTTTCCTCACTTGCCTCTTTATCACCCTTCAAAAACAGACTGAAACTTTTCCTCAGATCACCCTGGTTATGCTCCTGTACTAAACCTGACTAGTCATCTATCTCTTCAAACTTGGCTCTGCCTACCCCATACTTCTCAATAACTGTTATACCTTCCTTATTAACTATAAATCCGATCTCTCTCTAAATTTTATTTTATTTATTTTATTTATTTATTTCAGTTTGATTACCGGGGAAGTCCACTGGGCTAAAGGGCCCGTTTTCAGTGGAGGCCCGGGGAGAAAAGCTCCAAAACACAAACAAATCAATACATTTATATATACAGATTACAAAATAATTTCAAAGTACATGCTAATCCAAGTTCAAATTCTGAATTACAATGATAATTCCAGTAAACAAGTAAAGTTAAAGTCACTCTAAGAAACAAGTATCAGGTGGTTGTAACAGAAAAAACACAACAATTCCACTTTTGTTTTGAGAAAAAGGCAATACTTGGGATATTACTGTTTTTTGTGCTGTTCACTAAGCATAGTGCATTATACAAAGAAGAACAGGTGCAGAATAGAAGGAGGTTAGTCTGGGGCAAATGGAGTAGAAAGTTTAGGTATTAAAGGCAGAGGAGTGCAGTTGCAAATTCTGTTATGAAAGAAGTAGGAATGAAGCAGAGTTTTGAAGTTGTTTAGGTTGGTACTGGTCCTTAGTGACAGGGCAGGGCATTCCATTTCTTAGCAAGTGTAATTTGCTAATAAATTGCATTATTTCCAGCCTCTGTGGATACTTATTATTGAGGGAACTCTTTATTAATATTACTATACAATAACCTGCCTTCCTTTTTTTATGTACTGTACCTGTATGATGTATTGTACCTGCATTTTGCACTGTTATGATTTCTGCCCTCGCTGAAAATTCTGTGTTAACCTGTAATATGCATTGTATATATGACTGTTGTTGCTATTTGTTGTTTTTTTGTTTCTGCCTTGGAGCTTATCTCCCTGGGCCTCTACTGAAAATGGACATATATCCAGTTAGACTAGCCCAGTCAACAAATGTAAAATAAAATAAATGTAAAATAAATAAATAACTAGACAAAGAGGAAGTTCCAGGGGAAGATCAAGGCATCCACCTTCCATGCTAGCTGCTGATACTCCCTGGTACAGAATTTTTTCAACAGGTGGTTGAGGTGCAAAGCAAAGAGATCCACCTCCGGAGTTCCCCACTCCTGAATGACTTGCAAAAAGATTTTTCTGTGCAGCTGCCACTTGTGGGGGTCCAGTAAGTTTCTGCTTAGATGGTCTGCCAGGGTGTTGTTGATCCCTGGTAGGTATTAGGCAATTAGTTGTAATCCCATGGAGGAGGCTGTCAGCCATAGGTTCGTGGCTAAACTGCACAGAGGGTAAGACTGGGTCCCTCCCTCTTTGTTGATATACCACATTAATGTGATGTTGTCTGTTTTGATAAGGAAAACCCCTGGCCTGAGATGGGGTTTGAAGGATGTCAGAGCTTTTTGTACTGCCATCATTTCCTTCTGACTGATGTGTAAGGGAAGGTGCTGTGCATCCCAAAGACCTTGGGTGAAACTGCCTGCTAGGTGAGTGCCCCAAGCAATGTCCGAGGTGTCAGTGGTGATGGTCTGTCCAGTAGGAAGGAGGATGAAGGGAAGACCCTTGTTCTTGGCACAGGCCCCTGCCCACCAGAGAAACTCGGCCCTTATACAGGGGATCATAGGGAGGGAGGTCTCCAGAGGCTGACAGTGCTGACTCTAAAGGTTCTTTAGATACCACTGAAGTTTCCTCATGTGAAGCCTGGCCAGAGGAATTAGAAGGATGCAAGATGCCATGTACCACAAGGCTTGCAGGAACTTCCTCGCAGTGAGGTGACTTCTGGAAGCCAGCTGGGTAAAGTAGAGGGGCAGAAAGTTCTGCTTTTCTGGGGATAGGAAGGCCATTTAGGATGCTGTGTCCAGCAGAGCTCCCAAGAAAATGATCTTCCTGGCGGGTGTTTGCTTTAACTTCTTCTCGTTGATGGTGAACCCTAGAGAAGTTAGGAGGGCTTTGACAAAGAGAAGGTCCTGAAGCAACTTTTCTTTGCACTCTGCCTGAATGAGGCAGTCATTCAGATAAGGCTAAATCTTTATATTTATCTATCTGCAAAATGCTATGGCCGGGGCTAAGCATTTGGTGAATACTATGGGTGCAGTAGATAAGCCTAAGGGTAGCACAGAGAACTGAAAGTGTTGTGAGCCTGCTCTGACACACAGGAATTTCCTGCAGGATTCCCTGATGGGGATGTGGAGGTAGGCATATTTTAGGTCTAGGGTCACTAGCCAGGTATTTTTTGTCAGCATAGGCAGCAGCTGCTGCAAAGTTAGCATTTTGAATCTAGGGACCAGCAGGAAGGTGTTCAGAATGGATAGATCCAGGATGGAGCGCCAAGTGCCCTCCTTTCTGGGAACAAGTAATAGTCTGGAATAAAAGCCCTTGCCTTTTTGATCTGAGGGGACAGGTTTTACTGCCCTCTGGGATATGAGAGTTTGGAAATATTTCAATGCCTCTTTTCACTGATTTGGAGGTACGTCTGGGTACCCTCTTGGAATTAGGAGTTCAATGAAAGAGAATTTGTATCCCTGAAAAATTATCTTTAATTCCCATTGGTCCTTTGTTACAGAAAGCCAATTTTCTTTGCAGAGGGAGAGCCCTCCTCCTAGCTTTTGGTGAGTGAAAGGAGGGCAGAGGGGGGAGAAGGAGTCATTGAGAGCTTTAACTCCCTGCCTTTGGGGCAGAACTGGTCGCCTGAGTCGCGGCTCTGGACCCAACCGAGGTAGAGACAGCCAAAAGCTCGGAAGACGAAGAAGATTTCTGCAGCATACCAGACTCAGAAAGGATCTTGGTACAGGCCTGCATAAATATCGAATCGGGCATCAGGGGTTGCGAAAGCGCTTCACTGAATTTCAGAGAACTGATGACCTGCTTAGCAGCAGAGTCATTGGAAGGCTTAGCCTTGTGTGGTCTGTCTCTATCATTATCTCTGCGTTTTTTTCTGAATGTCCATGGATTGTTGGCTGACGGATGCTATTTCAGGATGCAAAGACAGAAGACGAAAACATCTGTCTACAAAAAGAGCTCTATGGTGAATGGTTCTCGCGTTAAAGAGGGCACAGAACAGGCAACGGGGGATGTCGTGGGCTGACCTAAACAAGTGATGCAGTAAGAATGGAAGTCTCGGTGTGGGATCTGCTTTTCACAGGCGAGACAATTGTTAACTTTTTTGGACATCGGTTAGTGCAAGAAAAAAGGATCCTCAACTGGGTACTTAGCTTTAGACGTTTTCAGCTGTAATTCAAACCGACCGGCACATTTGTAAACTGCTTCTGCTATGGGCTCCATGGGAAGAAAAACTGATGTAATGGTGTCGGTTTCCTTGCTTTATAGCACTGATGACCTGACATCAAACTACAAGTGACAGCAGCCAATGCAGAAAAACACTGACTCTGGTATTTGGGCTGACTGAGGGCTACCACAGCAGGGATAACCCACAAGTGATGATTGCAACAGTAAAACATGAAGAACATCTGCATTATGCATTATGATGGCTTAAAAGACAGCATTCCTCACAATACAGGGCATTCACTCAGCTCAGCTCGGATCATGAAAGGGAGCGCCATCTCCATCCTAGGACTCAGTGCCTGCAGCAGGTGCTGAGAAGGAGCTTTCAAAATCAGTGTCACATACATCCACAGGAAAAAAAAACTGAAAAAATAACCTCTCACAAGGGGATCTGATGAGGAGGAATGGAAGCTACTGCTGAAACAACAGATCTAGACAGGATGCCAGACCAACATATACTAAAACAAATCTACAGGTCCATTTCTTTCTGCTTTTTATGTTTCTGCTTGAATTCCTTGACTAACTCACCTAACCACTCATTGCACTGCAACACTTCCACTGCTGCCATGTACTGGGCACTGAAGAAGGTCTCTCACTTCTTCTTTGTTGAAGACAGTTTACTGAGTTGAAGTTGAAGACCCATCAGTGGTAGCAAGAGTCAATACTGTAATCTTTTCCTATGCAATAATGGCAATAATTGTAGAATTCTTCCTGGTCTGAAATCTGATAGATGCAGCAATACCTACACATTTTATGAAATACAATGCAGCTGGCTCTCTAAATGGCACATACCATGAAGAGTTCCAAAACAGTAAACAACTGAGGAATGTTAGGGTAAACACACTCTTATCCTCAGCATAAGAATGCAGTGAAAGATTACACCGATGACCATGAAGATTCACGATTTTCAAAAAAAAGCTACATGAGGGGATACTGCAAGAAATACCCAAGTGCTTGGGCCAAAATAGAGTCTTGCTTTGTCTCTTCAGACACCATACCACTAAAAGAAGTTAGACATGATCAAAATGAGCTTTCATTTAATGACCCCAGATGCTGTACAGAGCAATGTGTTGATATGCAACCCATAGCCCACCAGATTTCAGGACCCTTAGGCAGAAAAGAGGACCACACTCCATACTTTAAAAAGCATCTCATTGAGTTAGCAAAAGAAGAGGGGTTTTTTTTCCTGTTTTGCCCCCATTGTCTGAAAATCATTAGTGCCCCTCCTGCCCAATCAGCCCATTTGTTCCTCATCACCAAAACAAGATTTGTCCAGGAGGGGTCATCTTTTAGGCAGTCATAAGGAATGACATGAGATTTTTCTAGTTTTTTTGCTTTATTCCCTGCACACACTCTTCAAAGTACCAAGAAGGAACATGCAATGGGATTTTCCCTGCAAGCAAGCCCTGGCCCTACCCTGAAGGATGAGTGGTGGTTTCCCTAGTCTGCACCAGGAAAATCACATCAACTGTGTGTGCCTCTAAGTTCAAACAACCCCCCTCACCCCCTTTCAAAGGCAAGTTGGGCACGCCTCTTCATTCTCCCCTCTCCACGTCTTGCTCCTCCAGTGTCGATGCAAACTCTGGTTACCAGGACTGAAGTCAGAGACAGGCTTCAAAAGAAGATTTGGTGGAACTGTGCAGCACAGAGACTGTTAAGGATCTTAAGTAAGAAATAAGTCTGAGAGGCCATGGCAATACTAAAATCACTAATAAGCATTTCACTGCAGTCAGACAGTGGTATGACAACAATGCAAATAAAATTAGTGTTGCTGACACAGGCACTCTAATGAAACTATAAGTGTTTTGTGACTGACACTCATAAGTTTGAACTCAAAACCTCATAAACACCTGAACAAGAACTACACTTGCAGTTAAAAAAAACATAACTGAAAAAAGTGCCCTTGCATCCTCCCAAGATGGGAGGGCTGGACTTACCACCCCCTGCTATTTATATACAGCAACTCTGAGATGACTGTTTCTTAGGACAGAAATCCCTAGGTGAACACAGCTTCAGTCTTTAAATAACTTTCTCTGTATTTACCTATCAAGTGATTTGCGTAAGACTGCTGATCACTACTGTGTCAAATACAAGGCTGGCACAGAGCAAGGAAAGAACTGTACCTTAAGGAGGCAGGCATTGCATTTAAGAAGGTATCACCTTCCCCAGCATGGAGTGACCCTAACGTTGACTGGAATAAGCAAAACATTTTCAGTGAATGTAGCCCCCTATGTGGGAGGCTCTGTCTCACCACACACATACAATGATTCTAGAAGCTGAGCACTTAGGATTGATATATGGAGAAACTACCGGAGTGCATTGGCGTTTGGAAATGTTTTATGCTGCTGTTTAGTTTTGGATGTGTGTTGTTTGGATTCTGTCATTTATGCTGATGTAGGTTTAATGTGGAAGTGTTTTTTTACTCCTGTTTAGTTTTGGGCATGTGTTGTTTTGATTCATTGACTTACGGTGATGTAGGTTCAATGGCTTTATAGTCAGAGTTGCTACTAACACTTAACTCTCTCAGACCTACAATCCATTGCAGAATGTCTGTGTACACACTGGTATGGGGAGAGCAGGTATCAGCCACAGGAGACAAAAGAGCATAACAATCTGAACTAAACATCTTCAGAAGACCCAGTCCAGCAGAGGTTTCAGCAGCAGCTCCAGAATTTGATCTTATGGCAGAAAGTCTGCACAGACTGCAAGTCAAGAGCAGCTGCTGTCCATGGAGTGGTCTGTACTAGGACCAAATATGAGTTCTTCCAGATGATGTAAATACCAAAGGACTACGATTCAAGGCCTATAAAAAGGTCCAAGGTTAGAAAGCTGTGTGAAGAATCTGCTATTAATCAGTAATTCAGACACAGCAACAGCAGGAAGCATCTCTTCTGTTCACAGCTGCTAACACTGAAATACTAGATAAATGTGTGCACACTCCAGAGTCAGGCTGAAGGGACCAACACTGTACTGTGTTTTCAGTGCAATAGATGTACCAGTAGGCACTATTAAAATGGAAAGAGAAGATGCTGTGAAAATGGAGTATGAAGAGGCACTGCAGCAAGGCTTTCAGTCAGTGTTGGCAAAATAAATTATATTACTAATGTAAAGTAAACACAGATTCAAATAATATTACTTTGCCAGAGAACACTTTTAACTAACTGGGGCTGAACACTTTTAACTAACTGGGGCTGAAAGTCACTGAAATTAAAGCAGCGAGTACATTTCTGACTTGTTTAGAACCATGTTAGAAGCCATTGACAAGAACATAAAATCAGAAAATATATAATTCTCTTTCAAACAGTAGCACCAGATCAGAAAGTTAATTGTTTAATTGTAATATATTGGTTAACCTAGCTTGTCAGACACTGGCCGTAGAAACTATACTGACAGTTTACAAACACATAATAGATGTGTATAAGAACAGTTACAGGTTACAGTAACAGAGCCTTGCTGAATATTAAACAGAGACAGCAATGCCGTCTTACTATGTTCACTCATGTTCTTCCATCCTTACATAGCTTGCCAGAAGTACACCATATATGTTCAGGTGCTACTGCTATAACACATAATCAAAGAAATAATCAGTAGTTCTCAGGTTTAGAACTGAACAGGAATTAAACAGAATGAAAAGTTCAGATGTCCTTAACAGACACAGCCAACGGTAAAGGAAAAGGTTATGGTCAGTGTTGTGAAGCAGGACATGATTCACGTTTGTACTGATCTGCAAGATCTGAATGATATGACTGAAAGGGAAGCATTGCCCATTGCTTGCCAAATGTTAATTTCTGTAATGGATGAAAAACAGGGATTATGGCAGATAAAGATGTTTCAGGCTTTGCATATTTAATATATTATTATACAGACAAACTTCAGGCTTCAATTTTGTAGTCATCAATAGCAGAAGCATTTCAGAGAACAATTCTGCAAGTAAATGAAGGCTTAAAATAGACGATCTGTTATTGTGAGTCAGACATGGTAAGGGCAAAAACAAGAGATCGACAGGACTGTTAGACCAACAAAGTAAAACTTTAAATGAAGTAAGAACAAATACAAAGTAAGAGTGACGAGTCAAAACATATGGATCATAGCTTAACATAAAGGTGACTAAAGTCATGCTCAAAGAAAATCAGAGCAGTCTGTTACAGCAGCTAAGGACACGTAGAAAAAGACTAAACAAAAGATAATACAAAAACTGAGAAACTGGAAGCTCTTGTTTATGGATATGGATAGCAAAATGTTTTAGTCCCTTTAGTTTTATATAGGTCAGGTATATTTTTATCAGCCAGAGGAGAAATCATGGATAGCAATTAATAAAGAGATGAAGGATTTTATCTGGGAGGGGAAGAGGGCTAGGGTCAAGGTGGACAAGTTGATCCTTCTAATAGAACAAGGTGGTTTAGAATTACCTGGTTTGAAGGGATATTTTAGAGCTACACAGTTAAGGCTGATATACACAACACAAGCAGAAAGCTAATTCAAAGTGGAAAGGGATGATGATGAAACAGGGGGGGAATTCAAGAAATAACGAGAGAATGGATATTTGAATGCAAATTCTTAAGGAGAATAATAACAACCAGGGGTCCGAATACAGAGATGAAAAGTCAGCAAGCAATGGAGAGTAGTAGTGATAAAATTGAATTCATCCTCAAGTCTTGGTGAGTACCTTCATGAGGTGGACCCTGTTTTTCACAAAATCCCACCAAGGCGACACTGATATATAGACTGTATTTATATAACATATTTCACGGACAGAAGTAGGTTAAAAATTAAAAAAAACATAGCTGGGTCCACAAGACCCAGGATAAAAAAAATGCCCAATCCTGGTAGGCACACTGGTGCCAGGAATTGAAAAAAATGACAGTGTAGAATCCTCAAAATATGGACACATTCCTACAATGGGGCCAGGCCAGGCCTGGGGGTGGATGGCCTCCTGTTGGAGAAGGAAGTAGTAGTCCACAAAAATCACAAAAAAATGATAGGCCAAAGAAGAGCCACAACGACAATAAAGTGGACTATTGAGGATAAGAAATAAATTATGTATTGTTACCATTATGCAAAAAACCCAAACTTTCCAGACACAAGATATACAAAACTACTTCCACAAGAAAAACTGTCAGAAGCTTCAAATAAAAATTTGTATTCGTTAATGCAACAGATTTGTGAAAAACAGTATATAGATAAAGAAACATTGATATATTTGGACAAAGAAGCATCTGAGTAAGTGTAAAAATATAAGCAACAGAACCTAGAGATTTTGAAAGCTACAAAAAGGAAATATGGACATTGGAAAGAAAGAGAGATTTGATATGGTGCAATATTTATGCAAAGGAGAAAGCCAAATTAATAAATATAAAGAGTAGCCCCAAAGATATTCGAAGAGAAATACAGGCAAAGGCATCCAGATATGGAACATTTCACAATAAAGAAAATAATATCACAAAGAGGGAGTGTAGAAAAGAAGATTAGTAAAGTAGAAGTTAAAAAAATAGAAGGTGAAGTTATGGAGTGCCTGTGAAGTGAAGGATTTGGTGTAGAAGGTCTAACACAGGTTACATCACAGCATGATGGAGCGAATCCACAAAGTAAGGAGAAACAGGAAGATCAGGAGACATCTGAAGAAGAAATATGGACATGGGAAAGAAAAAGAGATTTAATATGGTGAAATATTTATGTAAAGGAGAAAGCAAAACTAATCAATACAAAAAGAGCAGCACCAAAGATATTCAAAGAGAAATACAGGCAAAGGAATCCGGATATGGAGAACTTTACAATACAAAAAATAAGAAGACAAATACCAAAAGTAGAAAAGGAGATTAGTAATGGAGAAGCTAAAGAAAGAGAAACTGAGGTTATGGAGTACCTGCGAAGTGAAGGATTCAGTGTAGAAAATCGAATTCAGAAAGCACCAAAACAGGATAGAGCAATGTATATCCAAATGAAGGGGAAACCAGTGGAATGGGAAGCAATTGGTCAGCTGCCATATGAAGATATTTTGCAGCCTTCAACAGGAAACCAGTATAAATGTTCACTTGAAGGTGGACAGCAAGAGCAAGGGAAGGAACAGGAAACTGTTGAGGAGTGACAGACCAGTGAGTTCCCATATGACAGAGCAATGGATGGCACAGGATGAAATTGAAGAGAATGTACCACAGGAAGATGCTATAGAACTTTCAGTACTTGTGTATTATCGCAACCACATTCCAAACATCTCACGGATGTAGATGCAGTGCTGAGAAACTGCAATGAGCAGGTCGCAGATAATGTAACTAATTAAACTGGTAGTATTAAAGACAGTGAAACTGAAGTGATTTCTTATATGTGAGTACCATTTGTTTTCAGAGTGATATTTAATATCTGTCCATTGTTTTGGCTTTGTTCAGGTTTTTTTGTGCTAAGAAGTTGAGGGGTATGAGCTATCCATTATTTTTTTGAATGTCAGTAAGGCGCCACAGACCAGCTACACTGATTTCCTTTTCCCATACTACCATTTGTTGATGATGTCTCCTAGTATCGGAAAACGAACAACGGTACTTACAAATAAGAAATCCCTTCAGTTTCACTGTCTTTAATACACCATTTTGCAAGGGACAGTGACAGTCAGATCAACAGCATCTGTACCATCCCATCTTGTCATGCATCGGAGATTCATTTTGCACATCACATAAGGATTGCAAACTGTAATGACTGGAAATTGCACTTAAAAAATCAATGTCATAATTTAATCTCATGAAAACGGAAATTAGTTTTTGTGAACCCTAAACCAGTGTCCCATCACCAACATTACTGTAATTTTTATTAGTAGCTTATATATGACTTCAGCAGATACACAGTGTCTGCTATATAAAGCAAGAATGCCTGGTTGTTATGTAAGTAAGGCACAGTCTTAAACCATCTTTCATAAAATTTAAGTAATTGCAGCACACCAGCAATATTTTAGCTGTAAACATAAGGCAGGAGCCTTTTTTGTTGTTTTACAGTGCTGCCGAGAATGGGTGGTTCCGATAACATAGTTAAAGTGCTGGCGAGAATGCGTGGTTGGGATAATATGTAAGTACCAAACTTTCTATAGAATAGCCACAGGAAATGTGCCCTCAGTTTTGAAGAAAACGAGCTTAGAAAAGAGTTGCTTGATTTAATAGAGATTGATGGACATATTAAGATGAATGAAAGAAATAGACTGCAGAAGGTCAATAAAACCCCAAAAGTCAGAAGTTTGATAAAACAAATGAACACAGTAATTAGGACTGTCCATAGAGATTCATGCGATATAACAGACGTAAATAGGATATACTACTGTGAAGCTAAATTAATAACTGATAAAGTCCTACTGCAAGAACACAGGGTAGTGAAGGAAAAGAAGGGGAAAAACGAATGCCACCATGAAAGTATCGAATACAGAAAACTATAAAGCAATTAAGACAAAAAGTGTTACTGTTAGAAGGATATAAAAGAGGGAACAGATCAATAAAAATACTAAGAAAGATAGACGTAATAAAAGCAATGTGCAGTATTTGAACAGACCAGGATCTATCATGCATTATCGCAAATAACAAGCTAAAAATGTCAGCACAGGAGGAAAAACTTAGAAGACACACAGATAAATATAAAGGAAAAGTACAAAATAAGCAATTTATTGATGACTCAAAAAAGTCTTACAGAGAGTTGGGAAACGAGATAAAAGGATTTGAAAGACCACCAAAAAAAGAAGAAATAGATACATTTTGGAGAAGTATTTGTAAAGATCCTGTGGAACACAGCAAAGGTGGTAAATGGATAGAAGTACAAGAAAGAAAAAGAAGTTTAAAGGTACAGGATATGAAATGGGATGAAGTAACAGCCAGAGAGATTGAAACAAAGTTAAAATAGCCTCCAACTGGAAAACCTTAGGCCCAGATGCAGTACCTAACTTCTGGTCAAAAGCATTAACATCTTTGCACGAACATTTAGCTATGAGAAAGAACTAGCCCACAGACTCAGTGTGCCAATAAACCACAGCCCATTAGGCAAACCAATGTACCCAACACACTAGTCATAGGTGACTCTATAGTCAGGCACACTGATGTCCCATTCACCAGGCTAAACAAGGAGAACGTTACTGTCAGCTGCCTGTCGGGTGCCAGGATCCGCCACATTACACACGCACTCAGGTCACTCCACATCAAGTACAAATGTGACTCTGTCATTGTCCGTGTTGGTGTGAACGACCTGAGATGTACCTCCCTGGACTACATGAAAAGATACATGGAAGAGCTCTCTGATCTTGTAGCCCAGGTAGGTATGACTCTAGCCCTGAGTAGCATTCTGCCATTGCCCAGAATGACACCACAGTACAAGGAAAAAATGATTGACTTCAACAATTGGCTAAGCTTCTGTTGTCATTCTAAGGGGATCCAGTATCCGTCTGCCTGGGACGACATGGTCAAGAACCCACAATGCATTGCCAGATATGGCCTGCACCTGTCACCCCTAGGATTCCCGATACTGGCTAAGGCTCTTGCTGCCCCTATAGTGCCTTTTTTAGGCAAGGCTCAAATGACAAATTCACCACTGTAACAGGAACAGGAAACAAAAACTGAAGGTAATGCCACTCAATACTAAAAGTCTAAATCTCAAAATGCACTCACTCGAGTCACTCCTTAAAATGGAGAACATCGATATCTGTGCAGTGACTGAGACCTGGTTCAAGGCTCTAGAGAGCACCCCTGCATTACCAGGCTATAAATCATACCACACTTTTCAGCCATCTAACCTGGACCAGAACACCAAAGGTGGGGGTGTGTCCATATTCATTAAGGATATCACACCTCCAGGCTAGTTGCGCAGCATAATGCATCCGAGGTTATCCAAGTGCAACTAACTCTGGGCAAAACTGAAATCCAAATTGTAGCTTGCTACAGATCCCCCACCTTGCCCCAGGATTCCCAGTCCTCTTTTCTTGATGTACTGGAAAATATTAGGGTTCAACCAAACACCCTAATAATGTGCGATTTCAACTACCCCACCATTAACTGGGAAAACTACTCATGTGCCAACTTCTTTGCTCAACAGTTTCTGGAATTCATAAACTCCAATGCCCTGGATCAACTTATCCACACCCCCACCAGTGGCAATAATATTCTAGACCTAGTCATTACCAACATGAGTGACTAGTGTTCCACACCTGAAGTCAACTCTTCATTGGTCAGATCCGACCATAAGCTAACCACCCTAGATATCCACATCCTGCCCCAACCCACCATTAAGGAAACCATGGTAAAAAATGTCTCCAAAGCCAACTTCATGCTACTTAAGACAGAAGTGGTGAACTAAATGCCACCCATGCAGATGAACAATACAGTTATGACTGCTGAAGCCTACACAAATGCACTCTATAACCACTTACACGGGTGCATGGATTGTGCTATCCCAAACAGAACCATTAAAAAAAGGAAGCCAATCTGGTGGTCCCCTGCCATAAACAAACTCTACAACAGAAGGAAGAAACTGTTGCAAAAGAGAGTAAAATCCCATCAGTGGAAGAGCTCCCTGGTCAGCCTCAGTAAGAAGCTGAGAGCCCTTATAAGAGCCTCCAAAGCTGGCTACGAAAACAGAATCACCACTGATTCTAAGGGTAAACACAAAGCATTCTATAGCTATGTCAAGAATCTCAACGGCAACACCCAGATCTGCTCCGAGTTACAGCACAGTGGCACGAAAATTACAGAACCAACTGATATTGCCAACATCCTGGCAGATAGGTTCAGTGCTAACTTTACCCTCCCCCTCACCCCCTAAAGGGCCCATATCTATACAGGAAGAATGCAGAGTCTCTGTAATCACATCTATGCAGGTAAAAGCTGCACTCTCTAAAACCAAAAACACAGCATCCATGGGACCGGACAACATCCCAGGCTGCGTTTTACACAAACTTCAGAACTAACTAACTGGCTCCCCACCTAAGCACCATATTCAATCATAGTCTCACGTCAGGCTTTGTGCCCACTGAATGGAGTACAGCAACAGTTATCCCACTCCACAAAGGGGAAGCCACCACTGATCATGGGAACACATTAGCCTGAAGATCCTGGTCTGCAAGGCCATGGAATGTATCATCATGGAACTCATAAACAAAGACACTGGCAACTTCCAAACTCTGGACCCCACCCAGTTCAGGTTTGTGAAAGGCAGATCATGCCTTCTGAACCTGATCGACTTCTTTGAGGCAGTCACCAAAGCTGTAGATGAGGGTAAGGTGGGTCACGCAGCCTATCTTGACCTCGCCAAGGCTTTCAACACCATCCCACATTCTGGAATTATAGCTAAACTCACTAAACTAGGTATAAATCCCTATGTCACAAGATGGGTTGCCAACTGGCTGACTGACAGAACCCACACTGTAAAAGTTGCAGACTCCAAATCTGACTTCAAACCAGTGACAAGTGGAGTACCACAGGGTTCAGTCCTGGGACCTCTCCTGTTTGGTATCTACTTCTCTGAAGTACAGGCTAGCACAGAGAGCCTCTGACTAATGAAGTTCGCAGATGACTGCAAACTATGAGCCATAGTTGAGTCCCCAAATGATGCAGACATCCTACAGAAGGGCCTCATTGAGACAGATGCCTGGTGTCAGAGGCATGGCTTTAAGCTCAATGCCAAAAAGTGCATTGTCACCCCTTTGATAAAAAGTCTGTACCCATGAACTGCCACATAAATGGCAGCCTACTTAATGCCGAAAGTGTGATAAGAGACCTTGGGACCCAGGTGGACAGTAGTCTCTCCTTTGATAATCACATCACCACAGTAGTCAGGAAACCCTTCTATGTGGCACACCTCATCATAAAAGGGTTCTCATCCAGGAAAAAAGAGGTCATTGTTCCTCTATACTAGGCACTCATTAGACTCATTATAGAGTACAAAGCCCCTTTTGGAATGTACCTCATAAGACATCTGCAGCAGCTGGAAAGGCCACAGAAGTACCTCACAAAGAGGATTACTGGCCTCAAACAGATGCGCTACACTGACCGTCTCAAAAAACTCCAGCTTTACTCTGTAGCATATCACCTACTTCAAGGAGATCTCTGTCTAACATATAAAGCTATGTTCATTGAGGAAGGCAAGTATGCCAAAACTGGTATGACGCTTTGGTGCTGGCTCTTTTGTTTCAATTTAAAGCTATGTTAAACCCAGAGCTGTTGGACATGCTACACCTAAAGAAATCCCAATCCCTCCAAGCTACACACTCTGGGGACCTAAACCTTGTCACCACAATAAACAGGACATGCTGGAGGGATAGATTCCTGTCCCAGAGACTTCCTATACTCTGGAACAAGCTACCCACCTATGTCAAGCAAAGTTCTTAATTAGCACTCTTCAAGAAAAATCTTGATGAGTGGATGGGAAATAGGAAATACACCCCGGGGATCACTTCTGTGGCTCTGCTCGACAGGGGCTCAGGAAATTAACTTTTTTGGTTGGAATAAACCAGGGAACCTTGTTTTTTAGGCTTACTTAGGCCCTTGGGCTGACTGCCTAGTACCTACCTATGAACTACTTATATGCTCACCCTGAAGAGACATCAACCTAGCTAACAACAGGTAAAACAATGCTACTTCTTAAGAGTGAACCTGCAAGCTACCCTAAAAACTACAGATCAATAACTTGCCATCCGATGACATATAAACTATATACTGGAATTGATGCCAATAGAGTTTATAGTCATTTAGAAGAAAACTCAATTATGGCAGTAGAACAAAAGGGCAATAAAAGAAAGTTATATGGAACAAAGGATCATTTGTTCATAGGTTCATAGGTTGATACTAGGCTATCTGCCCTAGGGCATTTATAAGCCTAGCCAGAGTGTGTTTGGCATTATCCACCCTTTTAGATTAGTTGACTGTGCCTCTGTATAGTAGGTCACAGAAGATAGCCTTTTTAAGGTTAGTTTACTGTGCCTCTGTCTAGTAGGGACACAGAAGAGATCCCAGGGGTAAACCTACGATCTCCCATCCACTCGTCAAGATTTCCCTTGAAGAGGGTCATTGAGGGGCTCTGCCTAACATGGATTGGGATTTTGTTCCAGAGTGAGGGGAGCCTCTGGGATATGAATCTGTCCCTCCAGTATGTCCTATTTATTTCTGTGCTGAGGTTTAAGTCCCTGGAGCATGTGGCTCTAAGGGATTTGGATTTCCTGAGGTGGAGCATGTCCATTACTTCTGGATTGGACATGGCTTTATATGATAGGCACAGATCGCCTCTGAGTAGGCGGTAAGCAACTGAGTAGAGCTGGAGTTTCTTTAGCATAACTGCGTAGGGCATCTGTTTGAGTCCATTGATCCTCTTGGTGAGGTACTTTTGGGGTCTTTCTAGTTGCTGCAGGTGTCGGGTAAGGTACATCCCAAATGGGCCATTGTATTCAATTATGGGCCTGATGAGTGATGAGTAGAGGGGCACAATGACCTCTCTTGATCTAGATGTGAACCCTTTCGTGATAAGGTGGGCTATATAGAAGGTCTTTCTAACCACTTTGGCAACGTGATTGTCAAAGAAGAGATTGCTATCTACTTGGGTCCCCAAATCCCTAATTACTTCTTCCGTACTTAATGGATTATCACCTATGTGGTAATTTGTGGGCGCTTTGTTTTTCCCAAAGGGGATGACTATGCACTTTTTGGCATTTAGCTTTAGGCCATGGCTCTGGCACCAGTTATCCGTCTCTGTGAGACCCTTTTGGAGGATGCTTGTGTCAGTCGGCGAGTCAATTATGGCACCCAGTTTGAAGTCATCTGCGAACTTTGTCAGCCATAGTCCTCCTGTGGTAGCCTGTACCTCAGAGAAATATATACTGAACAAGAGAGGTCCCAGGACTGAGCCCTGTGGGACGCCACTTGTAACTGGTTTAGAGTCTAACATGGCACCTGTAATTCTGACCATGTGGGTTCTATCCCTGAGCCAGTTTGCAACCCATCTTGTGACATAGGGGTTGATATTTAAGCTGGTGAGCTTATTTATGATGCCCAAGTGGGGTATTGTGTCGAAGGCTTTTGCGAGGTCCAGGTAGGCTGTGTGGACTACCTTCCCTTCATCTATGGCCTTGGTGACTGTTTCAAAGAAGTTGACCAGGTTCAAGAGGCAAGATCTGCCCTTAACAAAGCCAAATTGGGTAGGATCCAGTGTTTGGAGGTTCCCAATGTCTTTGTTTATGAGTTCCATGATGATATGCTCCATAGCTTTGCAGACCAGGCTAGTCAGGCTTATAGGGCGATAGTTTCCGGGGTCCGTTGTGGCACCACCTTTGTGGAGTGGGACCACTGTTGCTGTACGCCATTCCTTCGGTACATATCCTGTAGTAAGGCTGAGATTGAACAGTGACTTTATGTGAGGGTTCAGTTCTTCTTGGAGCTCGTGTAAGACGAAGCCCGGGACACCATCCGGTCCCATTGATGCTGTGTTTTTTGCTTTGGAGAGGGCAGCTCTCACCTGTGCATCTGTGATGTCAGGGAGGCTACACTCTGTTGGGATAGACATTTGCTCTTTTGGGGGGGAAGGGGGGAGAAGTTTGCACTGAACCTGTCTGCCAGGATGTTGGCAATGTCTGTGGGTTCAGTGTATTTTTTGTCATTTTGCACTAACTCAGAGCATATCTGGGAGTTGCCACCCAGGTTCCTGACATAACTAACGAAGGCCTTGTGATTATCTTTAGCGTCTTGTGCAATTTTTCTTTCGAAGCTGGCCTTAGATGATTTTATGAGGGATCGTAGTTTCTTGCTAGTACTGATCAGAGATGCCTTCCCTTTTTGGGATTTTGCTCTATCATGTAGTAGCTTCCTCCTTCTGTTGTATAGCTTACTTGTGGCTGGGGTCCACCAGACAGGTCTCCTGCCTTTGGAGGAGTAAGTCTTGGTTTTATTTGGGATAGCATGATCCATGCATTCCTGTAGGTGTCCACAGAATGCATTTGTAAAGGATTCTGCATTTTTGGCCGTATTTTCCACTGGCCTGGGGGCTTTAAAGGATTCCACTTCGGTTTTGAGAAGTGTGAAGTTTGCTTTTGAGAAGTTCTTCACCGTGGTTTCCTTGGCTGGGGGTGGGGACGGGATATGGATGTCCAGTGAGATTAATTTATGGTCAGATCTTACCAATGAGGGGTATACCTCTGGTATGGAACATAGAGTCCCCATGTTGGTGATGATCAGGTCCAATATGTTTTCCCCTCTTGTGGGAGTGGTGACCAGTTGTTCCATAGCATTTGAGTTTATAAATTCTAGGAACCGTTGGGCGAGGGTGTTGGGGCTTGAGTAGTGCTCCCAGTTTATGTTTGGGTAGTAGAAGTCACCCAATATGATGGTGTTTGGAGAGACCTTCATATTCTGCAGTGTTCTCAGGAAAGCCGAGTGGGGTTCCTGAGTTTGGGAGGGTGGTTTGTAGCAGGCTATAAACTGAAAGGCAGTTTTGCCTACTGTTAGTTGCACATGGATGGTCTCCGATGCTTTGTGCAGTGCCACTAACCTGGAGGTGTGGGTATCTTTGATGAATATGGATACTCCCCCTCCTTTTGTGGTTCAGTCCAAGTTTTGGGACCAAAAAGCACGGTATGAGGTATAACCTGGTAGTGCTGGGGTGCTCTCGGGAGCCTTGAACCAGGTTTCTGTTACTGCACAATTATCGATGTTCTCCATACTGAGGAGAGCCTCGAGTGTGTGCATCTTGAGGTTTAGACTTCTGGCGTTGAGCAGCATTACCCTTAGTTTCTTTTTCCTTGTGTTGTCTATGGAGGTGGGTTTGTCTTTTGAGTCTTGCCTAAAAAAGGCACTATGGGGGTGGCAATAGCCTTAGCCAGTATTCGAAAACCCAGGGGTGACAGGTGTAAGCCATCCCTAGCAAAGTAACGTGGCTTGTCGAGCATGTCATCCCAGGCTGACAGACACTGGATCCCCTTTGAATGACACCAATACTTTAGCCAATTGTTAAAATTGATCATTTTGTCTTTATACTGTGGCATCATTCTTGGAGAGGGTAAGATACTACTCAAGGTCAGGGTCATACTGGCCTGGGCTACATGATCAGAGAGCTCCTCTATGTCTCTTTTCATGTAGTCTAGGGAGGTACGTCTCAGGTCATTCACACCAGCATGGACAATGACGGAGTCATATTTGTACTTGCTTTGGAGTGACCTGAGTGCTTGTGTTATGTGGCGGATCCTAGCACCCGACAGGCAGCTTACAGTGAACTTCTCCTTGTTCAGCCTGGTGAGTGGGACGTCAGTGTGTCTGACAATAGAGTCACCTACTACAAGTGTATTAGGTGTGTCGTTTAGCCTTAAGGGCTGTGACTGTGTGGCACACTGACTTTGTGAACTATGTGATATGTGGGTATTGTTGTGGGGTAGCAGTTGCTTGGAAGTCTGCTTTGGAGATCTCTGCTGCTTGGGCAGATTTTTATTTAGAGCCTCCAAGTATGTTTTTGTGTGTTTATGTGTTTGGTTTGCTGTTGCGATAGGTCTATGTGAGACTGGATTTGTGGGTGTGTGGTTACCTTCTCCTCCTGACTGACTGCACCAGTACTGGGTTGAGAGTGCTCAGCCTCCAGTTTGGCTATATAGTTGCATCTCTCACATATATTTGAACTTGTTGGGAGGAGGAGAGGGTGGTCTGTGTACATAAGGCAGTTGTAACATTGCCTCAAGATTCCCAGATTCACCAGCTGGACTGGAGAGTACACCCAAAACTGACTGTTGGACATGCCAGAATAGTATAAGGAACTACTTTTTGACTGATCAAAAAGGACCAATAGTGAGCCAAGTACTTAAAGGGAGTATAAGAGGGTGTAGTGCTTTAGTTTATTAGTGCTTACTTAGAAGATTACTTATACGAGCAACTGCAGGGCTTTAGAATGAAAATAGAGTGCTTACTTTGAGATTTAGAACAGTTCTAAGGGAAAAAGTGAAGAGCAGACTTCGTGGAGCTGGGAATAGTTTAAACCCGTTTAAGCGGCGCTGCCCGATGCTACACTATGTGCAAAATTATGCAAAACCGCGCTTTAAAGCAGGGAAACTGAAAGAGATAGGAATTGACCCAAAACGGCCAATAAGCTACTAGTTTCAGGGCTGAGACCACTCCTCCAGGGACAGATAGGCTGCTCAAAGCTCCCCACTTTCACTGGTGAACTCCTATCCAAGTAAGGATATGGGCAACACAGGAAACTATACCACAGTCCGGAATTCAGCAAAACCTGAAATCTGGACTAATCTATTTCAGCAAAGGCGGGAAAAGAGAATTTTTTTTTCAGGAGACAGCAGAAAAACACACAGAAAGCACTGTAAATGCTATAAACAGGCTAGCGCACTTTAGTGTGTAGCCTACAACAGTTATACAGTACAGAAATTACTTAAATTGATATAAAACAAGTGCAAGAACTGTAAAAAGCAGAAGGCAAATGCAATTTAAACTTTTTGAAGCACAGATCAGTTAGAAATTCACTTGTTAGGCGGGAAAAGGCAGTCGGAGCAAAAAAAACAGAGAAAAAAATACTTAAATCTGCAAAAGTCTCTCTTGGGTCTCTCTGTTGCCTGCATCACTCTGCAGGACACCACGAGGAGCTGTGCAGAGTTGTATACTGGTGCAAAACTGCGCAAATGCGGGTTTTAAAGCAGGGAAACTGAAAGAGATAGGAATGACCCAAAACGGCCAATAAGCTACTAGTTTCAGGACTGAGACCACTCCTCCAGGGACAGATAGGCTGCAAAAACTCCACACTCTCACTAGTGAACAGAGAAGCTTCCCCCTATCCAAGTAAGGATATGGGCAACACAGGAAACTATACCACAGTCCGGAATTCAGCAAAACCTGAAATCTGGACTAATCTAGTTCAGCAAAGGAGGGAAAAGAGAATTTTTTTTGTTTGTTTTTTTCAGGAAACAGCAGAAAAACACACAGAAAACACTGTAAATGCTATAAACAGGCTAGCGCACCTTAGTGTGTAGCCTACAACAGTTATACAATACAAAAACGACTTAAATTGATATAAAACAAGTGCAAAAACTGTAAAAAGCAGAAGGCAAATGCAATTTAAACTTTTTAAAGCACAGATCAGTTAGAAATTCGCTTTTTAGGCGGGAAAAGGCAGTCGGAGCAAAAAAACAGCGAAAAAAATACTTTAATCTGGAAAGTTCTCTCTGTTTGTTGTTAAACAAAGTCATATTGGAGACATGTAAAAAGGGGAAGAGTCTAAGTATGGCAGGGATCGACTATAAAAAGCATTTGATAGTATCGCATATTCATGAATAAAAGAGTGCTTAAAAATGTATAAGACACACCCTACACTGATTGACTACATTACAGTGACCATGAAACAGTAGCAGACCACTTTGCAATTAAGCCATGATAAAGGACAAATTATCATTCCAGGGATAGAAATTAAAATGGGGTATTCCAGGGTGACTCTCTGTCATCGCTGTTATTTTGTCTTTCCCTTAACCCATTACGCCGTCTACTTAACAGCTTAGGCCATGGCTATAATTTGGCTCCTAGAAAACAACAATGTGTAAAGACTTCTCATCTTCTCTTTGTCAGTGATTTAAGACTGTACAGCTCATCAGATGAGGAACTGAAAGCACATCTGCAAGTTGTCAAAATTTTTTCAGATGATATAAAAATGTCACTTGGGCTTGATGAACATCCAAAAGCAACCTTTAAAGCAAGAAAACTGCAGCACCAAGAAAACATAAGTTTGGGACAAGAATGTGATATAAACAAACTTGAGCAAGGGGGAGTGTATAAATATTTGGGAATTGATAAAGGATCAACAATAAAACATGAACAAATGTGAATAAAACTTAGTAATAAATACTTTAGAAGACTTACATTAATCCTGAAAACAACGTTGACCTCTAGAAACAAAAATCCAAGCTATACACCAATTTGCTCTTCCTGTCCTAATTACAGTTTTGGAGTGACTGACTGGCCCCAAAATGTGCTGGACAGATTAGATAGGAAAACAAGAAGGATGCTTCATGCTCACCAAATGATTTATGAAAATCAGTGCATACCAAGATTATCCCTGTTACAAAGGAGGGATGGGCCTCTTTGAAATTGATTACATGTATAGATCTGCAGTCGTGGGACTCCACACATCTGCTGACCCTACAAGACCCAAATGTAGTGAAAGTTTTGAAACATGAGGAGACTAAATCTAAGATGACTTCTCTGCTTAATCTAGCAGAAGCATATCAATGTCGAGCAGGAATGGAAATCAAACCAGAAATAGATAAAAATCAGGCAGCAACTGAATGTGCCAAAAAAACAAAAGAAAGAATATAAGGTGAAGGAACAGATGAGAAGGCAAGAAATGTGGAAAATGCAATATATAGTTGCAAGTATAGAAAACTTCTGTAAGAACTTCATGTTGATCAGGAATGAACGCAGGAATGGTTAAGGGCAAGCAAATTCAAACCAAGAGATGAAAGGTTAATATTGGCAGCCCAAGATAGTGGGCTACATACACGCTGGTTTACAAAGTCCATTAAACATGTGGAAGAAACAGTCAAATGTAGGTTTTGTAAAACCGAATTGGAAACAGTTGCACACCTCGTTGCTGGTTGTGACACACTAATGGCAGAAGGACTGTATAAATAACGTGTCAAGACTGTTGCACTGGGGACTGTGCAAACATTATGGTATTGAAATGTCTGAAAAAGACTGGAAACATGAGGCGCAAAGTATCATAGAAAATGATGAAGTCCACATCACATGGGATCATCCATTCCCAACAGTTCAAAAGATGGATGCTAGAAAACCGGATATAGTAGTCCATGAAAAGAAGACAAAAGTAGCACTGATCTTTGAAATCACCACTCCCAGTGACTACAATGTCTTGCGTACAGAGAGACACAAAGTTATAAAATATCAGGATTTGCAAGCAGAAAACAGAGCAATGTGGAAAAAAGATACCCAGACAGTTCCAATAGTAGTAGGAGAAACAAGTCTTATAAAAAAGAATCTACAATGGTATTTAGACATGTTACCAGTACATGTAACCCGGTACGCATTGCAGAAGGAGTCATTACTAGGCACATTGCGGGTGCTGCAAAGAGCACTTCTGGCTAACATCAAAGAATAAAACAATACTAATTTCATGAACTTTAACTGTACTTTGATTTAGGAATGGGGTCCATTCCCGTCATGGTATTAAAAACCCAAAAGACTTGGAGAAATTTAAAAAAAAAACATTATATTCATGAAGTAGCAGATATCATTCTAAGAACTAAGTCAATGTGAGAATCAAGAAAGGAATTTCTGCAAATAGGGATGACTGCAATTAGGGATACAGAGAATAGGCGGGGGGGGGGGGAGGCTATAATTTACTGGAGAAAACTGGCAAAGGAACCAAGGTATTGGGAGCAAATAATTAGAGAAGGAAAGGTAACAGAATGGGAAGAGGCCATGTAGACATTTGCACTGCAGGCTAAAGACTGCCTTGCTTATCAGGGACTGATATCAGAGTATAAGCAAAGAGAAAGGGATAGGGGAATCCTGAATGAAAGACCTGCTCTCCTAGAGGTTTTAGTGGAATCTAGAGCAGACGCTGCTGTTAAAAATGAATAAATATTATGGCATATAAAATACTGCATGAGAAATGTAGAAATCAACCAGGAGAGGTTAGAAAAGACTGAGGAGGGAGACTGGATAAGCAATTCACAAGGAAATAATGGGAAGAGATAAGTATGCCTCCCAAATATGCAACAAAGTATAGAAGACTTAGGATTTTGCTTCGAAAAGTTTGCATAGGTATTTTTATACCCCAAGCAGACTCCAAATAGGTTTTCCTCATGTAGATGGGAAATATTGGAGGTGTGATGAGAGAGAAAGAGGTAACTTGGAACACATGTTTTGAGAGCGTAATGAGTTAGCAGACTTTAAAACGTCCCTAGAGAGTACTCTGTCAGAAATATTTGGTGACCAAATGTGTGTAACTAAGGAAATTATTTTTTTAAGGCTAGGATACAGGATATGAATTCCCTAGACATAAGGTCTTGTTAAGTTTAATTCTGCTGGCTGTCAAAAAAGCAATTACTACAAAGCTGAAATCAAAATCTAAACCATTTGTACTTGTAGTAAATATTGTAGCATAAATTAAATACATGGAAGTGGGTCTTTAGAAAAGAACAGCAGCAAACTACCTAGAAAAAATGGAAATTACGGGAACAATACACGCAGAATGATATTTTAGAGGAGGAGGAGGGGTGAGGTTTAGGGGGAAGGAAGAATTAATACATTTATGTAATGTTGGATTGATGATAATTGTATAAAAGCACATATGTCATATATAATGCTTGCAAGTGTGAACATATTAACAATGTTTGTTTTCTTTTATATAAATGTATATTTGCCTATATCTTAAGTGATAACTCAATAAAGGTGTTAAAAATACAGATCAGTAGTGCAAATGTCAAAGCTAAAAGTCCAAAACACGCATTAATGAGATTTGGTGAGTGATGCAGTACCTTTTTCTTACAAAACAAATGCGAGCAGGAAGTACCTGGGGAATTGTGCTATGAACAAGAAAGTAGATCTGAAATTCTCCAGATGCAGTAATAAAACCATCCACACTGAAAAATACTATGACTGAAATAAGTTTGAGAGTGAATGTACGCCAAAATGGTACAGGAATTGTGACCCTTACAATAAATTAGATTAGCTGTCTGTAAGCTGAGTGCATTTACAGAGTCACAAAACAGATATATTAACATTGAACTGTTCTCAACAGCAAGCAGACATGAGAAGTTCCACAAATATATCTTAAGACAGAGTACAAGCAGAAGCAAACCACAAACAACTGCAAAGCTTATTTAGCCTTTGTATAAAGTGCTATAAAGGTAATAGCATGGACTCCTCAAGTCAGGTCTTGTCCCCAGCATCATTCTCTCTGAAGGCAGTGTAATGGAGAATTTAACAGGATTGATACTCATTGGTGAGGATATGTCAGATGGCAGACAGGAAGGCAAAAAGTTTATAGAAAAAAATGAGCATTGCAAGTGGCAGTCCTTTTGGCAGGATATGTCTTCTGATGGCACAGTCATTTGTAAGTTTTCTTGGAGACAACCAAAGTTAAAAAGATCACAAAGCAAACATTTAAACAACATTAAGCTAGTCTAAGGTATAAAAAACAGTTCTCAAATTGGATACTTACTATTCTGTGGAAAAAGTGTTCTATCACAAAGACAGTGCCTTAAAATCACTTACATTTCTCCACACATTACTGCAAGAAAATTAAACTCTATGCCTCCCCACGCATGTGATCCTTGCCCCATTACATCAATCCGCTGAGTGAGGGCAGAATTTCTCTCTTTCCATGAACTTGGGAAAATATTTTGATATATGTTTGGATAAGAAAAAATTCTGGGGTCTGGATTACAAGATAACACTACTGGCTAGGCATTATTGCCAATCCATGCAAAGAATGCTAAGAGTCAAACAACAGCGGGTCCATATCATGCAATATATAACACATAGGTGTTATACAGACAAAGCCTTCTTCTAACAGACTGAAAGGGGATTGTGTCATGTTATTCTTGGTCACAAAGAAGCAGGCCGAGGGTTAGAGAACTATATTAATCCTGTTTGACCTGAACAGATTTCTCAAGGTGAAGGAGTTCTGCACTGTAATACTTCAGAGTACTTCAGTACTACTTCCTCAGGGACCACAGAAGGCCATTTTAGATATCTGAGACACTTACAAGCACTTTACTGTATTACAGGGGGTTTCCTGAGTAATACATCAACAGTTAGTCTGCCATTCTGCTATTTGACCCACAGCACTCCCTAGGGGGCTGGTTCTGATCACTGCACCAGTCAAGCTGAAATAGCTTCACCTACTTCCATACCTGAGCAACTGTCTTGACTCAGGGTATAGTCTAACAAACAGCTGATTAATTCTCTCAACACAGTGACTTTTATCTGGGTTTATCTAGTCTTTACCCTAATTCAAAATAAATAGCCTGATCAACATGATAAGGTCTTCTGCCATTTTAAGCATTTGACACTGAGGCAAGGAAGCATGCACATGAGAGTGGGTATTTGGTTTCTTGGGTGTAGTTCGAACCCTGGGCCTAAGGAACTCAGTTGTTTTCGAAAGAATGGTAGTCGCAAAAGAAGATGTCAGTTTGTGTTGAGATTTGGTTGTGAGAAGGACTTCCTCGGAAGCCGGTGCCTGCTCAGTGGCTCTGGACCCATACAAGGTAGAGGCAACTACAGGATCCTTCGATGAAAAAGAGTTTTGCGGCATACCGGACTCCGAAAGGGTCTTGGTAGCGGCCTGTGAATCAACTGAAAAGAGCATCAGAGGCTGCAAAAGTGCCTCATTGAGTACCAGAGGACTGACGACTAGCTTAACAAAAGTGTCATTGGTAGGTTTAGACCTGTGCGGTCTGTCTCTTTCTTTATCTTTACATTTTTTCAGAAGATCTGCTGTCGGATGGCTTACTGAAGCCATATCAGAATTTGAGAACTGTAAACGGATATACCTGGCTACAATAAGGGCACAACAACTGATAGTTCTGGCGTTAAACAAAGCACAGAAAAGACAATGGGGTACGTCATGGTCTGGGCCTAGACAAGTGACGCAGTAAGAGTGGAAGTCTTGGTGTGGTACTTGCTTTCCACAGGCGAGACAATTATTAACTTTTTCTGACATCTGTTAGTGCAAGAACAAAGGATCCCCAATGGGGTACTTAGCTTTAGAAGACTTCAACTTCAATTGGGAAATGAAAACTCAGGTAGCATCCGACTAGCACTCGTGTGAACTGCTTCTGCTTCGGGCTCCATGGCAAGAAAGACTGGTGTAATGGTGTCGTCTGCCTTACTTTATACCACTGACAACTTGAAGTCAGTCCTCAAGCGACAGCAACTGATGCAGAAATACTAAGTCTCTGGTATTTGGGCCGGCCGAGGGCTACCCTGGCAGGGATGACAAAATGTGATGACTGCAACAGTGAAACACGAAGAACATCCGCTGATTAATTCTCTCAGCACAGTGACTTTTATCTGGGTTTATCTATTCTTTACCCTAATTCAAAATAAATCACAGCTTTCCCAGCTACGTGAAAGACATGTTGGGGAAAGTTTTGGATGCTTCATAAAAAGGTTATTCCAAAAAATACACTTCCGAATTTGATTTCCTTCTTTAAGTAGGCTCTGACTCATTTAATCTTGACAGCCACAGAGTTACTCACAGTGCTGAGAGTCAGTAGGTCAAACAACAGAATGACGCTGAAAATGTTGATGTCTTCCTCAGGAAATAACCTGCTATGTGGTAAAGTGCTTTTAAATGTCTCCTCTGTGGTTGATTTGTCATTATTAGTTGGGAGCTGCATTTTTGGATTTCATCAGTGGTTTGCAGTTTTAGGTGCAACTCAGGATAGTTGTGATGTTCCAGATTTGACATCTATTCATATCAATGCCTCCAATTCACTTGTGTCTATATTTGCCATGAGTGTTTGATGTGCTCCCTTTTCATCTTGGTTCCTGGATGTCCGTTTGACTGCTTGCTGCTATATCCAACTTGGGGAGGCTGTTTGAACAATTTAGTAGCAATAATTCCAAAGAGAAAATCTGAAAGGGTCTCACTCATCAGGCAACCAAGTCGGCACAGGTTTACCCCTCAATGAAAGAATGCTTGGCCAGTGAAAGTGTGAGGACTGCTGTGAGCATGTTATTACTGCAGTTACTATACAAGATGAGCTACTCTGGCTGCAAACCTGGGGTAGCTTTTCTGTACATACAAGGATGACTTATGAATCTGTTTACTGCTTAGTCTCTACCCGATACCACTAATACACACAAGTCCAGTTAAAGTCCAATAATGCTAGTCTGGGAATTATGCTGTTCTCTTACGATTCAAAAAATGCCACCACAGACCACAGTGGAAGCAATGTTCTACAGAACTAAGGTAATTTTCTGATGTCAGCAATGATTTTGCTCCCCACACCCCAGGTATTGTGTGGCAGCTTTACTGACCAATCAGTCTTCTATACCCAGTAAAATTGCCAGTATAATAGAGATTGGTGCTACAGCTAGTGCCAGTTCCAAATTTATCACCACTATAAGTGCAAAGCGTGGCACTGTATGACATCTTGGTGCTTCAGACAACATTGTTGTGTTATGCTGATGCAGTTTTAGTCATTGAATTGTCACACTGATTGCTGCATTCACACTCATTCTGTATGTGGAAACTGTGCTTCAAATGCCACAAAGATTAATGGTGAAAATGGCAAGTGACACCCTGGATGCCAATGTTACTAAGAACTGTTCATGATGTAGTTGTTATACCCCTTCCAAAATTCAGTGTCATAACCAAGGTTCTGACCACTAGGCATCATCAACATTACAAACTCTGGCTTGGCTGCCTGTCTAAATGGTATCACTGGTTGGCATGATGCACTTCAAGAACAGGCTGAGATCTCAATGTCACCTTGGTAGAGATGGTCACAGTGTACTAAACTGATGGTGACAATGAAGGCGCAGTGTCGTCTTTCTACCACACCTTAAATGCACTCCTTCACATACATCACTGGCATTCTTCATACAGAATACCTAGAAATCCACTGAGACTCCACAGTGGAGCATTTTGTATCAACTTACTACTGCACTGACCATCTATCTGCAACACCCCCCCATCTGTCACAGAGCATACTGTAGTTTAAGGGCCTTCAGGTTCCATACCTTACCCATAATCTAGATTTCACTGATGAGATATGCCATCAGCTAACAACACAGACTAACAGAAACTGGCTCTCAGAGTAGGCATGTGCAGAATTTGTAGCAAAGAGTTCTCTTCCACAAGGTTTCTGTAAATAAGCGAATATGAGGCAAAGGTGGCAATCCAAAAAGACTGAATATGTGTATGGAGTTCTTTAAAGTTAAGGTTATGAAATCCAGATTTAAAAATCCACTCCTGGCCTAAGTATGCAGGGCTTTTTTTCCTTTGTCAAGGACCACATTCTTAAAATTGTGATGACTCTATCAAGAAACACTGTTTAATGATGCATGCAGCCAATACTATTGTAATCTTGATGGCTGGCATGGCTTGTTACAGCTGAATATCATTAAACAGTCAGCTAACTCACCACAGCAGTGATCTCTTTCTAAAAGATATCATACACTAGCTACTCTCCTATATATGCTTCTCCTATCAAGGTCTGAAACAGAATCTCACAAAGATCCACTCACTTCCCAATACAGATTCTAGAAAACACTGTTGTGTTTCATGGTCCCTGTATCCATGCATTTCAATAACCTTTCAGAGTTTCCTACTTTGTGTACTTTTAACATTTTATAAAAAGGTGTCAGTATTCAGCGTAAACAATTTCACTACATGCTGTTTCAATGTGGTTTGTACAAAACACACAAGTTCATTTCTTGTGGTATGAATTCCTGTAGCTATACTAACTTAAGTGCAACGTCAGTATGATGAATGCCACAGAATAACATTACTTAAGCAAAATTGTTTTCATTGCTCAAACTCTTGAAAAAATACACATGGGGTGGTGGAACATACATGTGCTGAAACTGTGCACTCAGATATTTTTTTTATTTGTCCTTTGTTAACCCAGTTAGTTCCTCGAGGTTAGTGGCCTATTTTCAGTGGAGACCCAAGGTGGTAAATATACTACTGCAGAAATCTGGCCAGGGCATCAAGGAACATCTCTACTCTTTTGATAGGGGTTGTGAGATATTTTACTTCAACCCGATCTACCACCAACTAAAGCCAATAGGACCACGGTTAAATATCTTATCCAAAAGACGACACAATCAGAGTGCAGCACTCCCCTGCCCCATGCTGCTGCATTGCAAGCACTCCATTCACCTGGTGTGAGAATAGAACCCACAGCCTTCAGCACCAAAGGGGAGGGTGCAACCTGTTGCACCACAGACACTGCATACATACTTAGAATGCAACGCTATGGACCATAGAATTCTGTGTAAAAATATGACCATAACCACCATTTCACCATATGAAAATGATTGAAATTTAATTCTACAATACACAGTTTTAATGAACTATACAGGGAGTAACCACAACTCAAGTGATTCACTATTAATTAAAATTTGTAAAATGAAGGCAAAACAAGGATAAAACTTTGGGGGAAACATTCTTTGAGGGGCTTAAATAATCCTTGATAGTCTTAATTTTGCTAAATTGTTGCAATACCTGAATATCAACATCCTGTTCCTTTGGACTGTGAACAAAAAACATAAAGGCATCTTCCCAGACAGGTGCATTGGTGTTAAAGCAGGTCTGTGAGAAAAACATAAAAAAGATAGTTAAAAAAATCAGTCAGCATACATTAGAGGAAGTTACTGTACAAGAACAAAACAGAAAGACAAAGGCACTCTACCCCACTGGAGACATAACATCAAATGTGTTTATAAACAAGACACTATTAAAAAAGACAATACTTTTTTCTTGTAATTTTCTATACACATCTAGTTCACCCCCAGTGCCTACCATTCCTTCAGGTCTAATGCAAGATCTCCAATTTCCCAAGTCAATCACATTCCGTCCCTGTTAAGAATTCCTGAATTATGGTATGTTAAGTGGCTGGGTTGCGAAATCCTACTGGAGAGGGCAGTGTTTTCTAAGGCTTTCCTTCCCTTCTCCTCTACAGACACAGATATGCAATACATGTGAAAGAGAGAGAATAGTTGTGTAAAATCTTACCATAACCATAGATGTCCTTCTTTCTATACGCTGCAGTGTTCATAACATAAGGGAGTCCCACCTCTAGCTGATTTGTACGTCCGGCCAGTATCTAAAGGTCTTCATGCTACCGCAAGGTACGTGCTACGCAGCACAACATAAAGTGTATATTGGCCATAAAGAGACATCTTGTATAACGTGGACGTCAGCGCGCACCTACCTCAGAACAGTATGCCACCCAGCACCAGCCTGAGATCCTAGCTGAGAAGCATGTCAGCAGGAGAACTAGACAAGCATCAGGGGGAAGGGAGGGGAGGGGGAAGCAATACTGCAGCATATAGAAGAAAAAGACATCTATGGTTATGGTTAGATTTTACACAACTTTTCTATGTCCTTCTATTCATATGCTGCAGTACTCATAATATAAGGGAGAATGCCAAAGCTCAAGCTTGGGACAGGTTGGGGAGGAGGATAAGCAGATGTTTTTTCTACAAATCCATGTAGGACTGCTCTTGCAAACCCAGCTCTAGACCTGAAGATGGTGTCAAGCTTGTAGTGTCTAGTGAAAGTATGGACAGATGACCATGTAGCTGCCTCCAGTACAGAGCCAATGTCCAAACCTTTAAAGAATGCCCCTGAGGAAGAAACTGCTCTAGTAGAGTGGGCCTTCACTGGGGAAGTAAGGATCTTACCATTAGACAAATAACAAAAGGAAATAGCTTTAGAAATTCAGTTGGAAATAATTTGCTTGGAAACTGATTGACCCATAGCTCTTGGGTAGTAAGAGACAAACAAGACTATCAGTCTTACGAAAAGGCTTGGTTTTGTCAAGGTAGTATATGAGCTGCTTATGCACATCTAAAGTGTGCAATGTTCTCTCACTGGGACACTGAGAGAAAGAAAAAAGGTTGGAAGGTTAATGGACTGATTTAGGGATAACTGATTTACCACTTTGGGCATAAAGACAGGGAAACCCTATCTCTATGAAAGACAGTAAAGGGGGGATTGGACATCAGGACCTGTAACTCTGAAACCCTTCTGGCAGAGGTAATGGCCAGTATGAAAACCATTTTTGAGGTGCAATGCTGCAAGGAAGAGGAGCTTGCTGGTTCAAAAGGTCCCCATATAAGCTCCTCTAGCACAAAACTGAGAACCCAAGGAGGAGGTACTGCATTCCTTGGTGGTCTGATAGAAAGGATGCCTTTAAGGAACAATTTTACCTCTAACCTACAGGTCAAAGGTGGAGATATAGGCAGACATGAAGAGATGGCTGAATGGTGAGCCTTCACCAAAGAGTAGGACAACCCAGCCCTCATCAATACACACAGATAGGACAAGACCACTGGAACATCAACCGACAGTGGTTGTAGATCCTTTTTGTGACACCAGATGGAAAACCTTTTACATTTGGAAATGTAGGATTTCCTAGTTGCAGGTTTTCTGTCCTCCTGCAGAACTTGTAGCACATCCTCTGACAGGTGTCTGAAAGGGATTAAAACCCTATCATCCATAAGGTCAGGTTAAGGGTTGACAGTTGTGGATGTACTAAGGTCTCCTTGTCCTGTGTGAGTAGATCCATCCTGTGGGGTAACTTGTGATGATTACCCCTGGTTAGGTGCAGCAGAAGGGGGAACTGGTGCTGTCTTGGCCAAAAGGGAGCCCCCAACAAGATTTTTGGTTGATCCTGCAGAATCTTCAGTAGGACCTTTTGTAGAAGAGGCAAGGGGGAGGGATGCATACAGAAACATCCCCTCCCAAGAGAAAGGTAGAGTATCCACCTTCCACACCAGGGGATGTGGGACTCTGGCACAACATTTTGGAAGTTGTCTGTTCATGGGTGAGACAAACAGATCTATCTGAGGTGTACCCCAAAGATATATTAGGTCCAGAAACACATCCCTGTGCAACTTCCATTTGAGGCATTGGGTCATGAACCTGCTTAAAGAGTCTTAACACTGTATTCTGAGCTGAGGGGAGATAGGCTGCCTGAAGGGGGATTTGGCTTTGTAAGGAAAATTCTCAAGTGAGTAGGGGTAGTCTGCATAGAATGTAAGACTTTGTTCCCCTCCTGCTTGTTGATGTACCAAAGAGCTGTGGTGTTGTTTGTGAACCACCTCAGTACTAATAGAACTAGGTTGCTTTTGAAGACTTGCCATGCAAAAAACAATGCCCTCATCTCCTTTACATTGATATGTTTCTGTGCCAGTTTGGGAGACCAAACATCTCTGACTCTCCAGGCTTGGAGATTTATACCTCAACCTGTGTCTGAAGCATCTGTGAATAACTCTAGGGAAGGAAGGGGTGGTAGGCCAGGATTTTTGTTTACCTGCAGGACCCACCATTCTAGTTCCCTTTTTATGCAAGGAAGGAGTGAGATCAGAAACTCCAAAGGATGTGAATGTTGCATCTATACAGTTCTTAGATACCACTGCAACTTCCTCATGTGTACTCTTGCTAAAGGTATCATGGGGATAGTGGATATAGTGGATGCCATGTACCCTAAGAAACAGAGGAAGTCCCTGGCTGTCAATGACTGAAGAGGAAGGATGCTCTGAAAATAGGAAGTTGGGAACAAGACCTTCTGTATGGGAAGAGAGGCTAGCATTTTGCCGTTTGTATCCTGCATCCCAAGAAAAAGAGATCCTGTGAGGGGGTGAGAGAGGACATCTGGAAGTTTATAGTAAACCCTAAACTCTACAGAAGGGCAATAGTGAAGGAAAGATTTTCTTGAAGAAGTTTTGGGGACTGTGCCTTAATCAGAAGGTTGTCGAGATAAGGGAAGATTCCCTGCATTCTGCAGAATACAGACACACATTTTGTGAAAGCCCTTGGTGCTATAAAGAGACCAAAGAGCAAAGCACAAGGCTGAAAATGTGAGAAAGCAACAGAGAAATGTAAAAACTTCCTGAACATTGGGTGAATAGGAATGTGAAGATAGGCATCTTTTATGTCTAGGGACACAATGAATGCCTGGGGAAGAATTAGAGGGAGAAGGGAAGGTAACGTCAACATAAGGAAAGAAGGGACTTTAGAAAGGTGTTTAAATGGGAAAGGTACAGGATGGGTCTCCAAGGGCCATACTTCCTGGGGGCCAGTTACATTCTGGAGTAAAATCCCTTTCCTTTTTGGGAAATGGGAACTTCTTGGACAGTCCCCTGAGAGATCAGGTCTGTGATGACCTGAGGAAAGAAGCTCAAGTGATCTTTGGAGGGTGGTGGGATCCCACTGAATGAGGGGAATTTTTCCCAAACCATGAAACATCCTGTTTTGATTATTTAAAGGACCCAGGAGTCCTGAGTAATCAGCTTCCAAGCAGCAAGAGATAGGTTGAAATGAAGAGACAAGGGAGTAGATGGCCATGGTGGCTAGTAGTCACAGACTACCTGGCTTAGGCTGGGACTGAAAGGACTGTTTAGGAGGAGGGATGGAAGAAGCAGACTTTGAAGAGGCTGGCTTTCTGGGTCCCCCTCTTACTTTTAGTAGAAGAAGAAGACAGGGATGAATTTCTTACAAATGTAGTCTTAACTGGATAATTCCTTTGAAACCGTGGAACTGGAGATACAAGAATGTGTTTAAGGTCCTGTAACTCCTTTCCTTTCTCCCGAAGAGACTTAAAGAGTTCTGCTGCTGAACTCCCAAACAAGGCTTTGTTATTCAAGAGTGCATCCAGCAATTTGGCCTTGAAATCTTCAGGCAGAGGTTGCAGCCTAAGCCAAGATTATCTTCTAAGGAACAACCCAGTGGCAGCTGCCCTAGCAGAGGCATCAGCAGCATCATAACTGCACTTGATGGAGTGCCTAGTCACTTGTGCAGAAGAATTAAAAATAGCTGCTAATTTAGATTTTGATGGGGGAATCTGGGATGTCTTCCAAAAATTTCCCTGCATCAGCCAGAAGGGCCAGGGAGTACTTTGCCACGTGGATCTGATAATTTATGCATGGAAGAGCAAGTGGCAGAAGTATAAACCTTCTTTCCCAAATGTTCCATGACCTTACTTTCCTTAGAAGAGGGTAACAAGGAAGTCGATGGTAACAATTTTAAAGCCTTATCCACAGAAACAGATATGGTAGCCAGATCAGCAGCATGAGCCCTGAAAAGAAACTGGGAGTTCCCGTGTACCATACTGAACCTGTCTGGATGCTTGGGGGAAGGAGGCTGAGAGCCTGGACATTTGGAGGCAGCCGAGAAAACATCCAGAAAGGCAGGCAGGACTGGAGGGTTAGCAGAAGGAGATGGGGAATCCATCTACAGGAGGTCATATTACCTGTTTTGAATGTCTGAAACTTGGGAATAGTCCCACTTGAAAAATCTTTCATTTTGAGAATAGTCTCTCCAAAAGAAATGCCCTCCCCAGGACAACCTGTACCATTACATTCCTCCTCTGGGGAGGCATACCCTAAAAGAGAACTCAACTGGGTGGAGTAGGCAAGGACTCCTCTCCAGAGGAATCCTCCTCCTCTGAGAAAGTGTTAACAGTTGTCCTTTTGAAGGTTATAGAAGGAGCAAAGGGCTGCAGAGGAACAGAAGAAGGAGAAGATTGGAGAGGGGCCATAGAGGCATTAAAGAGGCTTTGAGAAAAAAGCTTGACAATCAGGGGGCTGCTGAGGTGTAGCAGGAAACGCATGTTTAGTTTTACCTTTCTTCTTTTGGGGGGATTCCAAAAGTTGATAGGTGGAAGGACCAGACATCGGCCTGTATTCGACAATATCAGAGAGCACATCTTCTTGCACCGTGATTTGTGTAACATTACGAGGACCTTCAAAGAGAACAACCCTGGGTTCCCCCATATCACTCTGATGGGACACCTGCCCTTCGTTAGCAGACGTGCCAGTGGATTCCATCAAGGCTACCACTATGGTACCCACAAAAGGTACATCCAACACCTTCTGCATGGTCTCCAGGCCTTCACTGGCCTTGGAAGTAACAACCAGAAGAGAGTGCACAGCTGAAGGTACAGGCCGAGATTTTTTTAGCCTTCTTCAGTACAGGCTTGTCCTGATGGCACAACATCACATCTATCTTGCATGCTAGGCACTTAAGGTGTTTGTTTTCTAAGTATAACTTTAGAGAGGCTAGCCAACTCCTGAGGGTTTTAGGGACGAAGAACTTGCAAATAGTGCATTCGGTGTGGTCATGGTCTGGGCCTAGACAAAAGAGGCAATGTTTGTGGGCATCATTATGTGGAATCTGCCTTCTACACTGACACTTGCCCTTCCTAGATGACATGAACCCAACAAACAAGCAGCAGCAAAAATTTTTAGAAGAAAAAACCCCAACGGGTACTTATCTGGAAACTGGAACACAACAGTTCTGGGAAGCGAGCATCTGGAGCAGGTGATCGGACAGGCGGCGGAAAAGTTCTGAGGTAGGTATGTGCTGATGTCCACTTTATACCCAACATCTCTTTGTGGCTGATGTACGTGTTTTGTTGTGCGGTTTAGCATGTACCTTGCAGTAGCATGAAGACCTTTGGATACTGTCCGGACATCCCTTATGTTATGAATACTGCAGCATATGAATAGAAGAAGACAGATAGGGTACATGTTGTCACTTATCTGTCTTCATTAGACAAATTAGAGGATGGATACTGTTGTTTTTTGGCATGAACATGGTCTCACAGGTTCACCCTAGCCCTGTGCTGCAAATGATGAAGCCCTGACCATGACTAGATAACCTGTGCTCAACAAGCTGCAAGGGTGCTGGAAGGGTCAGGCCAGGAAAAAGGGGGTGAGTAGCCAAAATGGGTTCACCCATACTGATGGGGGAAGGAGATGGATCTGCCTTATTACTTGAATAACAACTTTAGGGATGACTGGGTGTTGCATCCATAGGTTATGAAGACTGAGTACGCTTTGCTAGTGGTATGGTGCATAAATCCAGGGAATCATGTGTGGTTGCATGCATGTCTCTACTGGCATGTAGCAATTGTGGAACTCAACAGTACTACAATGAGGGGCAGGGCTTCAGGAGTCAGGAAAGGAAGGCGGAGTATGCTTCTGGATCAGGCAGACTAGCTGACTCCCTACCACCTGACTCTTTTCAATCCAAGAAAAGAATGGACTGATAATGCCCTCTTGTTGGGGAATGGGCCTTTGCACTGATAAAAGGTATCCAACTCCCATCCTGGGAGAGGAACAAACAGATATATGGGGACAAAATGGGGAGCCATTGAGCAAGAGCCAGTCGATGGGGGGGGATAAAAAATGTTGTCATACACAGTGGTTTTGTACATCAGATGACCTTTCCAAGACACACTGATATCTTTAGAGCTTCCACAGTTTATTTCCAAATAAAAGTAGCTAGGATCACAAATGCATACCCACTTACTGTTCTATTAAGCCAGTCACCCAGGACACAGTTTAAATATAATGCATAGTATGCCATCTTTTTATCAGCCCATTCTCTGCTACATTTTTGAAACTACATGCAGGTATTAAGAGGATGAACACTACTCAAAAGAGAAAATTCCACTTCCAGAGTGGGTAATCTACCCAGGGGCTTGAAGTAAAATGCCTTGCTCAGATGCAGAACATCAGGGGATAGTACATGCTTCACTTCTGTTCTGGGAGTTTGATAAGTACTTGATGATAATTTGTCAAATTGGCAATAAAGTGAAAGAATATTGCTGAAAGCCGCTTTCTGCAATCATGTACTTTGCACTTTTCTGTAGAATGATGTGCAGTCATGGAGTGAGTATATATATAAGCCATGGAACTATAGGTGAACTTGCTCCATTCAAAAAGTTAACTTTGGAATTCAATGAAAGTGGCTTTTAGAGACATTTCTTCACAGTATTGTCAGCCAAAGAAATTTAATTCAATCAACCATTACGAATTCTTTGTTTTTTCAGTTAATTCATTACTTTTGGGTTAGCTCCTTCATCATAACTTCCACTAGTTCAGTGTCAAGAATTAACTAAAAAAGACCTGACGCCTAACACAGTGCTTCTCTCTGTAGTCTCCATGACCTGACACCTAACTCAGAGCTGCTGTTTGTAGTTCCCTAGGTGGGTAAGTAATCTTAAGAGCAACAGCAGGAGGGGTGTATGTAAGTAGTTGGCAAGACAAGTATATGCAGAATTTGTAGTCATTCGAGTACAGCAAATGTCCAGGGGGACTAGTCTATTTTCTCCAACTTCCAAGCAGTGGTCAAACACACTGCTAAATATTTATTTACTTACTAGTTACATTGTACTTGGAGGCAGAAAACAGAAGACCAGGTTTTAAGGTATAGATGAACCGATGTTTGTTTGTGGGGCTGTTTCAAATTCCTAAACTGCGTTTCTGTAGCTGTCTAAAGAAATACATTTTATCTAGAAAGCTGCTTTTATGGTTTTCTGCTGCTTGCTTGAGTAGTTATGTGGTTGACCTTAAGCTGTATCTCCCTGCAAAATGTCATTTATTAAAAATATCAAGCTCAATTTTCCTGTTTATAGACAAACCTACTGAGCTGCCTGTGGTTTATTCATAATTTAATACATTTTTTTTTATTTATTTAGGACAGATTTTACAGCTCTACATTTCATTTTGTGAAGTGTTACCCATTGTTCGCTGTGAATGTCATTCCATGGTGAGTGCCCATTTTACTACTGCCTGCCCAAGTCTATGGTCGTTACACATTTGCCGAGGTTTCGGTTAAGAAAAATGCTTTTTCTCCCCTTTGGTCTTAAAATGGTGATTTTAGAAAGAGAAGGAAAAAAGTTCCCTTTCTTTTCTTACTCTGAAGATAAAGTGAGGAAACAACAGTTTAGGATTAGGGTGATTAATTTGAAGGATGAAGAAAGAGTCCAATAGAAACTATTGATTATAAAACAGTTTTTTAAACTTGTGCCCAATGAATTAATACAATCTGAAGTTTCTTCCTCTTTTTTTCCTCCCCTAACTTTCCATAGACCTTTAGCAGCAGTGTGTGTATTTGTTATTCAAGATTTTGAACTTTTGACTATGGTTTTCAAGTTTTTGGAATAAGTTTGTAAGATTTCTTAAAACTCCAGCTGCTGTTTCAAAGATCATACTTCTGATATGGGACAGGTACATATGGCTAACACTAAACTGACTAAAAAAGAAGTGTTTGAGAAATCTCCACCCATCTCATAAAGGTTTGTTGGAATACAAGTAAACAGATACATATCTCATGTTCCACAGTTCTTAAGTTACTAGATATTCAACTTTAGTAAGCGCTCTGTGGCACAGAGGGATAAATACTGTATGACTAAAAAACAAAAAATACAAAAAAAAAAAACGGATACTAAACACCATGCCAACTTGTCCGTGCTAGGTGGAAGGCAACATTCTTGCCTGTATCAATCCTGACATCATAGAGACAAAAAAGTACATGATGTGCAGCATATTGGTTAGGTAGATGTGCCACGCTCTGCCAAGCCACATGCACATGGCAGCCTTCATGAATCACCCGCAAGAAAGTATATGCTCACAGAAGAAAGCACAGCAGGGGCTTATGTCTATGAGTGTACATGCCTTCCATCAGACAATGGCTTAGGGCCAGAAAACAGAAACATTTTCATGGCTGCCTGGATGACAGCCATAATATCAGTAGCTTTCACCTTAATGGGGAAATTAATAGGCACAGTCATGGTGGCCATCTGGTGGTTGGAAGGCATGGACAGAAGAAAAGGAATATAAAGAAAAGCTACTTTTTATTTTGGGATAGCAGCCCAATGTAATTTTACAGGCTCTTATGTAATTACAAGGCAATCATTCTACAGATCGTTTAAAGCCTAGCCAAAAACCCGATTCAAAATGTCCTGCTAGCCTCAAGGAAGGCAAGACTAGACAGACCAGGAGAGACATTCAGACTGCCATCCAGTTATCTAGGTTCCCTTGAAGGTGGAAAGGGAGCTGCTCTTCTTGACATGTTGTAGTGGAAGTTTGTTCCAGAGGTGAAAGATGTGTTGGGAATTGAATCTTTCATGCCAACATGTCTTATTTATCTGCTGATGAAGGTTTAGTTCCTTTAAGTGAGTATTTGATGTACCACTACTTCAGCAACAGGACACCAAACAGGGTAGGATCTTTCATGGCATGAAAGGCTAGACATAGATCTCCATGGAGGATTCTGTAAGAGACTGAGTATAGAAAAAAAAGCTGCCAGTCTCTCCTATTAACTAAGACTTTTGAGACCAATGATCATTTAAGTTATGAATTTCTGAGGTCTTTCAAGTTGTGTTTCATGTTTAGATAAATACATACCAAAAAGTTCATTATATTTAATAATGGGTCTGATAAAATATGAATAAAGGGAAATTAAAACTTCTCTGGATCTAGTGAAGAGACTTTCCAAACTGGAGACGTGATGGTCAAATGATAAGGAATTATCAGCAAGAATATCCAGATTCCTTATAACAGTATCTGATTTGGAAGGATGCATCTCGTATACAGTAAGCAAAACTGGTTTGTTTATCAAAATTAACTATGCTACACTTTCTTGCATTTAATTTGAGACCATTGCCCTTGCACCAATTGTTAACATGGTCTAAGCCATGTTGGAGCAATTATGAGTTAGTTGAAATTTGAATAACAACACCCAATTTACAGTCATCTACAAACTTAGTTAACCATATTTAGGCCAGAAGTGCTGGCGTAAAGGTCTGATAAATATAAGACAAATACCAGAGGGCCAAAACTGAGCCCTGTGGTACATTGGTAACTGCTTTGCTTTCAAAAGTGGCACCTGCTACTGTAACCACAATAATTGTCAGAAAACCAGTTAGCTATCCATTGCACAATATAAGACTTTATATTCAGATTTACAAGTCTGTCAATAATGCTTGCATGGGGAATAGTGTCAAAGACCTTGTTGAGGTCTGGGTATGCTGTATGTATACTATCCACTGCTTCAGTTACTTTTTCAGAGCAATTAATGAGGTTAAAGAGGAAGGACCTTTCTTTAGTAAAGCCAAATTGATGAGGGTCCAGAGTCAAGAGATTTTCAATGTAACTAAGTAAAAATTGAAAGAACAAACCAAAAACTCTGTAACGACACAGTGGAAACAGTCACAGACTAAGCCCAATAGCAAAACAAAGTATTTAATGAAGCGCTTTTCATTATTGTAGATACAGTAACTTCATCAGATATCAGTTGAAACTTTTTTCAACCACATTTAAATAAAATCTTTTAAACATCATATGACATCATTGGGCCAACCAGGAAAATGCACTTGAAAAAATCACAATGCAGAACACAAAATTAAACTTTTTGGAGTAAATTTTGCACTAAATTTATTACTAGGATATTAGCTATTTCATTTAGGTCAGAGTATTATTGTGGACTAGCTCCAAACACTACTGGATGTTAGCTCTTACCTTCCTGGAATAGATAAATAAATAATTCTAGTTATTTTTGGTTTTAGTGGTTGTTTTAAGGTCATACTTCCTAATGGTTCCCTTAAGCTCTTTCTTAGTTTGCTTAAGTTATGCCTTTCTCTCATTAGATAATTTATTTATATGGTTATTCCACTACAGGGGTTTGGTTTTAAAGTTCTCATTATACTTGTTGCTAATAGAGACTGCCTTATCATTACAACTACTTAAGTGGGAGTGGAAGTCAGAGGCATAGCTTCAGTTTTAGTAATGGGATCCTTCAGAGGAGGATTACAGCAGAATTCCTCCTCATGTGTTACCCAATTTGTCTGAGAATGAAGACATAAATAGGCTTGGCAGTTCACCAAACTCAACGGCAAAAACATACAAGTGCAGGTGTAGCTATGATGTGTCTTTTTTATTTAGGTCTGCTAAAACTTCTAGCATGCTCAGAATAAACATTTAGATAAGTAACAATCTCATGCAGATAATGTTTTGATCAAGACCAGAGGCCTGTTCACATCCCCAACTTTTCTTTTTGGTCCTGAATCTCAGGATTTGATTCAAGAATTAAAAGGAAAAGGCAAGACAAAAGAGACCAAGATCCTCATCTAACACTTTTCACATTATCTCAGATATAAAACTTGTCACTGGGTCAGGTGTAGAAGGCAGCCTTTTTATGAGACTTTTTACATACAATTCTTTCTTTTTTGGAGGGCAGTCATTCCATTATAGACCTTATAAAAAAGATAAGAAACAACAGCAGTCTAGAATGAAGTCTCAGAAGAATCAAATGCTTAACAGAACAGTCCCATTAGATAAAAGGAATCCTTCCGCAATTAATAACTCCGTGCTTCTACCTGTACCATTGAGGTGGGAGATCCTGTCATTAACAGCAGCTCCTCCACCCATCTAACAGTACTGTCATTTGGGAACAGAATTGTACAGCTGAAGACAGGTAGAGAAAACAAGTTCAAAACTTTGTGGTAGATGATTATTGCAAACATGGAAAAGGAAATAAGGTACTCCAAATGGAAAAAGCAAACTTGTAAACATAAAAATAAAAAAAACAGTCGCCAGAGAAAATCGATGGTCTTCCATTTTTAATACACCAACACACACAGAAATACCAAACGACTAAGTGCTTTCACCAGGCTACAAACCACTGGCTTCTTCAGAGTCATTTGGTTTAACATCCACAGTTCATTATATACAAACATTTAATTGGTTACATCACCACTTAACCCTATGATTTAACTAACTTCAATAGTACACTCAATTCATGTCTTTTCACCTTTCCTATGCCTAAAACTAAAAACTAAAACACTATAATGTTAGAAGAAGTTTTTTGTTCATATCAAAGTTAAAACTGACTTGAAACAGTCATGTTATTTTAAACAATATATACAAATTTATAGGCAGAATGTTCAACTTATTGCTACTATTGTAATGCTTAACTTGTAGTACATCTACATGGTTGCATTAAAAAGTGTCTTTCATAAACATTTTAAACCTACTGGTGTTTACCAAACTCTAGTCACCATAATAACTATTAAAATAATATATTTTTCAGTTGCACTTGATTTGACTTTAATTTTAAAATGGGCATCAGAGAAATTGCATCGTTTAAGCCAGGCAACTTCAGGGCATTTAATCTTAATTGCCAGGTTGTCTCTAAAGCTCCAACCTTGTTGTTAATATCACAACCCTTTTCACCCATAGTTACCCAGCCTATAATAAAGAATGTAAACTTCTTAAAATTCTTAGACATTTTTGAATGTAAAAAAAAGTGCATTATGTTCATCCTTTCTATTAAAACATCTCAGATGTTCTGAAATTCTATCACGCAGCCTCCTAATGGTTTTACCCACATAAAATCCATCACATGAAATGCATGAAGCAACATAAACAATATTTTTGGTGTTGCAATTACATATCCCTGGACATGGAATTGTGTATTTAAAACCATAAACACATAAGTATGGTCCCTCATTTATATATCTACAATATTTACACATGGCACATTTCTTCATACAAGATTTTTTTCTTCCAGTGTTGATTTCTCTTTCAAGTATACCCTTTATGTTGTTCCCTCTAGTATAAACTATTGATGGTTCAGGTCCTAAAATAACTTTAATGTTGTCACTAAGGCAAAACTTCCAGGCATTTCTCAAACTTGTCACTAACTCCTGAGCTCTATCGTTACATTTAAGTATAAGGTTGGCACCTAACTTTTCTACGTTATCACTCTTTGTGATAGGTGCCGTGTTCCGTATAATGGGGAAGTAACAGGTTTCCCTTTTTCTCATAATTTCTCTTTTAATGTTTAATAATAGTTTGAGTGGATACCCCCTATCCAAGAACATTCCTATTAATTTGTATAATTAATTTTTAAAGGTTGAGTTGTCACTGACCAGTCTAGATGTTCTCACCATTTGGCCCTTAATAATGCATTTCCTTTGGTGATAAGGGTGACAACTGTCAAGATGGAGTATGATTCCTTTCTATAAATGTTACTATATAAACCTTGACTTGTTTTTTTCATAGTTATATCCAAAAAATTAATCTCCTCATTGTGCCATACATGTGTAAATTAAAAAAATTCTGTTGTAGTGTTTAAATAATCAATGAACTCTACAATAGAGGTTCCATCCCCTTTCCATAATATTAATATATCATCTAAAATCTATTGTATGACAGTATCTTGTCTTTATATTCAGATGAAAAAATGAGGCTATGATTAAACATGACACTTATTATATTTAATGCCATTCTGTTGTAGCTCAGAGCATATATGAGCATTGCCATTTAGATTCTTGACATAATTATAGAATGCCTTGTGGTTGTCTTTGGAATCTTTGACAATGTTATTTTCGTAACTAGCTTTGGAGGATTTTATGAAGGATCTCAGCTTCTTACTGAGGCTGGTAAGGAAGTTTTTTGCATCATAGGATTTTCCTCTTTTCTGCAACAGTTTCTTTCTTCTGTTGTATAGTTTGTTTATGGCAGGGGACCACCAGATTGGCTTCTTTTTTTTGGAGGAGAGCTTCTTAGTTCTATTTGGGATGGCATGATTCATGCATGAGTGGATGTGCTCGTACAGTGCCTTAGTGTAGGATTTAGCAGTCGAACTTTCAGCTCCCGTCTGCATGGGTGTCATGAAGTTTGTCACTTCAGACTTGAGTAGCATGAAGTTGGCTTTGGAGAAGCTTTTTACAGAGGTTTCCTTACTGGGGGGTGGGGGTGGGATGTGGATGTCAAGGGTGATTTGCTTATGGTCAGACCTGACCAATGAGGGGGTGACCACTGGTGTGGAGCATCTATCTCCCATGTTGGTAATGACCAGGTCTAGGATTAGTTGATCCAGGGTGCTGTAATTTATGAATTCCAAGAACCATTGGGAAAAAGTGTTGGTACCCGAGTAGTTTTCCCAGTTAATGGCAGGGTAGTTGAAATCACCCAGTATTAGGGTGTTTGGTTGTATCTTAATATTTTCCAGTATGTTTAGAAAGGTGTAGTGAGAATCTTGGGGCATGGTGGGGGATATGTAGCAAGCTACAATTTGGATTGCATTCTTACCTAGTGTTAGTTGCACCTGGAGAATTTCAGATGCATTGTGTTGGGCAACTAGTCTGGAGGTGTAAATATCCTTGGTGAATATGGACACTCCTCCATCCTTAGTGTTTTGGTCTTGGTTTGGTGACCGAAAAGTGTGCTAAGAGTTGTAGCCTGGTACTGGAGCGGTGCTCTCTGGAGCCTTGAACCAGGTCTCAATTACTGCACAGATATCGATGTTCTCCATTTTTAGGAGTGCCTTGAGAGAGTGCATTTTGAGGTTTAGACTTCTAGCATTGAGTAGCATTACCTTCAGATTTTGTATGCTTGTATCTGTTATGGTGGATAAGGAAATGTGTAAGAAAATCATGACAGAATGAATGGAAATTTCATAATAATTGCAATAAACAAGAAATAAACAATTACACTGCAATCAATGAGTGTAGAGGCTGAAAAGAATGGCATGAAGAGCTGACGAAGCACATCGGAGCATCACTTGCAACAGACAGCATACATGTACCTGAATGAACATTGTGATCTAAACCAGGTCAACCAGCAAAGGATAAAAAGCAGTCTATCTAAGTGTACTAGACACAATAAAATCAGTTACCCCACTTACCTCTTGCAGTACTTTAGTAGGCATACAATCAGGCTCCTTTGCATGATCTACTTTCATTTTAACTAACTGCTTCTTTACCTCCCCTCCAGTTATCATCACATCTGTCAACCCTCTTCCCAGTACCAAATCTATTATCAAGCAGACATTACCTTATTATCTCATCATTTTCCTTTTAAAAACTGATAAGAGGTATTCACAATGTTATTAGCCTCCTCTTGTATAGGACTAATTTTCCTTCTCTGTCATTAGAATAAATTAAATCCCACCTGTTCTCTTTTTTAATGTTTTTGAAAAACACATCTATCAATACTACCAACCTCCTGCATTGTTTTTTCCCCCTCACCACCACCCATCTTACTAATGTCTCCACTACCTTCTCCCAGTTGGCCTGTTTTTTTGCTCTTATGAAGGTGAGGGTGAGGGATGACTCATTCCCAAGCCAGGCATGAGCCCTGCGGCCTGTTAATTCTGGGCATGGGCTAGAGCCTGATCATCCATTTGTTTCCTGGGGGCAAGGGTCAGTAATTAGGCAGCTGTCCAGTATGGGAGTCATGTGGGTCCCAACTCCCTGGCCTAACTCTTCCTTGCACTGAATAGCGGCTGCCTATCAAACTTATGAGATTCCTCCTGACATAATGTAGTTTGCTGTCACTGTCTCAATTAATTTGTAGTACTGTGGTCCTAGGTGCTTCCCTTCCCCTAGGATGAGTGAGATGGTATTGGCCACTTCCATTCTACCTAACCAGCCCTACAGGCACCTGAGCCATTAATCAAACTCTAGTCACCTGCAGTGCAGTCAGGGCTTTCTCCATCTGTGCCAAAGGGCTAAGCCATTTTTCTACACAGTTTGTCTCTCTTTTACAACTTTAGATACTCTAATGCCTTTCTGTTATAATTCCATATCTGATGATATTTTTCTATTCAGTTTTACATAGCCTGTACCATCTTCCAATAAATGTTCTTCACATCTGGTGGTTTCCTTCATCTTTAGACTATCCCATTACTGAAACTATAATCACTCTCTCTTTTTTTCCTATTAATACACACCCCCATTCCTTTCAGAATGCTTGACTTAATGTAGTTCCACATATGTTTCTTTTTCTGATATTTCTACATCTTAGAACACTGAACCAAACAGAGACAGGACTTTTCACCTGCCAGTTCCCTTATCACCACATTGAGTATTAGCAGCAGCCCTAAACTGCCCTCCTCTATCCATCTTGCAACCACTAATTCTTATATCTTCCATCATACTTTAAGTATCTCCCTCCTTTCTTAATTTCTTAATGCTGCTGTGCACACTTACCCCCCAGTCAGCCAGAGATGGACTAAAACTAGTCTCATCACTACCTTTCTCATGCAAATCCTTGTAAATGTTTTTAATCCTTTCACTGTTTCCTACATTTGCATCAAATTTGTATATCACTGCAAGCCACGCCTGTCTTCCAGCAGTCCTTTCAATTTTTATTGCAAACCTGTTTTAGAAGTTTCACAACTATTAAATACCTTTTCTCCCATCTCACACTATATACTTTCCCTTACCTTCACCTCTGTTTTCCATTGCATATAATACTAATAATCACCACTCAAACACAGGCAGTGTAGGATTAATCCATTACTAGCAATGTTTACTCACAAAGACAAATCATAGATGGGTAATATGGGTCTATATTATGTCGCCGAAATGGCAAAACATTGAGCGCCGTTTCAGCGACACATAAACAGGGAAGTACAACTTCTGCGAGCATCCAGATCACCGATTTTTTTCCTAGGGAAAAAAAATCACTTGGCCATCAGCATGTAATTGCCCTTTTCCCCACTGTAGTGCAATTTCAGAGTTGGTATATTTAGTTAGGGTATTTAGTTGGGGGGGTGGGGCAACAACCCCCCCCCACTTTGTAATGTTTGAGATGGTGTTTTGTGTGTGGTTGGGCTACGGAAAAAAATCGATGTTCTGGCCATTCACGAAAGTTGTCATTTACTGCTTATGTGTCACTGAAACAGCATTCGATGTTTTGCAGTTTTGGCGACATAATATAGACCTGGTAATATGAGTGGGTAAATCTTGCAAAACACTCAACAGAGAAATGATTGCTAGTGCTATCTACCTACTGGAGTTATCTTAAAAGTTATTTCTTACCTTTAAAAAAAGGATATGAAGTCTGTTACAGAATAGACATCCTTGATGTACTTGGGTGTTTCCAAAAGTCTAATTATAGAAGCATCACTCAAATGCACTGCGTATGTGTATAGTCTACATGAGTTTAAATACACAAAATGTGTTCTTCATGTCACAGAAGCTATGACATTATAGTAAACTTCTGAAAGTTTTCATTTTTTTAAGTTTTAAAAGAAAGCATAATTACAGAAATCTATATTCATTTAGTTTGCATAGCATTTATACTCCACAAATGGCTATACGTCTTTTTTCATTATCAGAAGCACTTTGATGAAGTTTCTGCTAATATCTTAATGGCAGCAAGTTCCAAAAGATTTAATTGTCAGAATGTTTTTTCTTGCAGTGGCAAGTGTGTTTCTCACTGATAAAATGAACCTGTTTAATCAACTAAATGACTGAGTTTCATGACTATTTTTAGATATGGTGCATAATTTTTAAACAACATTATATAGACTAGTAGTGCCACACTGATTTTCCTCTTATCAGTCACCTGCATTTCAGCAAAAGTAACTACATTAACCTCATTTTTTAAAATGATATTACTGGCAGCATAAGGCTACATTATCTGCCTGATTGTTTCAAATGCTCCAAGGCATCTACCCCTCTATTCCATCTAACTGTTCCAAGAATTTCAAGCTGTCTTAAAGGCCCTGGGTGTCTTATCTTGTACCAACCATGCCAGTAACTAGTTCTACCTTTCAATCATATGAAGACTGACATGTGCTCCCTTTATGTGCTGCTCATGGCCTCTCCTTCCTGCCCCACCTTTCTGGGACAGAGTAACCACATAATATCATTTGTACCCATATTATACCTCAAGGTCTTTCCACTGTTCCTTTGAAAAAGGCCGAGATCCACTGGCTTGTTCTCTTATGCCATGCTATCTGGTTCCCTCACCATCTTTCTCACCAGTCACTGAATCCTCTCCAACATTGTACGTTTGCCACCTTTTGTTGGACCTAAAACTGGACCAAAGTCACACCCTCACACCTTCCATAACCCCACCCATCTCATCTCTCCCCACCCACTTCCCACCCATTTTATGACAGCATAGGCATGTCGGGGGGAGGAGGAATGTCCTCTTTTACTGGTTTGCCTCACAATCATGACTTTTTTTTTTTCAAATAAAAGCATAGCAAATCTGCCAAATTAACAAACGGCAATAGTCTGTTTTTTTGAAACAGAATACCAGAGTTTGTACAGTGTTTTCTGGACTTCTGGAAAATCAGTTTGATTTCCAGGTAGTTCAGAGAAAAATGATGGCAACCCTACAACACTGTTATGTCCTCTTCCTTGTAAGAGCTCCAGAGCTGCACACATTAGTCCTGATACAACCAGTGACCAATAAAGAGGCATTACCACTCTCTCATCTCTGGATTCCTTTCCAGGACCTGACATGCCTCTGCTGACATCTTTTTTCACAACATCCCTAAAGAATTAGCTTTTTTATTACTTAATAACCACAAGCTCTTTTCTATGTTTGGAGTTTTCGGCCAGACTACTCCAAATGCCTATATTGTCTCTGCTTTTTTAGGCTTCATGTGCAGCCCCATACATGGGGCACTTAGTCCTTGCAGGAATAAAGTAAGATGCCAATTTTGCTCCAGGTGCCTTGACTTCAGAAAAGTTTCCTCTGGCCTGCAAGCCAATGAATCAGATTGACTGCCCTATATTTTCCTGTTGCACTCCATATTTACGAAGTTACATGACATCTACTTGTTTCCAGTCCCCAAACATCACCCTTACTAACAGACCTGTTGACTAATTCTATCAGAGGTTTAACCAAGACCTCAGCAGTTTCTTTTATGATCTTCAGTGGACTTTGTGAGTCCTGTCTGTGCAACCATTTTATCACCTTAATTATTTCATCTGTCCCTCTTTTCCCTGATCCACTACTGTCCTCCCGGGATGGAACATTCTCTTCTGCTTCTTTGGTGACAACCAATATGACATGTTTATTTAGAATTTCCTCTGGTTTTCTGGCCTCCTTTTTTTCCAAGTTCTCTGTTTTCTTACCTTTAACAAAACACCTAATGAATGCATTCTTCCCTCCCTTAATGTCTACTGCTAACCTTTTTCCCATATTCCCTTTAACCATTTCAGTACATTCTGCTGCCTTACTTCTAAGCTTCACATAACCTTTTCAGTGATAATTCTGCTTGTACAGATCTCGTTTTTCTCATGGCCATCCTCACCTCCTCAGTGAACCCAAAGTTTTCTTTCCTGTTTTGTCTGTCTTTTTAATCCATTTTCATATCTCCCCATATTGCCTTTTTAAGTTTTCCTACAACTCCTCCACTCCTCTGTTCCCTTGCCACCTATATCTATATCCCTATTTATGAACCACCCATCATACTCTACCTGTTAGTGCAAGAAATCTGGACAAAGTTTGACATAATTTATCTACTTATTTATTTACTTACTTATAATAAATAAATAATAGTAAAAAAATCTGGGCAAAGCCTGACATAATGGGGGGAGGGGGGGGGTTAAAGGCCCAAAAACAGGAACAGATTTTTAAATGTTCTTATAAACTTATAAAGTCACTAGAATAAGAGGATTTAGCATGCATTTTTCTGAAGGATATGAAGTCTGAAACTCAAATGTATGTCATTATTTAGTGGCTTCGATCCTCATCTCACCCCAGTGATTTGCCAGAAAACCACAGATTTTAATCAGAACAGACCAACAATATGAGGTAAAAATCTGGACATTGTGTGAAAATTAGGATAGTTGAGAGGTATGGCTACATAGTACACATGGCATTTTTAGTTGCTATTAGTTTAGGTCCTGAACTAAACATGTCTGTGTAACTTCAGAATATATATATATATATATATATATATATATATATATATATATATATATATATATATATATATATATATTACACACACATCATATATATATATATATATATATATATATATATATATATATATATATATATATATATATATATATATATATATACACACACACACACATATATATATATATATATATATATGTGTGTGTGTGTGTGTGTGTGTATGTATACAATGAAAACAGTGAAGACTCATACTGTTGTAATTTTGTTCATACACCTTAGAATGTCTACTACCTACTCTAGTATCTTCCTGTTTGGAAAACAAATGGTGGTTCCTTACATGTTATCTCAGACAACATGCATTTGTTAATTGATGTAAAACATCAACAGAGAATATGTTTCGACTGGAATGGAACACAGTCAGCAGACTATGATTACTGAATGAGATCATTTTAAAAGGAAAGCAAACTACAAGATAAATGAATATACAAATAATAGAAGGAAAAAGCTGAGATACATTGAGAAACAACAGATTGGTCAACAGAGTTGCAAAACAAATTTGATGAAAGTAAACTGATACTGAAGGGGAAAGTAGAAAAGATGTAACAGGAGGCTGATGGCTTATTAGCCAAGAAACATGATTTTATGTGGCATTAAAAAAGGACTGAAACTTCCACAATGCACAAGAACATCGAAAAAACATCAACAGATTGACACAGCGGGTATCACAATAATGACTTGGTGCAGATCCAAACATAATATGCTTCAAGAGTTTATAAAAGATACAATGTCTACATGGAAGACAGTTCATAAGTATGACCAAGCAGATGTGCATTACTCCGAATGTTTGGGGTAAATATAAGAATAAGATTGAACTTTACCTTAAGTATGGAGTTACTGAAAGTCACCAAGCTGTAGCCATAATGATCCCAGTTAATACTAGATGAGTTAATGGAGATATTACAATGTCTAGCATTGTATAAAACTCCAAGCAGTGATGGCATCCCTACACAGTTATGCAGTGCTCATAAGAAGAAACGAATGCCATGTTTAGTTAAATTGTTTAACAAGGTCTTGGGATGCTAGTAAATAGAAAGATACAATATGTTCCACAGTTGGTTGAGACTTCTGATAGCATTTAAAAAGTGGTATACACTGATAACGACCACACATTTAAAGGTAACACAAATGTTGTGATAGCAAGTCTGAATGCAGAAAAGGCATTTCATAGGACAGTTTTATTTTTATTAATCTAAGCCAGGTACTTATAAAGTTTGGGTTTACTTGTTCATTATGGTCATTTACATAGCTTCTACAGCAAGAGTTAAAATCCAGGCAGGATTGTCCATGCTCAAGCAGTGCAAGGCAGGGAACCCCACAGTCACTAATTTTACTTGGTTTGCATCTGGACCCCTATGTAGCATCAATCAGACATTCAAATGTAAATGGAAATTTGATTGGTCAAAGAAGGGATGAAGTTTTTGTTCTCTACATTTTAAATGTTAACATACTTGATGAAACACGATCAGGATATGGGATGTTTATTTCAATTTCTGAATAAGTTTAGTACTTGTGAATAATTTTTTTCACATTACAAAAGTAATTAAATAAAGACAAAGGGGAAGCATTGAATTATGTACCCTCTTAGTTTCTAAAAAACAAATGTGATTATTGACAAAATGTCTAAACATATGGTTAGAAGACATCCGTGAAGAGTCTATTAATAAAACATATGGTAAATTAAAGAATCATTTAAAAAGTGTCTTTCATTGGTGGAAAATGGTTGGTTTTCAGTCAGACCAGAAGGTCCCCACTCTGTATGATTCTTGCTCTTCCCCTGTTGCTGTAAGTACTTTAAGCCTTCCTGATGTACGTCACAGTTATTTTTTTAAGCACTGAAAAGTATGATGCAGGACTATGTCAGGGATGGAGGTAAGGCTTGGATATCCTGGGTGAGCTGATATTTTTGAAAGAAATAGAAGGTCTTAATGTTCCTTACCCCTATTAATGTTATGAAGCAGTACAACTGAAATGCAATTGCTTTCCATGCCTTTTTATAATAGTAACTGGAAAAGGTTAGTAAATTTGATTACTGCAAACCTCGATAATTTTGCTAGAATTTCAAAACGGCTGTATTATAGAATGTGGTTGGACTTTCCCTGCTTGATAAAGCAGGCAATAGAGACTTTGTGTAATATTTTAGCACTGCTGGAAATTAACCACTGGTCAAAGCTGTTAGTGCCTACTGGAGACAGCAAATTGGGAATACAATGGAAAAGATGTTTAAAGAACCAGAAATGTAGGACATCTAAAGAGATCTTTTAAGAACAGCTGTGGTTAGATTCAAACTGAGAAACTTGACTACAGGTTCAGATGATCTTTTATTTACCTAGTTTTGTACGATTAGAGTATGGAGGTTTAATTGGTATGCTTAGAAGAATATGTGAGATGGACTGTGCTCCCCAGCAGTGATATCATTATTACTGGTGGTGACAGATGATGATCCTGTAATGAAAGGTTTGATTAATAGAGTGTACAGAGTCTTAAGAGATTTATACAATGGGGCTAATTACTGATACATGGCAAGACTAGCATACTTTGTAAACTTGTAATGTAGGTGAATTAACCTGGAAGTGGATTTGTCATTTAAAATATGCCACCAAATCTAGGAGATTTAGGATCTTTGAAGTGTTTGTGTAAAACATTTTATACAGCTTGAAAAGAATGCTTTCAAATGTTGATCCTCACTGCAGGAGGTATAAAAATGGGATTCTAGGATTACTGCTTCAGTGATCCAAGAGTCCTGTTTTTGTCATGTTCTGGTGTAAATACTTTTATGGAAGACTTGTGTAATTTATTGGGTGCAATATCACAGAAAAATGTGAATCTCACAAATATGTCAATGATATTTTAGAATATGATAAAGGTTTAAAACATAGTAAAACTGAGATGGCAATGATGTTTTATTGATGTTGGTAATTAGGAAGAAGAGGAACTCAAGAGTGGCTCTGACAGTGAATGACTTAATTAAGATTATGGATGAATTGGATAAGGACAGTCATATTGTTAAAATGACTTCACAGCCAGCCCAGTGGTATAGAGAAATACAGCCCTGACTTTGATGCGGGTGACTCAAGTTTGATTGGAGGCTTGAGCTCCTAATAGTGCTGGCAGAAAGGATGGGGATGCCTTACCTGGCAAGGGGGTGTGACAAGAGTGGCAGACAGCAGCCACTTTCACAGCTCTGGGTACCCAGGGTTTGGGCTAAAAGACTGTGAGCAGGCTTGGAGGCTTCACCATAAAGTGGACGTGTTCCAGCAATTGCACTTCATTAAATGCACAGTACTGAGGATGATATTACCAAGTAGGTTAGGGCAGGGATAACCAAGCAGGTCACCTCCAGAACGCAGCTGTGGAGGCTCTCACATCTTCCTTTATCAACTCACTTCACCAGTGAAGAGGACCCTGGTGATCTTGTCTGATAGGTTATCTGATGAAAACTGCCAGAAGGTGAAAAGATATATAGGGAATTACAACAATATGGAAGGTGAAGATCAGGTCAACGTGGTAAATAACTAAGACTGCAAAAATAAAAAAACAAAAAAAAAAACAGAAGAACTTCATGACATCAATAAGAGGCCAGGTGGTTACCATGGAAAATGTAAAGAACATACTTATGACATACTTTTGACATAATGAGATGCTCTGACTGTATTAGAAGAAAACTGAATATTATATTTAACCATTTCATTTTGGCTGGATTGTGGACTGGAGCAAATTGCTGAACTTTTGGCTCGTGTGTTTGAAATGATATTATACACCTGATGTATAAGCATAAGATTATATAAACTCCTTCTCTGGATATGAAAGGTTGTCGCTCCTCTAAGACTCAAGCTTGGGATAGCTGAGTTTGATTTTTTGGAGGTTTAACATTTGTAATCTTGACTTATAAACTGCACTACGATGGTAAAAAGGTGTCTAGAATAACTGCACCATACAAGGTTAGCATCCAAACTGCATCCTTTGTTTTATGTATCAGTTTAAGTTGAAATATTGCCAGTGACTGTTATAAGTCAACCACTAGTCAACATGACGTTAAATATTCTTGATTATTCTTGTAAAAGTTGAATAAACTGGTAAAGAAATATTAAGGATATACTTATATGTGCCAGCAAAGATTTATCTCCAGGAAAAAAAGCCTAAACAAGCTTACTCAAAAGCTTTATGGGAAGATGCAAGGATACTAACAAACTCTCTGGACCAGATGTCCCAAACTCAAGTGACCATGAAGGCTGTATAAGGACTAGAACACACAGCCACAGGGCACAATATCCAAAAACAATAAAACCTAAACAAGCTTACTCAAAAGCTTTATGGGAAGATGCATGGATACTAACAAACTCTCTGAACCAGATGTCTCAAATTTAAGTGACCATGAAGACCATATGAGGATTAGCACACATAGCCAAAGACCACAATCTCCAAAAACAAAAACAAAAATAGTGGTATGATTAGGAATTTATTGTAGTAGCTGTCCTCACCCAGAATTATGCTGGTTTGAAACCTGTTTGACACCTGAGGGCCAAGAGTTTCAGATCTCCGCTCTTTAGCCATATTTATTTCCCCGAAGGCTCATGTAACTGGATGCTGGAAAATTGAGTATTTACTTTTTCTAAGCAGCCAAACTATCACCTGGGTTGCCAATGCACTCCTGGTACTAAACCCAACAATAGTATCAACTGCCCCTCATAATATATTATGTTCTAATTAAAATCAGTCTGTGTAAATAGCAAGCGAATGCTCAAACACAAGGGTAAAACATAGAGGCACAGTAAAGTTGTAACAGCCCCAATACATCAAACAACAGCAAATAAGTAATTGTATTTAGTCCTTTGATGAAGACACTAGAAAAGGTTGCCCAACAGCAGCTGTCCAAATACTTAAACATGACTATTATTTCTGGCATACAACATGGCCTCAGGTGGGGCCAGAGTATAAAAACAGACTTAACAGCAGACATGAAAGACAGATTCACAATCATCTCAGTCAAGACAAACACAATGTTGCTCTCTTCTCTGATTACTTACTAAATAGAACCCAGAAACGCAAACGGTACGCAAAACTCTTCATTCACACTTACAAAACACTTTTAGTACCCCAAGGGCTGGTTCTGGAATCAGCTATGCAACACTGCTAACATCTTCAGCATGCAGATTCCACCTCTGTCTACTACTTTACCTCCTTACAAAAAATACAACACATTCAATCAAAAGACTTTCAACACTTTGTAGGACTAATTAACTAGCAGCAGAGACCCAGAACAAATTTATTCTACTTAGAAACAAACAGTGTTTCCTTATTAGTATTATTATTATAATCCTACTAAAGGCATCTCATGTAAACTTTTTTGGATGCATCTCAGATGAAGGTATGACATTCATGAATAACACACACTAAGGGATCACTGAAGGAAATAGGTGCCTCGGGGTGTTCTACAGATTTAGCTATGACATCACCATCACAAAAAAACAAAACAAAAACTGCAACAAATAAAGTTGTTTTTTTCACTCCATCTGTTACTTGGAAATGATATCCACATCAGTTCATTGAAAGGAGTGCTACAAAAACTCGCTGCATATAAAAAGACTGCAATAAATTCTCCATAAGTCTATCACTGTGTATTACAGTCTGATTTACAAGTTTAGCAGTACAAGAGTCAGACCAAAAATTGGGGAGAATCTGAACTTTTTATAGCAGGATTCATTTCAGCCACAGCCCAGGAGATACATAAGAACATTCATAATCATAAGACTAAGACATTATAATAATCAGCAAACAAGATTATAGTATATATGGATTGTACCGTATAATTTCACAACAGACATAGATTAAAACAATCACAGAGAATAAAACTGCAATACATTTGGGAGGTACCGATGAAATTCACTACCTAAAATGTGGCTTTCAAAACTGCATTCAGAAAAGAATTAAAGGACAGTATCACAAAGAAATGAACCCATACACAGTACCACAAAGAAATGAACCCATGGACAGTATCACAAAGAAATAAACCCATACACAGTACCACAAAGAAATGAACCCATGGACAGTATCACAAAGAAATGAACCCATGGACAGTATCACAAAGAAATGAACCCATGCACAGTATCACAAAGAAATGAACCCATGGACAGTATCACAAAGAAATAAACCCATCAACAGTATCACAAAGAAATGAACCTATTGACAGTATCACAAAGAAATGAACCCATGGACAGTATCATAAAGAAATGAACCCATGCACAGTATCACAAAGAAATGAACCCATGCACAGTATCACAAAGAAATGAACCCATGCACAGTATCACAAAGAAATGAACCCATGGACAGTATCACAAAGAAATGAACCCATGCACAGTATCACAAAGAAATGAACCCATGAACAGTATCACAAAGAAATGAACCCATGGACAGTACCACAAAGAAATGAACCCATGGACAGTATCACAAAGAAATGAACCCATGAACAGTATCACAAAGAAATGAACCCATGGACAGTATCACAAAGAAATGAACCCATGAACAGTATCACAAAGAAATGAACCCATGGACAGTACCACAAAGAAATGAACCCATGGACAGTATCACAAAGAAATGAACCCATGAACAGTATCACAAAGAAATGAACCCATGGACAGTATCACAAAGAAATTAACCCATGCACAGTATCACAAAGAAATGAACCAATGAACAGTATCACAAAGAAATGAACCCATGCACAGTATCACAAAGAAATGAACCCATGGACAGTATCACAAAGAAATGAACCCATGCACAGTATCACAAAGAAATGAACCCATGAACAGTATCACAAACAAATGAACCCATCAACAGTATCACAAAGAAATGAACCTATTGACAGTATCACAAAGAAATGAACCCATGGACAGTATCATAAAGAAATGAACCCATCAACAGTATCACAAAGAAATGAACCTATTGACAGTATCACAAAGAACTGAACCCATCGTCAGTATCACAGAAATGAACTCATGGGAAGTATCACAATTCGCACAATATGATATGCAAACAGACTAAGTAATGAGGTATTAGATGGTGTGCTTTTTAGTTTTGGGGGTATTTAAAAGAACATACATTTTTGTGGATTGCGTTAACAGATACTTAGACGACAGACAACCACACAGCTGGTTAAGGTCATTTTGTAACTTTTTAAGGCAACAAATTGTGGGTAGAGGCTGACTGGAAGGGTATAAAATTGTCAGTATAGAGTATCATGTTCGACAGGAAGAGAGGAATGAGCAGGCCGTTAATGAAGACACACAATAGAAGTGGCTCAAGGACAGACCCCTGCGGAACCCTGAAGATGTAGTTATAGACTATTGCCTGTCCAGTCTACTGTGTATAGAAAGAACTCATACTAGTGCATTAAACAAAAAGGAATGAATGACACTGTGAAAGCTTTAGTTAGGTCTGCAAACAGGGCATCTTTCAAGTGACTTAAGTTGAACTGAGTCAGATACCATCCATAAGTGTAGCGTTGTTTGTGTGCTAATGTCCCTCCCAGAGGACAGATTGAAAGGATGTTGTATTTGTAAATATACTCCATGGTTTAATTGTAAATGGCTTTTTTAAGCAGTTATCCAAGCTAGGGAAGAAAGGAGTTGGGTCTGTAGTTAGAAGTTTGAGTAAGAAAGAGGTTTTGGGAATATAGATTATGGTTGTTTGTTTCCTGAGGTATGGGGATGAGTATTCAGTTATGAACTAGATGAACAGGTGACACACTAGGTAGGCAACATTTTCAGTGTAAAATCTGAAGAAAGTACAGTTGTGTAAAATCTTACCATAACAGTACATGTCCTTCTCTTCACTGTTGCAGTATTCTTTACAATGGGGATCTCCTGCCAAGGGAAGCCCAATGTCCAGCCAGTATACCAAAGCCTTTTGGTTGTTAAGGGTATGCCACACATCACATGTATGCTCCTCATGCATGGTGTAGGGCATAAAGGTGATGTCCAGATGCATGATCCTCAGAACTGGAAAGCCTCAGTAGGAATGACAGTCCAACGATACTAAAAGGGAACAATCACATCCAGAACGAAAAAGGACCAGGGGTAGGAGGGAGAGAGCGAATATTGCAACATGGGGAATGGCCCTAGCAAAACCAGCTCTGGCCCTAGAAATCACATCCAACTTACAGTGCTAGGTAAAGGTATGCACAGAAGTCCAGGCAGCTGCCTCAAGAATAGAGTTAGTATCCAAACCTTTGAAAAAAGCACCAGAAAAAGCCACAGCCTTAGTCGAATGAGCCATAACAGAGGAAGGAAGGCTCTTCCCATGAAAAAATAGCAAAATAAAATGGCTTTAGAAATCCAAGAAGAAATGATTTGCTTGGAAATAGGCACACCTAAAGATCCAGGTTGAAAAGAAATGCAACAGTATTCAGATTTACAAAAAGCTTTAGTTTTATCCAAATAATACCCAAGTTGTCTATGCAAATTCAAGGTGTGTAAAACCTTCTCACTTTCAGACTGTGCAGAAGGGAAAAAAGTGGGCAAGTGAACAGACTGATTAAGAGACGACTCATTAACCACCCTGGACATAAAAGAAGCATTAGTATGAAGGGACACCCTGCCCTTATGGAAAAATAAAAAAAGAGGAACAGCCATAAGGGTATGCCACACATCACATGTATGCTCCTCATGCATGGTGTAGGGCATAAAGGTGATGTCCAGATGCATGATCCTCAGAACTGGAAAGCCTCAGTAGGAATGACAGTCCAACGATACTAAAAGGGAACAATCACATCCAGAATGAAAAAGACACCCATCTGGCAGACGTGAGGGCAAAAAGAACACTCTTCCAGGAACAATGCTGTAAGGAAGCTGAAGCAGCTGGCTCAAAAGGAACCTGGGTCAATTTTTATAAAGCAAAATTAAGGTCCCAGAAGGGAGGGACAGGCTTCCTGGAAGGCTTAATGTGAAGGATGCCTTTAAGAAATTGCTTCACCTGAAATCTAGAGGCTAAAGGGGAACTCAAAGGTAGGCAAGCAGAGATATCTGAAAGGTGGGCCTTAACAGAAGAAGAGGCCACCCCAGCATTCAGACGGTCACACAAATAACACAGAATCAAAGGAATATCCACAGTAAGTGGATACAGGTTATGAGAAAGACACCAAACAGAAAACCTCTTCCATTTGGATAAGTTGGCTTTTCTGGTAGTGGGTGCCCTGGCCTCCTGCAGGACCTGAAGCACATCCTCAGGAAAAAAAATCTCTGTGGGGGATCAAAACCCTATCACCCACAATGCTGGTGAAGAGTAAACAGGTGGGGATGGATGAGAGATCCCTTGTCTTGTGTGAGTAGGTCTACCCTGTGAGGTACATTGTGATGACTGCCCTTGGCAAAATGCAGAACAAGAGGGAAACAATGCTGTCTGGGCCAAAATGGAGTCACCAGCAAGATTTTTGGAGCATCCTGTTTTATTTTGAACAGGACTTTCAGAATGAGAGGAAGGGAAGAGAAGGCATAAAGAAACATCCCCTTCCAAGTAAAAAGATAGGGTGTCCATCTTCCAAGCCAGAGGACATGGGACTCTAGTGTAAAAGAGAGGAAGCTGTCTGTTCAGATAGGAGACAAAAATATCTTCTTAAGGAGTACCCCAGTGGTGGACAATGACCAGAACCACATCCCTGTGAAGCATCCACTTGTGGAATTGTGTTATAGACCTGTTCAGAGAATCTGCCACTATGTTTTGAGCTCAGGGAATATAAACTGCTTGAACAGTCACCTGATATTGAATAGCTAGATCCCAAACCTGAAGAGCTAGCTTGCACAGGAGATGAGATATTGTCCCCCCCTTGCTTGTTGATGTACCACATCACTGTGGTATTGTCTGTAAGAATCCTGAGGGGCCCAGGAAAGAAAAGAGAATGAAAAGCCTGAACAAACAGAAGAAGGGCTCTCATCTTTTTAACACGGATGTGGTCCTTCTTTTGATGAAGAGAACAAAGGCCCTGCACTTTCAGAGAATCGAAGGATGTCCCCCATCCCACATCTGAAGCATCTGTGAAGAGCTCCTGAAAGGGGACTGGAGATTGAAAAGGAAGGACTGGGTTGAGGGACAACTTATGGATCCCCCACTGAAATTCCAGCTTAACACATGGAAGAAGACAAACTAGAAACTCTACAGGATGAGACTGTTGATGCCAAACTGACTTTAGAAACCACTGAAGCTTTCTCATGTGGAGCTTGGCTAGAGGGAGCATAGGAAAAGTTGAAGTCATGAAACCCAGAGCCCTCAAACATTCTCTGGCTGTGACTGAAGCCACAGTAAGAAGGGACTAGAAGAAAGCAATGAGAGTTAAGGCCTTGGGAGGAGGCAGGGAAGCCATCATTGGAACTGCCTGAATCCTGCAACCCAGACAAACATGATCCTGAGAAGAAGTCAGGAATGACTTCTGGAAATTTACAGTAAACCCCAGGCTTTACAAGAGAGAAATGGTAAAGTATAGAGGCCTGAATAAGCAGGTTGTCCAGGTAGAGAAAGACCTGTCCCCCTTAGCCTGCAGAAAGCAATCACAGGAGTGAGGCATTTGGTGAACACCCTTGGAGCAGTAGAGAGGCCAAAAGGCAAAGCAGAAATTGAAAATGCCAGGAAACAACAGAGAAATGTCAAAACTTCCTGAAAAGGGGAAGAATAGGAATGCGTAGATAAGCATTCTTGAGATCAAGGAAAACTAGAAAAACCTGGGAAAGTAGCAAAGGAAACAAGGTTTGACGGAATAGCATCTAAAAAGAAGGACCCTTCAAAAAAGTGCTTAGCTGAGAAAGATCCAGAATGGGTCTCCAAGTGCCTTCTTTCATGGGGACCAAGAACATTCTGGAGTAAAACTCCTTCCCCTCACGAGTTATTCCTTGAGCCAACAGCCCCTATAGCACCTCTGGAAAAAAGAGCAGTTGTTCCTGTGAAGGCTGAGGAATGCCTAAAAAGGGGGGAAAGGGATTTCCAAACCATATAATAACCATGGGGAATTATGGAAAGAACCCAGGAGTCTTGGGTGACTTTTACCAAAATAAGAAGAGACAGGGAAAGATGCAGAGAAAGAGGAATGTGGCTGAGAAGAACAGGGTAGTTACACAGCACCTGGTTTACTGGAAAGGAGGCTTCTGAGTAGACTACGTTTGGGTAGCCGAAGCGGGGGGAGCCCTTCTACCACCCTTCTTACCTTTGGGGGGAAGGGCAAGACTATCTACTAACAAATGCAGGCTTGTTAGGATAAGTCCTCTGAAACTTGGGTACAGAGGAAACAAAAACATGTTTTATCAACTGTAAGAACTTACCCTTTTCTTGTAAGGACTTAAACAACTCTGCAGTAGCAGCAGCACCAAACAAATGTTTATTATCCATAGGAGCATCCATCAGTTCAACCTTGCTATTATCAGGCAAAGGCTGAAGTCTGAGCTAAGAATACCTCCTCAGAACAGTTCCAAAAGCAGCAGCCCTAGATGAAGCGTCAGCTGCATTTAATGGAAAAGTGAGCTACTTGGGAAGATGTTCCAAGCAAAGCAGGAGCAGAGGCCTTCCCTTCGGAATCAGAGAGATCTGAAATAGCCTGAAAAGCGTCAGACAAAAGAGCCAAAGTGTATCTGGTCATATGTGTCTGATAGGTAACTGCTTTAAAGGCTAGGGTAGCAGAAGTATATGCCTTCTTACCCAGCCTCTCCATGGTTTTGCTATCCTTAACAGATGGCTACAATTTAGTGTAAGGCAACAACTTAGAAGGCTTATCAGAAGCCACAGACATCACAAAGGAGTCAGCAGAAGGACACTTGTAAAGAAACTTTTTGGGGGAGCAGGGGAGTTGGAAGTCAGGACCCTGAGAAGCAGTGGAAAAAGCATCCAGCAAGGCTGCAAGAACTGGAGGAACAGCAGAGGACCTAGGAGACTAGATTTGTAGAAGCTCATAGTACTTCTTCAAACATCAGACATCAGCACAGTCCCATTTGAAAAATTCCATCATTCTGGAAACAGTATTTGTCTGGGAGGAATAAATCAAAGATTCTTTGTCAGAATCAGCCCTGCTCTATAGGCCTCTTAAGTGGGCTAGAAGATCGGGGGCAGGCATAGAAACAGATTGTGGAGGTTTGAGAGTCATAATGGCATTAAACAGGCCTCAAGTGAAATTTTGCCATTCACTCTGAGGATCTTTAGCAGCAGGTGAAATATGTTGAACTTTCTGCTTCTTTTTGAGTGGGACATCAACCCTGAAAAACTATGAAGGCTCGGACCCCTGACAAAACTCAATAATGGTACGCAGAACCTCTTCCCTTACTAAAATTTGAGGAACATCCTTAGGCCCATCAGTAATAACCAGCCAAAGTTTCCCCTAAACATCCAAGGCAGATGTGCGTGGCATCTGAGCTATACCAGCCTCCAAAGTGGTCACAGCAGAGGAATTGGAAACAGTAACTGGACGATCCTCTGGGCTTTCACCAGCCTCAAGAGAGACATGTGGTGGAGTGGTACAGCCAAAGAATCAGACCACACCTTGAACTTTTTCTTCTCAGATGGCTGGCTCTCAGGCCGGGAAGATCCTTCCATGGCATCCTTAGTCAACAATTTAAGTTGTTGGTTCTCAATGTAAATCACAAGGGAAGAAAGCTGACTCCCCAACACGGAGAAAGGACTGACAAATTTTGCAACACTTACGGTGGTGGAAAGCACCTAAACAGAACAAACACTGCTGGTGATGATCTTTATGAGGAATCTGTCTCCCACACTGGCATCTCCCCTTTCTGGACGGCATGAAACCCAACAACCAGAAAGCACGGCAAATGTAAAATAATAAAAACAAAAACCCCAACAGGGCATTTATCTGAAAGTGGTAGAAACCAGCAGACGAATGAGCATTCGGACTGGTGGCAAAGAAGTTCTGAGGATGGTACGTCTGGATGTCATCTTTATGCTCTACACCACCCACAGAGACCATACGCGTGATTTACGGCATACCCTTTACAACCAAAAGGCTTTGGCATACTGGTTGGATATTGGGGTGCCCTTGACAGGGGATCCCTATTGTAAAGAATATATGGAAGGACATCCATAGAAATGAGCTTCTGCTTTCTGGGCCTACTAAACAGGAAGTAATTCTAAGACTTTACATATTTATTTTTAGAAAGATTTTTTGGGGGTTGGTAAGGCTCTGTTGGTCTGGGGTGGTATTACTAGAAGAGAATGGGTAGGTATGAAAGGTTGCAAGGAAAAGTCCTGTGAGGTAGAATTTTTGTTTCATCCAGTAAGTTTGTTAATTTCACCCTAGATGTTTTTATGCATATTAAATTGCCTTTTGATCTCTAACGGCCTATTTTGCTTTGTTGTTGCAACAGTCATTTTAGAGAAAATGGTCATATGATTTGGGGTTCACATGACATCTGAGTCTGTATGTTTTCCAAGCATGGTGCCTTTATTTAAATATACACAGAAGATCTGTAGACATCAAGGGAACCCTGTTTGATCTCTGTAGGCAGACAAAACAATTAATTTTGAAACTTACAGTTACATCAATAAGACATTTCTGCATGGGAGCTAATCCACCTCTCACAAGAGGGGCTATGCCTCCCCACACTCCTACTACTTAGTTACACTACCCTGAGATTAGTGTACCTCAGTATAGGGGAACACTGTAAGGTAACACAACCTTAGACTTTGTGTAATATTCCCTCAAATTTGCACAATCAGTTCTGTTATTTGAAGGACTGCAATTACACACAAATTTTCTTAAACCCAACTTACTTTCTAATGCAATCAACTTCATAAGCATAAATGCAGAAAACTTAACAGGAAAGTAAATAATGTGGGAAGAAATAGCCAGGGAATTGTTATGGCTAGGCTTGTATAGGCCCTAGGGCTGATAGCCTAGTACCAACCTATGAACCTATGAACCTATAACAGCATCCTATTATATACATTTGAAAGAGTCTTGAAAAAATGAATGTTCAGTACCACCTATATGCATGTAAAATGGGACAGAGCCAAAAGTTATCACCAATGTTCCACCTTTAAACATGACATCATCCATAATATGCAGGCTGATCTTTCAAAGATCAGCGGAGGAAAGCCTGAACTTGTAAGGTGGAAGTACATATGTACTGAGAGTATACTAAAGAATGCCTAAAAGAACTTATGCAAATTCACACAAAAACAAAAAATAATGTAACCATCCATACTACCCATGCATGGAGTGATTCATTGTACTCTTCTCTTAAGAACAGGCAGCTCTGAAGTTGCTGTAACTTGTATCCTTGAGAAAGGGACACAGAGTCTTCAGTGTATCAGTAGCTCACATCATTTGCTGTACAAGAATGGGAATCGTGTAACTTGTCTCTCATACAGTTGTTCTTCTACCAACTGTATGCATACCACTCAGTTCTTTGAAGCCTGCTTCAGACACAAAATATGGAGCCTATGCTAAAGGTAAAGAACAGATCACCAACACCACTATCTTAGTGTAGGTCATCCAAGGAATACTGTTTGAGTAATCCACAAATGCAGCCTATATAAGACTCTAACTTCCATCTATCAAAGTCTACTTTTAATCACTCCTGCTATTTTTTTTCATATTACCCCTCGTCCCAACAATCTGCTCTTGGTTTGGAAACTGCCTGCTTGATGGGCCCTACTGTTAAATCTTATACTATTCTACAGCTCTGTAATAAGTCATCAAACCATATGACATATCCTAAAATGTGCATATTGCAAATATGCTTTGTCCACATTTATGTATGAACTAAGTAACTGAATACAGTGTTTATGTATTTTCCATGATAAATATTACAGCGCAATAACAAATACGGTTGTTGTTAGCAACTGCATGTAGCATTCAGCAGATGGAACTGTCAGCTTAGCAGTTGCACTCTGAATTAAAACCGCGTCTACAAATGAATGTTACATGAAACCATAGATTTACGTACAATGTGCAGTCTCTGAAAAGTATTATTCCTGTTATTATGTCTGCGACTGTGCTGAAACAAGTATTTTTCAGTTTTGACTTTTTCCTGGTAAAGCTTCCATTGCAACAGGGCATGACTCAGAGGACTAACTACATCAACAAAGTGAAATAAAACATAATCAAACCCTTTCTCTTTACACTGACCATGAAGTATTCATTTAGCCTCCTTCTTCAGTTTAAAAGCTGCAGGAAACAAGAGATATGAGAGAATTTATCATTAACAGGACCACCTCTACAGTGGATAACAGAAGTTCCTCTGAGGATCTTCTCTAAGCACAACTACAGGATTTTCCAGCTCTCATACTTGGGGGATTTGCACAACTCCCAACAGTGCATAACATAATGCTACATGTCAAATCTAGAAGAGTGCAAATTCTGTAATTCTGACTCCAAACAAAACCAAGTGAGCAAATCTTCAAGAATTTTGGCAGCTTTTTGCTCCAGCTGCCTGCTGACCATCAGACCCTCTTGTGGTCAGCTGGTTCATTTGTTCCCCATACACCAGGAAAACAGCCATCTGAAAGGGGCTATCATTTAGGCATCAAGGGCTCTTCATTTTTTCTTTAAGTGACCCTAACCCCACAGAGCATGCCCAGTAACATGTCCATGGCTTAGTGTGCATCAGCAACAATACAACCCCTCAGGACATGCCTGCCCATGCCATGAAGCCATCATTCCTATGGGATTTCCAGCATCCAGTGTTGATTTAACCATGAGAAAATGCAGCCAGCAAAAATAGGTCAGGATGATAAATGGTGAACAAGTAAACAAAGCAGATAAAGTAAAAGCTGCCATGACACCCCACGAAACAAAGTCAGGGACGGAACAAGAAAACGGGAACGTATGAATTTATCATTCCAGCCAAGAGAAAGTGACCCATAGAGCAAGCAAAAGGATAGGGCTGTCCACATAAAAAAAAATCTTAGTGCAAAAAATCACTGTAGAGATGATGTAACAAGAGTCAGATTTACAATGAAATGCAAGAGGCCCACAAAGTTTCCTCTAACCTTATCTGAGCCCATTCAAGCCACTCCATAACTTCAGTACATGGGAAAGGGTATCATACTCTTCACTTTTTATGGGAGTGTACTTCCCAAACTCTGTGAGGAAAGCTTCACATTTTAAAGGAATCTAAATATTAGCTACACTGTTTTATCCAAGGAGGGGACTGCATAATATGCCCTTAGAAGAATGATTTAAAACCCACCATCTTCAGGATCCCTGCTCTGGCTGTCCCAGGGCCCCATATCCTTGCTCAGTCTGCCTTTACTCTTGATGGATTCTCTCTTACTAGAAGAGTATTCCTTAAGAAGCTGCCTGCATTAATCTCTCCTTGAAACCTGAAGGTCAAAGTCTTCCTGCTGCTCTGTTGCCAACAAGTGAGCATGCTGGGTAATTCAATCACCTTTAATGTGTCTGCTTTCTATTTCCCAAAAGACCTACAAATCTGTCACAGAACACTCTGGTAAACAAGCTTAAGAGGAGGCTAAAATCGGCAGTCAGTTATGATGTTTTTATTTAATGACTACTTATGTCACAAGAAGAAAAAGCCACATAATTAAAGGTTAAATTAATATACAAATGGATATGACTGCCTGCCCTTCTGCTGTTGCTATGGAGCTTGCAATCCAAGCTGGCAATCTCTCTGTTAAAAAAATAAGAGGATTTCCTTTTATGCTTGGCACTTCTTTGAGATCAGCAGTTTGAAGTGGAAGATTGACTAGCATACTTAAGTTGCTGTCTGAAGACATTTCTGGGACTGTTAAACAGACTTTTATACGAAGCATTTTCAGGATAATAATAATAAGGTACTTGCGTATTATTGCAACCAGATTTTCGCAGTTGCGAATTTTGCATACTTCAATAGAAACAAGCCCATGAAATGCTGGGAGGTGGTATTTTGAGTCTTTTTTGCTAAGGAATAAGTTTGGTTTCACTTCAGGAAGACAAACAATTGAGAAAACACTCTTCCTGTCTTGGCATGCATTACACATGCACACTTGAATTGTTATGCCCACTAGCTTACTGACCAACAGATTTTTTTTTTCAATGTGTGGAAGGAATCCTTCATGGAAGGAGCGCACATACACAGGGATTATGCTTCTGCCTCATTTTTTATTTTTAACCATATGTTCAGGTACAAATGAAGACAGTGCTACATGCCACAAACGACAAAAAGAAGCGCATTCAGGTAGTAGGATGTTTTTCAGTGCTGTCCTTACTAGGGTTAATCAGGAAGTAATTTTCACTTTAGCTTTCATCATTTCTAAAGAATGGGCAGTGCTTCCCAAACGGGGGCACTTTCTTACCATCTGGAGTGAAAATCTTCATACATAAAGGAAGCACTCCTTCTCCTTGCGAGATGTAACTTTTGCAAGGGTGACAGGGTGTATTGCATGACTCGCTTTCCTTTTGCTGACATCGTGGTGAGAAATGCAGCTCTTGCAAGGCGATGCGCCACTGGTTTCAGGAGGTATGAGGTGTGTCACACAAAAGTTTCACACTTAGTCCTCTTCCTGGTTCATACCCACTGCAACAGAGTAATGCTTATTTCTTCACAGACCCCTTATTATGTTAAGCAACTTGTTTCAAAACACACATGCCTAATTATGGCAGTGCGAAAATCTGGTTGTGATAATACGTAAGTATGTAATAATTTGTTAAATGGGTAAGTCCACTGGCTACATAGTCCCTTTTCAGGGGTGACCCAGGAGCCATATCTGGTTAAATGTCTTGCTCAGAGTCACACAGTAGGCAAATGGAGGCTGTGGGACTCTTACCCAGGACTACTGCAGGGTCTAGAGCTAAAAGCAAATAGTCTTAAATCTCTGTGAAGAACTGTCAGACTAAGCAAAAATGAAGGGACATAAACTATATTATCCCTTACTATTAAATACATTTTAAAGTTTGCTAAAACTAATTTAATTTAGTTTTGCATTGGCATGAGCTGCTTATTCAATGCATGAAAGCATTTTTTCACTCAAACAGCCTTAGGTGTGTTCATTCTTATGTACAGATATCTGAAAGACAGTACAGGAAGCAGGTGAATTAGATACCCACTGTTTGTTCTCATCCTAAAGCAATTTCCATTTGACATTTTTTTTTGCTATCTTTTTCTCCCTTTCTTTCACTCCAGCAGCTGTCCCAGTGCCCCATGTCCTTGCTCAGTCTGCCTCACTCCAATCACTCCTGGTCCAATGCCCACAATTTTTGCTGGGGCCCCTTTGCTTATATCCCCCCTTCTACAGCTCCTGTGGTTTGTCTAAAGGGTGGGCATGTAATGGAGGCTTGCAGCTTATCACCCTGCCTCCATGGCAGCTCAGTCATGTCTCCACCCTTTTCACCTCTTACGGACATGCCTTCCAATGCACTGTCTCTAGCCCCGAGCAGAAACTGACACAGGAGACACCCACAGATCTGCCCCACCCAGGGAGGCAACACCCATCCCTACCTGCTGCTCTGTCAGTCATTCAAGCAGCTAATCCATCCAGGATCAGCTGGGCCATAGTCAGATATTTATCCCTCTATACTACTGAAATGGATGACCTATTTTTTCTCAGTCTCACTTGCTACTATTTCTAAAACTCACACATGTGATAAAAGCGTCAGCACTACAAGGTTTTGACCATCTGCAATACAACCCAAATTACATTAATGATTTGCATAGCAAACAGTATTTCGGGTTCTTATTAGAAGACCGAAGACGCATTCTTTCAAATGCGTCTTGGTTGAACTTAAAAGACTGAAACGGCAAAATATCGAAGCGGCTTTTAAGCAAATTCTTTCCCTGGGAAAGAAATTGAATGGCCGCTTTGTTACTTTGCCATTTTTGGCACTGTAGTGTGGTCTCGGAGTTGGTATATTTAAGTAGGGGGGTGTGGGGGTGTAGCCCCCCACTTAAGGTAATGTTTAAAGTGTTTTGTTTTTTATTTATTTTTTTGTTGGAACAGCGAAAAAAATCGCTGTTCTGACAGTTCGACATTGTAAGTGTTCACTTACATAGGGTTGATTAATCACCATTCACTGTTTTAAGCGTTCGGTGATCTAATATAGACCCAGTATTTCATATCTGAAGAACAGACATCACTAAACCAATGACAGAGCATTTTTTTAAATTTTCATTACCACTTTTTCCCCTAATGCCCAGACTGTACTGTACTGCCACCTTAAATGCCTGCAGTGATCTCACAAGACAGACATCTCTGACTGATAAGTGACACTTCTTTGCCTAGTTCATACAAGCTTGTTTCAGAAAAAAAACAGCCTCAGAATGAATCAAAGTGTTGCAGATACTACCCTAAAATACAGCTTTGCAGTACTACAGTCAGATATCCATCTATGCCATCAGGCCTACCTAACACAGCCTAATTTTTTAAATGTAAAATGTTCTAATCACTTTTTACTTATGACCCCATACAGGCAGTTCACAACAGTCTCTCGCCTCCTTTTTTACTTTTACGGTTGCTTTACAATAACTTCATTAAATAATAGAATAGTACAGAATTAAACCATACCTTACTTTCTCGAGTGACATCCTTAACAGATATCTGAACCATGGGATTTGGTTCTTTACCACCCTTCTTCAACTGAAAAATACAGAAAAGACAAAGCATCTAATAAGCTACTGTTGTACAAGTCAAACAGTTTATAAAATGTTTTTAATCTCTGAAACATTATATGGTCAAAGAACTCACCTAAGCAAAACTTTGTTGACCAAACATTAACTAGTTCACTTCTTTTTAATCCACAAGAACATCTGATACAATATTTTCTCAAAACATCTTAAAATTATTATTTTGTGTTTGCAATTTTTTCCCCTGTCTGCTGAATAGCCATCCCTCTGTTTGTCAACTGCCTCCTTCATTCCTCATTACCAGTGCTAGGCTGAGATGAGACATTATGCAGGCAGCCTTAAGAGGTGGTTTGAGATTTATTTTCTATTTTTATGCCCCACTCCCCTGTGCAGAATTGGGTAAGCTACCTTCAGGTGGAAATGCAATGGAGTGATCGCTCAAGGCAGTCTCCCATTTAATGACAGCGTTCCTAGCAAGCAGTCCCACTCCCTGCTGTAGGACACTACAGCCCTCCCCCCTGGCCTTCAACAGGGATGATTACATCTATGTGTGCCTCCCCATTCCTGACAGAAGATAGCTCAGCCATCTTGGAGGGAGTAAGGCAGCCCTTCCTGCTACAGCATCAACGCCAGTGGAGAAGTGGGAATACAGCTCAAAGCAAATGGGCCTGGAATGTTCACTTGGTTCTGCTAAACTGAAATAACCTGCACAACCTGAAAGAGGGGAAGGCACACCAGACCCTCATGTGAGTGGACAAATCACCTTAGGCCAACACCAGAAAAGCCCTGACAGCTGCCTAAATGATGGTCTACTGCAATCACGTGAAGACCCGGGGACAGAGAATGAATGAGACAATTGATCACAGGGAGGATGATGGTTGGCAAGTGGCCAATTAGAAGGAGACTATATGTAGCACTATATATACAGATCACATTCACATTGCCGAAAGTACAGTTCTCCGAACCACATTTTGCCAAGACCATAACTCCGAATTTACACTTCTCTGAAATGGCACTTTACCGAAACAGAAAAGAGTTAAACCACATTAACTAATTTTCTCTAATTTTTGCAGGGGGCAAGCCCCCCTGCACCCCCCCATGTGGGGAGGGGGCTGTTCCCCCCACCCCCCCTGCTAATTATATATACTTACTCCGAGATCGCACTACAGTGACAACAGTATATTTGTTCATACATACTGTAGTACGATCACAAAGTGCCGTTTCGGAGAAGTGTAAATTCTGACTTATGGTCATGGCAAAATGTGGTTAGGAGAACTGTACTTTCAGCAATGTGAATGGGAACTTATATATATATATATATATATATATATATATATATATATATATATATATACATGTGTGTGTGTATATATATATATATATATATATATATATATATAGATATATATATAGATATATATATATATGTTAAAGCATACACTTAAAGAAAGAAGTATTAAAGCTTCTAATTTCTTTTCATATTAATAAAATATTTAGCAAGGGATATGCTGTCTCCATCACATAGAAGAAAGCAGTCCTGAGTACGGCTCACATGACTCAAAATTGTCAGGTCCAGGTGCTGAATAAGCTGGCTGGGGTGGGACAAGAATAAAGAGGTGAAGCATGCTAATCTCAAATGGAAACCAGGGTGGGGGGGGGGCATCTTCATTCATGGAAAGAAGGGCTATACAGAACTCACCTGACAAGCCCTAGCATCACCCCATAGCACTCCCAATCCTTGGCAGTTTGTGGCCATGCACAGGGGATGGAAAAAATAATAAAAAAAATAATGGGTGCCTAGATAACGGTCATGCTACAGCCATGCACACTTCTCATAGAAGGGGAATGAATGGGTGACAGCAGCTGCTGCAGTAGAGTGATGGTCAGCAAGCAAAGAGGCAAAAAAAATAACTAAAACATAATTGGCAAATGATAAGAAGCATGCATACATTTCAGGAGTAATTTTACTAAACAAACTGGCAATCAAGTTATTCTAATTGTCATTTAAGCAATTACAGTGAGCATAAGATATCTGTAAATAGAAAAATTGTAATTTTTGCTGAAAAAAATGCCCCAGTTGCATATAATATGATATCAGACAAAATACAAACAGCTTACAAACTAATTCTCTTTTAAAAGCTCTCTTCAGAAGCAAATATTAATGCAATTGTTATAGGGAAGAAGGTTACATCTAGGGAAATGGCGCCTAAGCTATCCTACTAAAAATCACACCATGTTCAGCAATGTCCAGCCATAATGATACACAGACAGCTATGCTCTAATAAGTATGCAAATAACAGTGCTAGTATCCTTGTACAGAATGCCGTGATTTGTGTAAATAACATCCGTGCAAAAAGTACAACCACAGTAGTCACTGAAATGTATGGTTATAAAGTAACCTGAATGTAAGTGTTGGCATGAAATGTAATTCAGAAGGTAATCTCATTGTAAATGTTACTTTGAAAAGTTGTTTGTGGTCATGGCTAAAACAGTCTTTGGACTACTTCACTTAATTGTTCATCAAAGTTAAAAAAAAAATAAATAACTAATAAAAGAAACTTGTATAGTCTGGAAAAGTTTGTGAGTTCTTGGGTGTGGGATACAACTTGGTCATAAAATGGCAGGCAGTCTGTTGGTTGTCTATGCACTTTTGTTCCCAGCATGGAAGGCCGGCCAACATACATGGAAAGAATAGAGTTGTACTGTGACACTCCCAAAGCTTAAGTTACAAAACAAATCCTCAACCTTTTTTAATGCGAGTCCTGTGGTGTGGTTCCAATCTGGTGACAGTAAATTCAAGACTGTTCCAAGATATAATACAAGCTTTACAGGATCTTTTGAATCCAAAGCCATCCATACCAGTAAAGCAGTTTTGATTTTATGAAAGAGATCAATGAAAAGAGGAAATCACATCTCAGTATGCACCAGAATACTTCAAGATACACAGACTGGTAGTACATTCCCAGGTTCATGACAGAGGGCCTGCGAAAGGCACAATGATGTTTGATATACGCAAGCATTACAAATCACAAGGTTCATGGACTACTGCAAGAGATCTCCAACAACTGCAACAAGAACTGGAGAAGTACACTATTACCATGGTACTTAATAAACATACTCAAAGCCACCATGTTTTTGTTGTGGCAAAGATCCACATTATGGTAGTAACTAACAGCGCATAGAAAAGTTTTGAATGATGTTCCATAAGAAAGGTCATGCTGATATGATGTATAAATAGCAGCATGATTAACATTATACAAAAGAAAACACAAACATTTGAAGTGCATGAAATTATTCAAACATCATGTCTGTAAGTGATAATGCCTGTGAACTGTAAGCTGTTCAGTCTTCAGAGGTGCATAATCTAAATATTACAGAGTCATGGATGTAAACAGGCTGAAGAGGGAAGTAGGTATGGGATTAGAAATGTGAATAAATATGAACAAGCATTCAGATACACCATAGCCAAATGAAATGTTCTGTTTAAAACAGTATCAGTGACTGGTTATTGCCCAAAGAAATAATGAAGCTCTCAGTCAAGCCGCAGTGGTGCAGTGGTAGCATTGTCACCTCACAGCAAGAGGTTCTCCCATTTGATTCTCGGCTGAAGCACCTTCTGTGTGGAAGTCTGCATGTCCTCCTCATGGTTGAGTGGCATTCAAAAGGCATGCTTGAATGGGCATGTCTTCATTGAAGGTTGGGCATCAGACTGGCACCTCGGCACCGTAAAAATCTACTGCCAATCATTATTGGACCGGAGTTCCGCTGTGGCGGCCCCTAACCAGGAAAAGCCGAAAGAAGAACAAGTTACATTTCAAGATAAAATGGAAATGTTAGAGCTACATGTGTGGCCAAGAAAGAGTGATATTATTTGGCAGAGAACTGATATGGCAAGTGAGGTGAACTCAGGCTTTATCCTCAAGTAGCAGAGACATCACAAGATGGCTGCTGAAAGAGTGAAACTAAAAATGGTCACAGTGACAATAGGATTAAGTGTGCTGACAATGAAGAAAACAAACATCTAAAGTCCAAGTTAAGGAAAATTAGACTTCAATGTTGCAAACTAAACAGTTTTTGAAAGGAAAGTGCAGTCTTGTACCTACCATAAATGTAGATGTCCGATAGATATGCAACTACAGTCCTGACATATGGGTTGTCCTGCCTCAGGCAGCCCCTCGGTCGGCCGGATTCCAAAGTCTGGGTCCGGCGTCGGCTGATGTCGCCTCCTCCCCGACGTCAGAATGGCTGGAGTATAAAGGCATCCGCCGACGCCATCTTCTTCAGTGTTTCTTGCCCCAGATGCCAGGTGCCCTCCAAGGAAGGCTAAATTTTGTGAATGGATATACCAAAAAATTCCAAACATGCACAACAGTAATAAACAGATACACCATAACAGATATCCCCAGCAAAAAAGGAGAGGGGGAATGGACCCAAGGAAAAAGCAGAGGGGTAGGAGGGAGGGAAAACCTGACTGCAGTTGCATATCTATCGGACATCTACATTTATGGTAGGTACAAAACTGTACTATGTCCTTCAAGAATGCAACTGCAGTCCTGACATATGGGTTGAATACCATAGCCAAGCTGGGGTGGTAGGATCTAAGCAAGGGATGGTGTAGCTAGAAGACCCTGCAGGACTGCAGAAGCAAAGCCTGCTCGGGATCTGGAGTATAAAGGCAGGTTGTAGTGTTTGGTGAATGTATGCATGGAGCTCCATGTAGCAGCCTCTAGAATGTCCTTTGTAGCCACTCCTCTTAGGAAGGCTGTGGATGTGGCTATAGCTCTGGTTGAGTGTGGCCTGATATTGGCTGGCACACCCTTTCCATGGAACGAATAACAGAATCTGATGCAGTGTCCAATCCATTTTGAAATTGTTTGTTTGGAGACTGCCTTTCCTTGCACTCTGGCAGCATAGGCTACAAATAGTTGGTCAGACTTCCTGGTGGTCTTTGTTCTGTCCAAGTAGTAGCGTAATTGTCTGTGTATGTCTAAAGTATGCAGCAGCTTTTCCCCTTTATTTTGAGGCTTGGGAAAGAAAGTAGGCAGGTGAATTGCTTGATTTAGAGACACCCTGGATATCACTTTTGGCATGAATGAAGGATTGGTCCTGAGAGAAACTCTATCCTGATGAAAAATGAGAAAGGGAGGAACTGCCATGAGGGCCTGTATCTCCGAGACTCTTCTTGCTGAGGTAACTGCCAACAGGAAGACCATTTTCCAGGAGAGAAATTGCATTTCTGAAGATGCTGCTGGTTCAAAAGGAGGAAGAGTTAATTTTTCCAAGAAGTAGTTGAGGTCCCATGCAGGAACTGGTGGTTTTCTGGGAGGTTTGATATTCTTTATCCCTCTTAGAAACTGTTTTAGCAAGGGATGCGAAAACACAGGTGGGTCACAGTTGTAATTTGCTGAGATTGCTGAAGCGTGAATTTTAATGGAAGAATATGAGAGGCCACTATGAAACATTTCTGCCAAGTATTCTAATATCTGAGGTATGCTCATCACTGATGCATCCTGGCTCTTTTTGGCATTCCAGATGATGAATCTCTTCCACTTGGCCGAATAGTTTTTTCTGGTGGAAGGTCTGCGTGCTTCCAGCAAGATTTCATGAACCTTTTCGGAGAGGGGGACATGGATCAAAGTCAAGGAACCCTCCAGGCTGTCAGGTGTAATGTTTGCAGGTTTTGATGAACAGTCCTGTAATTGTGTTGAGTCAGGAGCAGAGGCCATTGGGGCAAGGGCCACGGTTTGGTGTGAGTTATGCTCAGTAGCAAGGGATACCAATGCTGCCTCGGCCAGTCTGGAGCTATCAATATTCCTTTTGGTTGCTCTGCTTTGATCTTCAGTAACACCTTGGTGAGTAATGGTAGAGGTGGGAATGCATAGATTTTCAGGGTATTCCAGCTAAAGGAGAGAGCATCCGTTCTCCAGGCTAGAGGGTGGTGTGTCCTTGAGCAGAACCTGTCCAGGTGGTGATTGAGATGAGAAGCAAAGAGATCTATGTCCGGTCTTCCCCATGCAGTTGTTATTTGTGAGAAAATGTGTGGATGTAGCATCCATTCATGTGGATCCATGAAATTTCTGCTCAACCTGTCTGCCAGAACATTGTCCTTTCCAGGAACAAACTGGGATTACAAATGGATGTTCAGTTTCAGGGACTTTTCCTAAAGAGCCATTGTGAGTCTGCAGAGGGGATACGAGTGAGTGCCTCCTTGTTTGTTTATATACCACATGACAGTGGTGTTGTCTGTCCTTATTAGCAGATGGCCTTGTTGAAGAGATTTTCCAAAGGCTTCTATTGCATGTATCACTGCCAACATCTCTTTTTGATTTATGTGCAGAGGCATTTCTGTGGGAGTCCATTGACCTTGAATGCATCTGCCCTCCATGTGTGCCCGCCATCCATGATCTGAGGCGTCCGTTGTAATGGTTTGACTTGCTTGAACTTTGTTGAAAGACATGCCTTGGTTTAAATGGCTTGCTTGAGCCCACCACAAAAATTCCCTTTGCAGGCATGGAATGAGTGGTATTACGTCCTCTAGGTTGTGGCTGTGTTGAGATCATAAGCTTTTTAGGTACCATTGTAGCTTTCTCATGTGTAGTCTTGCCAGAGGAATCAGAAGAATGCAAGATGCCATGAAACCCAGGGCCTGCAGGATCTTCCTTGCGGTCAGCTGGGTAAGTTTTGCTAGGCTTTTGAAGTAATCTGGTAAATGCTGTTGTTTCTCCTCTGTGAGGAAAGCCATTTGTGATTGTGTGTCCAGTTTTGCTCCTAGAAAAATAATCTTTTGGGATGGCAATAGTCTTGATTTTTGAATGTTGACAGTGTATCCCAAAGCCTGTAGCAACTGAATGACATAGTCCAAGTTTTTTATCAAGGTTTGTTTGCTGTCTGCTTGTATAAGGCAGTCGTCCAGGTAAGGGTATATTTGAATCCCCTGGAGTCTGCAATGTGCAACTACTGATGCCAGACATTTCGTGAATACTCGGAGCAGTAGATAAGCCAAACGGCAATGCTGAGAATTGATAATGCTCTGTTCCTGCAAGAAATCTGAGGTATCTTCTGCAACTGTGTCTGATTGGGACATGCAGGTATGCCTCCTTGAGGTCCAGAGTAACCAGCCAAAACCCCTTGCCCAGCATGGGAAGGAGTTGCTGTAATGTCAGCATTTTGAATTTTGGCACAATGAGAAAGGTGTTTAGAATGGACAAATCCAGTATAGGCCTCCATTGCTTTTCTTTTCTTGGAACAAGGAACAGTCTTGAATAGAATCCCTGGCCTTGTTCCTGAGGAGATACCTTTTCTATAGCTTTTATTTGTAACAGCTTTGAAACCTGTATGAGTGCCTCTGCCCTTTGATTTTGTGGCAGGTTTGGCATGCCTTGTCTCGTTGGTAAGGTATGGAAGTGGAACCTGCAACCTCTGTCTATTATGTCCAGAATCCATTTGTCCTTGGTTAAAATGTGCCAGTTCTTTGAGAATAAGGATAATTTTCCGCCTAGAGGTGCTTCTCTTTGAGCCTTGGTCGGCGGAGTGAAAGTCAAGTCATTGTGATTGTCCCTGTGGTGCAGGCGAACTCCCTGCACCACTTCTCTGATTTGGTGGTTGCCATTGGCGGCCCCTGTAGGAGCCTCGGTATTGCCCTCTACCTCGAGCACGCCTGTTTTTTCCCCTTTGAAACTTGTCTGAGTCTGGAAAGGACCAATTTTTTGAAGGCCAATTCCTGCTGAATCTGGGAGGCTGAACCTGGAGGAAATCCTTGACAGTCTGTACTGATTTTGCCTTTTCCTCAATAGACTTTAATACATCCTGTGCATTAGTACCGAAAAGCTTCTGTTTTTCCAGAGGTGCATCCAGGAGCTTGACTTTAACATGGTCTGGCAGTGGCTGTTCTTTCAACCAAGCATGTCTATGTATAACGGCCCCTGTCATGGCTGCCCTACATGAAGCCTCCAATGCATCATAACCACACTGAAGAAAATGATTGCTAACCTGCTGAGTGTTATGAACCAAATCCTGCAATGCCTTTCTATCTATAGGCTCAGGAGAGGCCAACTTTTTCTGCAAATCATCCATTAAGTAATCCTGGTACTGAAACATATGAAAAAGGCAGTTGAGTGACCTCATGGCAAGGGTGGAAGAGGTATAAACTTTTTTGCCCCATCTCTCTAGGGACCTAGCTTCCCTGTCAGCGGGCAGAGGGTTTTTGGCTGAGGAAGTAGCCACTCCTTTGGGGCCCTGTGAAATAGTTTCTAGATCCACTGAGTGGGCCTTAAAGAGATGCTTATGGGTTTCAGGGACCCTGTAATATCTGTCAGGCTTGATAGGAGCAGGAGGGAGTGAATCAGGCGAAGCACTGGAATCTGAGAATACATCATCAAGGACATCCAACACTGGAGGGATAGCTAAAGGTCTGTGTTGGGGTAGCTTAAGGAAGGTACGTATCCTTTTCCTGGAGTCAGAAAATTCCTGACCCTGCCACTGAAAATGTTCTCTCATGGAGTGGAGAACTTCGCCAAAAGAAATGTCCTCTGGAGGGGAGGCAGAGGGAATTGAATCCTCAGCATTCGAGTCCTCATAGGCCTGGAAGGATTCTTCCTGGGTATCTGAGTGCTCTGAATCCCCAGAGGCTTCATCTGAAGAGAGGGTGTCTGTCTGCTCAGTTCTAGGCCTTTTATCTGCAGGCGGCTGAGAACCTCTGTCTGGGTGCAGCTGAGAACCCCTGATAAGAGAGATTAGATCTGCAGCAAGAGTCATGATCTGTCTATCAGAAGAGGGGCCCTGAGAGATAGATTTAGGCTGGGCCTTGGCCTGGCTGGCAGCCTTGGCACGTGCAAAGGCCTTGATGGACATGGATATCGGAGGCCTAGCTGCCCCACGTGCAGGGGTAACCTTGTCCACAGGAATGGTGTCGGGTAAATCCAGAGCTTCGGTTTCTGGAGGAAAATCAACAACCGGCACCGTTAAAATCTCCGGGACCGAAGAACGCATTAAAGCGGTGTCGTCGGCCTGGGGCGGTGGAATTACCGCTTCCGAAGGGACCGATGCACTCACAGAGGGCTTAGGCGTGGTATCGGTGGATGACGCGGGCCGAGGATGTCAGTCCCGGTCCTTGCGTTTTTTGGTAGATTGTGCTGTCGGTTGTTCCGACGGCATGATATAAGCAAAAGATTCGCCAAAAAAGTCTTCAGCAAATTCTGCCCGGCGCCTGAGTGTGCGCTTATTAAAGCAAGCACAGGCAGCACAGGCTGAGACGTCGTGGTCTGGGCCCAGGCAAGGGAGGCAGTAAGAATGGAAGTCCTTATGAGGTATTTGTTTACCACAAGGCAAACAATTATTAACCTTTTCACTTTTTTCTGACATCGGCTGAGGCAAGAAAAAATGTTCCCCAACGGGGTACTTAGCTTTTAGATGACTTCGGTATTTGAAAACACAGGAGCTGACCGACCGCACTTGCAAACTGCTTCTGCTTCGGGCACTGCGTGGCAAGAAAGACTGAAGAAGATGGCATCAGCGGATGCCTTTATACTCCAGCCGTTCTGATGTCAGGGAGGAGGCGACATCAGCCGACGCAGGACTCAGACTTTGGAATCCGGCCGACCGAGGGGCTGCCTGAGGCAGGACAACCCATATGTCAGGACTGCAGTTGCATTCTTGAAGGACATCAGTTATTTCTCAAAAACAGACTCTGCAAGCATGTAAACAAAATGGAGAAGGATGGGGACATACCTAGTCAAGTCAGTAAGTTGAAATGTCAATCATACCAACCAAGCACTAGAGATGCTCCTGCATGAGATCTTAACAACCACTCAGTGATCTGCACGTGAGAAGACAAATAACTGAGAATAAACCTTTATGACACGTAAAGCCAGTGAAACTGCAGATATTTTGTTTTGTGAAAATGGTACAGTTCTATTCTAAAGACTTCTGAAAAATAAAACAACAACCATTACTGTTTCAAAATGTTCAACAGAAACTGCTGCTTGTCTGCATGCCCAGATTTATACTGTGCCAAATGCACAGGGCATGGTTAAAAATCCTAAAGATAACTTCTCAACAAACTTTTGCACACAATTAAATGTTACTGTAAATGCAAGACGGAGAAGTTCAAACACCAGTACCATGCAATTACCAGTAAAAGTCCAAACCTAACTTTCATTAAAATGAAATAAGCAAGCTGGACCTATTGAAATCATCTCGATAAACAGTACCCACAGAAAGACAGAGATGAGTAACCAAACTAATTTTTACCACTGGATGACTGATCAGACCTACAACCAAGATGGAATGAAGACCTCACAACGCACCAGAGAGAAGGAAGGCTGCCTTACCTATCATCAATGGAAGGACGACCATACTAACAACCAGACAGCTAGATGACAGATGATCTTGGCCATGGCAATCTCCACAGATTGATGGATGACCACACAGAAGCTTAAAATTTAAACAGCTCAGAAACTCTACTAAAACTTCTATACTATTGGACAAAAAAAACCTTCTTCTTTCAACTTCAACAAGCCAACCAACAAAATCCTCAGAAACTTTGGTCAGGAATCAATAGACTTCTTCATCCAGGCTGCTCTAAGACACCTACCCCTTCCGGAATTACCCAAGATACTTCCAAACATATTGCTGACTCCTTTAATAACTTTGTTACTGAAGCTATGCAGTCACTTGCTAACTCATACCTCCTGTATCCTCTACTTCACCCCCATCCTCCTATACCTCTACACCCACTTTCCAACTCCAACCCAGCCCTACATCCCTCATCTGTACCCTCCTTCAGAAACTCAAACCATCTATCCCTTCAGCTGACCTCTTACCTGCTAAGTATCTTCAAATAGCAGCCAATGTTATTGCTTATCCTATCTCTATCCTAATAAACAGAACCATTAAAGAAGGTACCATCCCATCTATCTGGAAAGTCTCATACATTATCCCCCTACACAAGGGTGGCAATTCAACAGAACTTTCCAACTTTCGTCTTATTGCCCTACTCTCGCCCATAGCTAAAATCATGGAAAAATGCATCCACAGTCAGTTACTAGACCACCTTCTCCTAAATGGCCTATTAGCCAGCTCTCACTATGGCTTTTGACCCTTCCATAGCACCACTACTGCCCTCCTGTCATTTTCTGACCACATTAACAAAAACCATAACAACTACACCCTGTCCTCTGCTATCTTTATTGATCTTTCAAAAGCATTCGACATGGTTAACCATCAACTACTCTTGAATCTTCTCAAGCCCCTCTCACTAGATACTCAAGCACTACAGTGGTTCAAGTCCTACTTAGATAACAGGCCACAATCAGTGCTTTGGGAAAACATCTGCCCCTCTTCCTGTCACCCTTGGTGTACCCCAAGGATCTATTTTATGCCCTCTTCTATTCTCCATCTTTATAAACGATCTATTAGTATCCCTCAAGCTGTAAATATACAATACGCTGATGACTCCACATTAATGTCCTCAGCTACAGGGCCTTCTGAACTGCAGTTCCTTACCCAAAATGTCTTTGAGCTTGTAGAAGAATGTTTTTTACAAAGCGGTCTCCTCCTCAACCCAAAAAAGACTAAACTACTAATATTTACTCCTACACAAAAATCCACCCCATTTTACTTCTCTATCAAATCCAAAAACAGCACAGTCACATCTCCTGACACTTCTACCAAACTCTTAGGAGTTACTATTGACCACAGCCTTAAATATGATACTCATATCAACTCCACAATAAAATCAGTTAACCATAAACTAGGCTCCCTCTACAAAATTAAACCCTTCCTTACTCCCACAGCCAGAACTACTATTGCCCACAACCACTTTATCTCTACTCTCTTTTATACCTCTCCTATATACACTAATGTATCTAAAACTAACCTCAACAAGCTTGCAATCTCCTACAACAGTATAGCCAGATTTGCTACCGGCTCCCCCTTTAGAACCCACCACTGCCAAAATCTGAATCAACTGGGTTGGCTTGAACTGCACAATCAGATTTTATTTCAATAACTAATTATTACCCATAAAATCCTTTATTATCCAGGTAAAACACCAATTCTCACAAATCTTATCAGCCCATATAACAGTCTTACAACTCTACGCTCAGCCAACAAACTACTGGTATCTATGCATAAACCCTACAATAAAGCAGGTGATTCCCTCTTCTCTAATGCAGTGGGTAAAAGCTGGAACCTACTTCCTTCTGAACTTACCTCTCTCTCCTCCTTTCAAAAACACACCTTTCAAAAAGAAACTTAAGCTATATCTAACTAGCCACTGGCCATGTCCCTGTACTAACCCAGACTAAGATTATCTCATCCTGTTATTATTATCATCTATTCCTTCCTTTGCTATTCCACCTCTACTCAGTTTTCACTTTAAAGTCCACTGCCTCTATGTAGGACGTATTCTACCCAAGTTAGACATACTGGACTTCTCCCCTGTCGCTCTGAGTTTCTACCCCTCAACTCATTTTCTCCCAACTCTGTTCTCTTTAAACTAGTCTCTCCTGCTGCTCCTTACTTAAAACTTTGTTCTGGAATCTCCCTCATCCTTCTGAATACTTCCTTCCCACAGTGATTGGGAAAAAAAAAGGGTGTCTTATTTTGTTCTACTTTCTTATATCACATATGCTTATTTACCTTGTAGCACATGTTTTGAATGACTAGTATCTTTAATTGAAGTTTAATGTTTTGAAACTGAATGTTTAATGTGCTGTTTGTTTTATGTGGAGCTTTTCTCCCCGGGCTTCTACTGAAAATGGACATATATCCAGTTAGACTAGCCCGGTCAACAAATGTAAAATAAATAAAATAAATAAAAATAGTAGATGGGCAGTGACACTGACAAAAAATTAAAGGGAGCTTTCAGACATATAATAACAAAAGCCAACATTTTTCCATTGCCAGTACATTGAGGCTAGATGACCGTCTAATCAGCAGTGCAGAGATCTGGACAAGGAACTCTTCCCAAAAATTGATCTTACCAGACAGAATTAGACAAGCCCTAGATCAAATCAGAAGTGCTGTCCTACATGATTGAGGCCAACAAAAGCCTAGTCAGGCTTCAGAGATGCAATGCTGAGCGCATGACGTGTCTAATGCCAGGTTCAGCAGGTGAGCTGAGAGGAGGAAGTATAATGGACTTAAATTTGTAATTATGCTAGTTCTGGGTGATGTCCTGAAGAGTTATCAAAAACAATGAGGAAACACTTACAGGTCCTTTACTTTACAGAATGATAATTTGTGAACACAAGTACAAGGTGTGCACACTATATATAACACAGATAAATATATGTGTGTGTGTGTGTGCATGTACATACACACACACACACATATATATATATATATATATATATATATATATATATATATATGTATATATATATATATATATATATATATATATAGTGGATATAAAAAGTGTACACACCCCTGCTAAAATGCCATGTTATAGTGATATAAAAAATGAGACCAGAATAAACCATTTCAAAACTTTTCCCACCTTTAATGTGACCTATAACCTGTATAATTCAATTGAAAAACAAACAAATCTGTTAGGGGGGAAAATAATAAAAAATGCACAATAAGCTGGTTGCATAAGTGTGCACACCCTTAAACTAATACTTTATTGAAGCACCTTTTGATTTAATTACAGCATTCAGTCTTCTTGGGTACACACCTGCCATCAATTAAAGAGACTCGGATTAATCTCAAATAAAGTTCAGCTGTCCTAAAAGGATTTTCCTGACATTTACTAAGTTGCCTGCTACAGCAAAAGCCATGGTTCATAACAGAGATTACAAAGCATCAAAGGGATCTCATTGTTGAAAGTTATCAGTCAGGAGAAGGGTACAAAAAAATTTCCATAGCATTGGATGTACCATGGAACACAGTGAAGACAGTCATCAAAAAGTAAAGAAAATATGGGATAACAGTGACGTTGCAAAGAACTGGACATCCATCCAAAATTGATGAAAAGACGAGACAAAAACTGGTCAGAGAGGCTGCCAAGAGACCTACAGCAACACTGAAGGAGCTGTAGGAATTTCTGGCAAGTACTGGTTGTGTACTACATGTGACAATAATCTCCTATATTCTCCATATATCTGGACTATGAGGTAGGGTTGCAAGACGGAAGCCTTTTCTTACACAGAAAAACATCCAGGCTCAGCTAAAATTTGCAAAACAATACATCAAGTCTTCCAAAAGCATGTGGGAAAATGTGTTATGGGCTGATGAGACCAAGGTTGAACCTTTTGGCCACAATTCCAAAAGGTATTTTTGGCGAAAAAACAACACTTTGCATCACCAAAAGAACACCATCGCCACGGTGAAGAACGGCAGTGGCAGTAATATCATGCTTTGGGGTTGCTTCTCTTCAGCTGGAACTGGGGCTTTAGTCAAGGTGCAGGGAATTATGAGCAGTTCCAAATACCAATCACTTTTGTCCCAAAACCTTCAGGCATCTGCTAGAAAGCTGAAGATGAAGAGGAATTTCACCTTTCAACACAACAATGACCTCAAGTATACATCCAAAAACAAAAGAATGGATTCACCAGATGAAAATGAAAGGTTTGGAATGGCCCAGCCAGAGCCCAGACCTAAATCCAATAGAAAATCTGTAAGGTGACCTGAAGGGGGCTGTGCACAAGAGATGCCCTTGCAATGTGACAGATTTGGAGCGCTTTTGCAAGGAAGAGCGGGCAAATATTGCCAAGTCAAGATGTGCCATGCTGACAGACTCCTATCCAAGAAAATTGAATGCTGTAATTAAATCAAAAGGTGAGTCAACTATATTAGTTTAAGGGTTTGCACACTTATGCAACCAGTTTATTGTACATTTTTTATTTTTTATATTTTTTCCCCTAACAGATTTATTTTTCAATTGAATTGTACAGGTTATAGGTCACATTAAAGGTGGGAAAAGTTTTGAAATGATTTATTGTTATCTCATTTTTTATACATCACAAAAACCTGGTATTTTAACAGGGGATGTGTAACCTTTTTATACCCACTGTGTGTGTGTGTGTGTGTGTGTGTGTGTGTGTGTGTGTGTGTGTGTGTGTGTGTGTGTATATATATATATATATATATATATATATATATATATATATGTGTGTGTGTGTGTGTATATATATATATATATATATATATATATATATATATATATATATATATATATATATATATATATATATATATATATATATATGGGTCTACTACTAATGCCCGAAACGATTTCCCGACAGAAAACTCACCGACGCCAGATGACCGACAGGTAAGTGTACCGACAGGATGATTTGCCGACAGCAGAAAGACCGACAAGGGAATGTGCGATCGCGGTAAGTGTGCGATGGTGACGGAGTTAGAGCGGTCAGGTAAGTGCTCGAGATTGTGGGATGTCGGGTTAGGCTGTGGGAAAGGTGAGTGTGTGTTCTGTCGGAGGTATGGTTCGGTAAGGTAAGTGTGTGCTAGTGAGGGACTGTAGTTTAGGGACGGGTTAAGTGAGTTAGGGTTAGGGTGCAGGTAGGTGAAGTGTGCGTTAGTGTCGGAGCTTGTGCTAGGGGTGGGTTAAGTGAGTTAGGGTTAGGTGCAGGTAGGTGATGTGTGCATTAGTGTCGGAGCTTGGGCTAGGGGTGGGTTAAGTGAGTTAGGGTTAGGGTGCAGGTAGGTGATGTGTGCGTTAGTGTCGGAGCTTGGGCTAGGGGTGGGTTAAGTGAGTTAGGGTTAGGGTGCAGGTAGGTGAAGTGTGCGATAGTGTCGGACCTTAGGGTTAGGGTTTGGGTCAGGGCTAGTGTGTATGCTATGTAGTGTCGCGTGTTGTTTACGCCCGTGTCGGTGTAATGGTGTTCGTGTAATGGTGTTCGTGTTTTGCGTTGTCGGGTTTGTGTGTTGTCGGTCATCTGGCCGGTGAGTTTTCTGTCGGGAATCGTGTCGGGAATTAGTAGTAGACCCATATATATATATATATATATATATGTATATATATATATATATATATATATATATATATATATATATATATATATATATATATATATATATATATATACACACGTATATATATATATATATATATATATATATATATATATACACACACACACACACACACACACACACACACACACATACGGGCCTATATTATAAATTCAAATGCTTAACTGTTTGAATCTCTAAAGAATGAACTTTTGTGATCGAACAGTTAAATGTTCAAATATATTTAAAAATTATATTAAAAAAAACACAAAGTAAAGGGTTTCCCATTTCCTACACTGTAGCGCGATCTTGGAGTTGGTATATTTAAGTAGCGGGGGGTGTGGGGTGCAGGGGGGCTTGCCTGGCAGTTTCATCCTTAGCATCTTTTTCCCAATATACTCTGCATCCCTCCTCAGCACATGTCTAAACCAAAGTAATCTTGCCTCTCTGGCTTTGTCTCCAAACCTTCCAACCTGGGCTGACCCTCTAATATACTTATTCCTAACCCTGTCCACCCTCGTCACACCCAGTGCAAATCTTAACATCTTTAACTCTGCCATGTCCAGCTCTGACTCCTGCCTTTTGTCAATGCCACTGTCTCCAACCCATATAACATAGCTGGTCTCACTACCCTCTTCCCTTTCACTCTTACTGGTACTAGTCTGTCACAAATCACTCCTGACACTCTTCTCCAACCAATCCATCCTGCCTGTACTCTCTTCTTCACCTCTCTTTCACACTCACCATTACTCTGAACTGTTGATCCCAAGTATTTAAACTCATCCACCTTCACCACCTCGACTCTCTGCATCCTCATCATTCCTCTATCCTCCCTTTCATTCACACACATATACTCTGTCTCAGTCCTGCTGATCTTCATTCCTCTTCTCTCTAGAGCATATCCACCTCTCCAGGGTCTCCTCCACCTGTTCCCTACTCTCACTACAGATCACAATGTCATCTGCAAACATCATAGTCTGATCTCGTCTGTCAACCTGTCCATCGCCATTGCAAATAAGAAAGAGCTCAGAGGTGATCCTTGATGTAATCCCATATATATATATATATATATATATATATATATATATATATATATATATATATATATATTAGGTTCATAAGTCTGTACTAGGCTAATGGCCCTGGGGCCTATGTAAGCCTAGCCAATAAGAATCCCTAGTATCATGTCAACAGACGTTAGTTCCCATTGCCTCGATCTAGCAGGATAGCTGAGGTTTATCCCCGAGGTGAATTTTCTATTTCCCATACACTCGTCAAGATTTCTTTTGAAGAGTGCCAGACAGGATCTCTGCTTGACGTGGATGGGGAGTCTGTTCCAGAGCATGGGCAGTCTCTGAGTAAGGAACCTATCCCTCCAGCATGTTCTATTTAATGTGGTAACAAGACTGAGGTCCCTGGAGCATGTGGCACAGCGGGATTGGGTTTTTTTTAGATGTAGCATGTCTAGCAGCTCTGGGTCAGATATGGCTTTGTAGGTTAAGCAGAGAATATAGCTGGAGTTTTTTTGAGTCTGTCAGTATAGGGCATGTGTTTAAGGCCTAAAATCCTTTTGGTGAGGTATTTTTGTGGCCTTTCCATCTGTTGCAGGTGTCTAGTGAGGTACATGCCAAAATGGGCATTGTATTCTATAATAGGTCTACTGAGGGACGATGGCCTCTTTCTTCCTAGATGAGAAACCCTGTGCGATGAGATGTGCCACATAAAAGGATTTTCTAACCACACTGGCTATGTGGTTGTCAAAAGAGAGGTTGCTATCAACCTGTGTTCCCAGATTTCTTATTACACCTTCTGAGTTAAGTGGAACACCGTAGATGTGGTAGCTCATGGGAAAAGAGTTTTTCCCAAAGGGAATAACGATGCATTTTTTGGCATTTAGTTTAAGGCCATGGTTCAGGCACCAGTCATTGATGTCAGTTTGTTCCACCTTAGGATATCTACGTCAGTTGGGAATTCTACAATGGCTCCCAGTTTGCAATCATCTGGAAACTTGGTCAGCCAGAGTCCTTTTATGTTGGCTTGAACTTCTGAGAAGTAGATGCCGAACAGAAGGGACCCAGGACAAATCCCTGTGGGACACCAGTTGTGGCTGGTCAGTAGTCCGATTTGGAGACTGCAACCTTCACAATGTGAGTTCTATCTGTGAGCCACTTAGCAACCCACCTTATGACATATGGGTTAATACCTAGATTAGTGAGTCTATCAATGATTCCTGAGTGGGGAATGGTATGAAAGGCCTTCGCAAGACTGAGTTATGCTGTGTGTACCACCTTGCCCTCGTCCACAGCTCTGGTGATGGACTCAAAGAAGCCTACCAGAATGAGCAGGCATGATCTACCCTTCACAAATCCGAACTGCGTGGGGTCCAGAGTTTGGAGGCCTCCTATATCCCTATTTATAAGGTCCACGATGATAGGCTCCACAGCCTTGCATATCAGACTAGTCAGGCTAATGAGGTGGTAGATTCTGGGGTCTGTAGTCGCTTCCCCTTTGTGGAATGGGATGACCATGGCCATTCGCCATTCAGTGGGTACAAAGCCTGAAGTGAGGCTGTGATTGAACAGGGCACTCAGGTGTGGTACCAGTTCATTTTGTAGCTCATGTAGGATGCACCCAGGGATATTATCAGGTCCCATGGAAGCTGTGTTGTTGGCTTTAGACAATGTGGTTTTAACCTGAGCAGCAGTAATATTAGGAACTTGACACTCCTTGGGAATTGTGATTGGCCCTTTGGGGGGTGAAAGGGTGGTAAAGTTTGCACTGAACCTATCAGCCAATATATTGGCAATGTCAGCTGGCTTGGAATGTGTGTTGCCATTATGCTGTAGCTCAGAGCAGACCTGAGTGTTGCCCTGAAGATTCTTGACATAACTATAGAATGCCTTGTGGTTGTCTTTAGTATTTGCTGCTATTTTGTTTTTATAGCTAACTTTAGAGGATTTGATGTATCTCAATTTTTTGCTAAGGCTAGCTAGGGATTTTTTCCAGTCTTGAGACTTTACCCTTTTCTATAACAGTCTCTTCCTTCTGTTGTAGAGTTTGTTTATGGTAGGGGACCAACAGATTGGCTTCCTTTTTTTGGAGGTAAGTATCTTGGTTCTGTCTGGGATGGCTCTATCCATGCACTTGTGAATGTGTTTGTACGGCACAATGGTGTGTGATTCAGCAGTTGGGCAGCTTTTTTCCAACTGCATGGGTGTTGTAAAGTTTGCCACCTCCATTTTTAGGAGCCCAAAGTTTGCTTTGGAGAAGTTTTTTTACAGTGATTTCCTTTACAGTGGGGGGGGGGGGTGTGTGTGTGGACATCCATGGTGATTAGATTGTGGTCAGATCTGACTAGGGAGGAGTTAATTTCAGGTGTAGCGCAGCAGTTGCTCATGTTAGTTATGACCAGATCGAGGATGTTGTTATCCCTAGTGGGGGTAAGAACAAGTTGGTCCAGGGCATTGGAATTTATGAATTCCAGGAATCGTTGAGCAAGTGAGTTAGTACTTGAGTAATTTTCCCAGTTTAAATAAGGGTAATTAAAGTCCCCCAGTATTAGGGAGTTGGGTTGCACTTTGGTATTTTTCAGGATGTTTAGGAATGTGGAGTAGGAGTCTTGGGACATGGTAGGGAACCTATAGCAGGCAACCACCTGCATTGCTGTCTTGCCCAGTGTTAGTTGTACCTGGAGTATCTCTGAAGTGTTGTGTTGAGATACTAGTCTGGAGGTGTGTATATCCTTTATTAATATGGAGACACCGCCGCCTTTAGTGCTTCGGTCCAGGTTTTGAGGCCTAAAGGTGTGGCATGAATTTTAGCCTAGTAGTGCAGGGGTGCTCTCTGGAGCCTTGAACCAGGTTTCAGTTACTGCACACACATCGATGTTCTCGATTTAAGGAGGGTTTTGAGTGAGTGTATTTTGAGATTCAAACTTTTAGCATTGAGTAGCATAGCTCTCAGATTCTGTTTAGTTGTAGCAGTTATGGTGGTACTTTTGAGATCAGGACATTGCCTAAAAAAGGCACTATAGGGGTGGCAAGCACCTTGGCCAGTATCCGGAATCCCAGGGGTGACAGATGCAGGGTATCTCTGGTGAAGCATTGAGGTCTGTCGATCATGTCATCCCAGGCAGACAGATACTAGATCCCCTTAGAATGACACCAGAAATTTAGCCAATTGTTGAAGTCAATCATTTATTTTCTGCTTGTACCGTGGTATCATTCTGGGTGATGGCTGGATACTACTTAGGGCTAGGGTCATACCTGCCTGAGCTGCATGGTCCGAGAGCTCCTCCATGTTTCTTTTTATGTAGTCCAGAGAAATATGTCTCGGGTCATTCACACCAACATGAACAATAACTGAGTCATATTTGTACCTGCTGTGGAGTGACCTGAGCGTGTGTGTTATGTGGCGGATCCTGGCGCCTGACAGGCAGCTAACTGTAACTTTCTCCTTGTTCAACCTGGTGAGTGGGACATCAGTGTGCCTTAGTATTGAATCATCTATAACTAATGTATTGAGTATACTGTGTTGCCTTAGGGGCTTTTTTTGGGTGGCACAATGTTCATGTGAACCATGTGTTGCACGGTTTGTACCATAATGTGGTGGTTGCTTGCTTGTCTGCCTTGGAGACCTCTGATGTTTGGGTAGATTTTTAATGAGAGCCTCCGCAAAGGTGGGTGTGTGTTTTGTGTTTCTATGTGAGGATTGTGGTGCTGTATGTTTTGGAGGACTGTGTGTTTCATGTGGTGTGGTGCAGGTGTTGACCTTCTCCCCTTGGCTGGCAAGTCCAGTCGTGGCATGAGAGTACTTTGCTTGCTTGGATATATAGGTGCATTTCTCACAAGTCTGAGTGTTGGGAGGTAGGAGGAGATGGTTGTCTGTGTACATGAGGCAGGCCTCATGACTGCCTTAGGATGCCCCGGTTCACCAGGTTACCAGGAGTGAGCACAGGGAACTGACCTTTAGACATACCTGGATGGGTGTTAACTTAATAGTACTGAAGTTGTTTAGTGCTGGTAGCAGTAAAAATGCTCCAGTAAATGCTACAAGAGGGTTTGAGCAAGTGTTAGACTTTGATACTCAAGTTGATATTCATATTCACACACACACATGTCTATATATCTATCTATATATGCATAAGTATATATATGTTTGCATACATTCCCTAAAATTGGCATGCAGAATCACTGATGCATTTATATCGATTTCTGTACATCAAAACTCACTTAAACTGAAAAAAAGCATCAAAAATCAAAAAATCATAACTACACCAAGTGTTCAATTTTTGCAATTGCCCAGCTACAAGAAAAAATAGCCCATATAACACCTTCAAGCATAATTTGTTTGAATACTGATACTGTTAGGGAAAGGGGTTTTGGTAAGGTAATGTGAAGTGTTGAGGTTAGGGACACATAGAGAGTTAGGGTTAGCAGTCATGAGTAAGAATGTACAGGAGGGCACACATATGTTTAAATTGCCCCGGTCCTCTTAAGGACTAAGTACAAGCATAAAATGTGCCCTAAACACCATTCTGTGACTATCTCAACGGCTACCTTATGAAGTAGGAAGCAAACTTGCAACTGGAGTAAACCAACTTCTTTTTTAATAGAGGGTTGAATTGGGAGTCCTTACAAATTCAACAGAACATCTGAACTTCACAGTAACTTGTGTCAGCTTGTTCTAAGGAAGGGTTTCACATTTTGTTTGAAAGTAGAAAAGCTTTCCTCTCACTTTGATGTCCTAAGGTAACTAGATTCAGGCTGCTGCCAGGACAGAGAGCTAAGGTGATATGTTTCACCATATGGGTAGGTGGATCAGTAGCTAACAGAGTGATCTGGAATTTGACAGCAGTTTACCTCAAAGACAGGATGTTTTTTTTATGAAAAATCTGTGGTTGCAGTTGATTTTTAGTGACAGCACAAAGCTTCTTCTACCATAAAACAGAATTTGCCATGCTGCTGAAGAGATTCAGTAATGTCCTGAATATCACAGCAGAAGAGGAGCTGACTTCTACAAAAGGCATAGAAGAATCATCTGTCAGAATGCCTTATGTACAGAGGTAAATTCAAGCAAACCATGCAGTTCATGCAAATCTGTCCCGACAAAGGTCAAGATATAGTCTTATGCACAACTAACTGCAACTGGTCACATCAAAATTAATCTGGAAGACAATGAAAAGAAAACTCTCTAGCATCTTAGTCTGGTAAGAGATGCTGTCCAGTGTTTAAGCCACCATAAGAGATGGATAATGGAGGGACATGACAACTACAGATCTTATTCCTAAATTCAGCAAGGAAATTGAATGTGTACTCAGTGTAAGAGACTCCAAATGCTGTGTGTTATACATCTGTGCTGGACAGCATAAAAGATAAAGAAATCTGCCTCTGGAATCTTTTTTAGTAAAAAAAGAAAATTTGCTTCTGTCTTACAAAGGTGATCTACTTTTTAAGAACTGACAGAGACAGGCTGTTTTCAGGTTCCACATAGAATATCAAACCAGAGAAGTCCTAAATAAATGTTGACCCATTCTTCCACACGTCCCTGTCTAGGGCAAACATTCAGCCTCTTCTTAAAAGAGCAGGAATGCTCAGGTCAATCCAAAATGTTTCTTGTCATCTAGAAGGACTCCACAAATGGCATCCTGGAGGACCAAATGAAATGAGGAAACGGAGCAAAGTACTGCGACATAACTGACATAATATATGCAGAAATGAGTACCACCACAGGAATGGTATACACACACACACACACACACACACACACACACACACACACACACACACACACACACACACACACACACTGAAAATGCAGAAGAGTGAACATAAAATATTGCTCTTCTCCTTTAAACGTGCAACCCCGATGTGGAGGCAAGCCCACCACAACCCTGAAAGTACAGTTTTGTACCTACCATAAATGTAGATTTTCGAGTGCTAATACAGCTGCAGTCATAACAGATGGGTTCTCCTGCCATCAGGTGGGTCCTCGGTCAGCCGAATTCCAAAGTCTAGGTCCGGCGTAGGTTGTCGTCGCTTCTTCCCTAACGTCAGTGCGACAGGGGTATAAAGGAACCAGCCGACGCCATTTTCTTCAGTTTTTCTAGCCCCAGATGTCAGGTGCCCCCAGAAGGAAGGCAATACATAAATTTATGTAATAAAGCAATGCAATATAATCAAAATACAGTAGTTGCAAGCAAATACACCATAAATGAATACCCCAATCAGGTTGTATGAGGAGGTGTTAGCCAATAGGCCTGTCCCAAGAGAGGAAGGAGGGAGGGAAACCTGGACTGCAGCTGTATTAGCACTCGAACATCTACATTTATGGTAGGTACAAAACTGTACTATGTTCATCGTGCATACAGCTGCAATCATAACAGATGGGTAGAATCCCAAAGCTAAGAAAGGGGTGGTAGGCACTAGGTGGAACTAGGAGGAGCCAGGATGCCCTGCAAGACTGCAATGGCGAAGCCTGCTCTAGTTTTGGAGTATAATGGTAGGTGGTAGTGCTTGGAGAAGGTATGCACAGAACTCCAAGTGGCTGCTTCCAAAATATCTTTGGTAGGAACTCCTTTGAGGAAAGCTGCAGAGGTAGCTGTGACCCTTGTGGAGTGAGATTTGATGCCTGCAGGTACAGTTTTACCATGAAAAGAGTAACAAAAGCGTATGCAGTGGGCTATCCATTTTGAGATTGTCTGTTTGGAAATTGGCTTCCCTTGAGCTCCTATAGCATAGGACACAAAGAGCTGTTCTGTTTTTCTGAAAGGCTTTGTTCTGTCCAAATAATAACGCAGCTGCCTGTGGATGTCCAAGGAATGTAGTAGTCTCTCCCCTTTGTTTTGAGGATTAGGGTAAAAGGTAGGTAAGTGGATAGCCTGATTCAAAGCTACCCTGGATACCACCTTTGGCATAAAGGACGGGTTGGTTCGTAAGGAGACTCTGTCCTGATGGAAGATGATAAAAGGCTGCACAGCCATGAGGGCTTGTAGTTCCAATACCCTGCGAGCTGAGGTGATAGCCAGAAGGAAAGCTGTTTTCCAGGACAAATATTGCAAGTCTGTTGAGGCAGCTGGCTCAAAAGGAGGCAAGGTCAGCTTTTCTAGAATGAAATTGATGTCCCAAGCAGGTATTGGTTGTTTCCTTGGGGGTTTTATATTCTTAGCCCCTCTGAGGAACTGTCTTAAGAGGAGGTGAGAGAATAAAAGTGGATCAGTGTTGTATTCTGCAGAAATGGCTGAGGCATGGATTTTGATGGAGGAAAATGAAAGTCCACTGCTTAGCAGCTCAGCTAAATACTGTAATATTTGAGGTAAATTCAGTTTTCCAGGATTCTGGCCCTTTTTCTCATTCCAGGCACAAAACCGTTTCCATTTTGCGGAGCAAGCTTTTCTAGTAGACAGCCTTCTGGCCTCCAAAATGACATCCTGCTCCTCCTTGGAGAGTAGGGTCTGTTGTGATGTTAAGGAATCTTCCATGCGGCCAGATTGAGTGTTTTCAGCTGACTGTGAAGAGTTTTGAAGATGTGCTGAGTCAGAAGAAGAGGCATTAGAGGTAGGGTCCATGGTGGGGAATGCGTCAGGCTCCTCAGGAGTGGGTACCAGTGCTGTCTTGGCCAGTCTGGAGCAACGAGAATCATCTTTGGTCTGTCTGCTCTGGTTTTTAATAGAACTTTGGGCAGCAGAGGAAGAGGCGGGAAGGCAAAAACTGTCATTGTTGTCCAACTGAAAGAGAGAGCGTCCACTCTCCAGGCCTGTGGATGAAAAGTCCTTGAGCAGAATTTTGTCAATTGGTGATTTTTGTGGGAGGCAAAGAGATCTATGTCTGGCCTTCCCCATGCTTGTATTATCTCTGTAAAAACTTGAGGATGCAACTTCCATTCGTTTGGATCTGTCATTTCTGTTCAGGTTGTCTGCCCGCATGTTTTCCTTGCCTGGCAAGTACTGTGCTTGAAGTTCGATTTGTAATTCCAGAGCCATGTTCCAAAGTGACATGGCCAGCCTGCATAGGGGGTATGAATGGGTTCCTCCCTGTTTGTTTATGTACCACATTACTGTGGTGTTGTCTGTCCTTATCAATAGTTGACCTGGATGCAGAAGGTCTTTGAAAGCTATAATAGCATTTATTACTGCTAGCATTTCCTTTTGATTGATGTGAAGGCGCTTTTCTTTTTGGGACCATTTGCCCTGAATGCACCGATCTGTCATGTGCGCCCCCCAGGCGTAGTCCGAGGCGTCTGTTGTGATGACTTGATTTGCTTGAGTCTTGCAGAATGGGAGACCTGTGTTTGTTTGGCATGCTTGAGCCCACCTCAGAAATTCCTTTTGAAGACATGGAATTAGTGGTATTATTGCTTCCAAACTGTGGCTGTGTTGAGACCATAGGTTTTTCAGGTACCATTGAAGTTTCCTCATATGCAGCTTTGCACATGGGATTAGTAGGATGCAAGATGCCATGAATCCCAGAGCCTGCAGGATTTTCCTTGCAGTCAGCCTGGTGAAATTTGCTAGTTTTCTGAAGTATTGAGTTAGTTGCCCCTGTTTCTCAGGCCATCTGGGTGTTTGTGTCCAAGTTGGCACCCAGGAAAATTATTTTCTGAGAGGGTATTAGCCTTGATTTCTTTTTGTTGACTGTGTATCCCAGAGAATTCAACAACATTATTACAAAAGCCAGATGTTTCAGAAGTATGTGCTTGCTGTCTGCTTGGATCAGGCAGTCGTCCAAATATGGGTATATTTGTATCCCTTGAAGTCTGCAGTAGGCAATTACTGATGCCAGGCATTTCGTGAATACTCTGGGCGCAGTAGATAAGCCAAAGGGCAATGCAGAGAATTGATAATGGGTTGAACCTGCAAGAAATCTAAGGTATCTTCTTCAATTTTGTCTGATTGGGACATGCAGGTATGCCTCCTTGAGGTCCAATGTTACCAGCCAAGACTCCTTGCCCAGCATGGGAAGAAGCTGCTGTAATGTGAGTATCTTGAATTTTGGTACGAGTATAAATGTGTTTAGGATGGATAGGTCCAAAATAGGTCTCCAATCTTTTCCCTTCCTTGGTACCAGGAATAGTCTGGAATAAAAACTGTGACCTTGTTCTTGAGTAGGTACCTCTTGAATAGCTTTCATGTCCATGAGATCTGAAATTTGTCTTTGTGCCTCTGCCCTTTGATTGTGTGGCAGGTTTGGCATGCCTCTCATTTTTGGAAGGGTGTAAAAATGGAATCTGTAGCCTCTGTTTATAATGTCCAGGATCCATTTGTCTTTTGTGACAATATGCCAATTTTTCGAAAATAATGCCAGTTTTCCGCCTAAGGGTGCTGCCATTTGAGCCTTGCTTGGCATGCAAAGGGGAAAGTCATTGGGCTTGCTTTCTGAATGGCTGCAAACTATCCTCACCACCTCTTTGTGTAGGAGCTTGCCATTGTCTGCCTCTAAACGATCCTTGAGATTGCCCTCTGCCCCTCGGGCGCCTGTATCTACCTCTTTGGGGTCTGTCCGTGGTTGGAAAGGACCGATTTTTGGAAGGCCAATTTCTACTGAAACGTGGAGGCTGTACCTGTAGAAAATCTTTCACTGTTTGCATTGATTTAGCCTTTTCTTCCATTTTTTTAATACCTCCTCAGCTTTAACACCAAATAATACATCCTTTTGTAGAGGGGCATCTAGTAATTTAGCTTTGACATGATCTGGTAAGGTTTGCTCCTTGAGCCAGGCATGTCTACGTATGACTGATCCTGTAACAGCAGCTCTACATGAGGCCTCTAGTGCATCAAAACCACATTGCAAGGTATGTTTACCCACTTGTTCTGCACTATGCATGAAATCCTGCAACTCCTTCAAGTCTGGTTGTTCAGGTTGTGACATTTTGCTTCTCAACTGTGATAACAGAAACTGTTGGTACTTTAACATATGGAACTGGCAGTTTAATGCCCTCATGGTTAAGGTGGCCGAGGTGTATACCTTTTTTCCCCACCTTTCTAAAGATCTGGAATCTCTCTCGGAAGGTAATGGATTTTTTAGCAGTGGAGACCTTAATACCCTTGGGGCCCTGTGAGATAGTTTCTGGTCAGCCGCATGGCTTTTGTATAGAAATTGGTGTGAGTCAGGAACCCGGTAGTACCTGTCAGGCTTGACTGGGGCTGGAGGTAAAGAATCCGGGTTAAGGCAGGCCTCCGAATACACATCATCTAGTATGTCTAAGACAGGAGGTATAGCCAGAGGCCTGTGCTGAGGTAGCAAGAGAAAATCCCTAAGCCTTTTCTTGGAATCTGAATACTCTTGGCCTTCCCAGTGGAAGTGTTCCTTTAAGGTATGCAAGGTTTCCACAAATGAGTAATCCTCTGGGGGGGAGACAGAGGGAATGGACTCCTCTGCATCAGAATCTTCAAAAGGGGAGTAAGAATGTTCCTGTTCATCCGAGTGCTCTGAAATAATGGAGGCCTGGTCAGAGGAGGGGGATTCTTCCTCCACTCTGGGCCTTTTGTCCGGGGGGGGGTTGAGAACCCCTGATAAGAGCAATTAAATCCTCAGCCATTTTAAGCATCTGCTTTTTAAGCATGGGGCCTGGAGAAGGGCCCTGTGTAGCTGGTCTCTTAGAATGCATGGCTGCTTTAGACTTAGTGAAAGCCTTGATGGAAAAAGAAGAGGAAGGTCTGAAGACACCTTGAGAGGAAGCAGACCTGTCTACATTTTGAGTTTCACCCCCAAGAGTGGCTTCGGTATCTGTAGTCGGGGTGTGGGCCGAGGAGCCTGCGACCTCGGGCACAGAAGACACCGCCAATGAAGTGTCATCGGTAGGCAGGGGCTGCGTAGGCACCTCACTGAGAACCGGACCACCTGTAGTCGGCTTTGGCGTGGTGTCAGTAGAGGCCGCGGACCTCGTGTGTCGGTCCTTATCTTTGCATTTTTTAGATAAAACTGGAGTCGAAGTATCCGACGACATAATATAGTTAAATTTTTTGCCAAAATAGTGCTGGGCGAACTCCGCCCGACACTTAATGGTGCGTTTGTTGAATGTAGCACAAAAACGACAGACCAAGACGTCGTGGTCTGGGCCTAAGCAAGGAATGCAGAGGGAATGAAAATCCTTATGCGGTATTTGCTTCCCACATGAAATACAATTATTAACTTTGTCTGACATCGGTCTGAGGCAAGAAAAGTTTCCCCAACGGGGTACTTAGCTTTCAAGAAGACTTCGGTTGCAAAATTTTCGTAATTTCAGGAGCTGGCCGACCGGCACTTGCGAACTGTTTCTGCTTCAGGCACCACGCGGCAAGAAAGACTGAAGAAAATAGCGTCGGCTGGTTCCTTTATACCCCTGTCGCACTGACGTCAGGGAAGAAGCTACGACAACCGACGCCGGACCTAGACTTTGGAATTTGGCCGACCGAGGACCCGCCTGATGGCAGGAGAACCCATCTGTTATGACTGCAGCTGTATGCACGATGAACATCTTATATACAGCATCTCCAAGATCACTGTAACTTGGAGAAAAAGGAATATTCTTAGAAATGGCCACCTTAGACTTATTATATACAAGTCAATTTTTCAGCCATTCAGTCTTCACATTTCAAAACTTACTGACTGGGTCCCAACATGTCAAATAGTCACCCTTTGGTTAACAGGGAAGCCTTTGCCAGACAAATATTGTATACCCACATAAGTATACTATCTCTACCCGATACACCTACAGACAGTCTCAAGTCAGCTGCCAGCAGGCCAGAAAAAGTTTTCAATTATCAGTTGTCAGTGCAGGTGCCACCAGTAACAAACTTCATTTGAAATTAATCACTTTTTCAAACTCAAACATGAAATCAAAACCAACAGTGGAAACCCTGGTGTACTGAAATAAACCCAAGTATAAGCCACAAAGGTCTGAGAACAAAACCACATGGTGGCAGTCCCTCTGGAAAAAGGTGTGAGGTGATGTTGGTTATCATTTCTACATGCAATTCAATCCCAAAATCAGAGGTCAGGCAGTAAGTTTCACACTGCATGTTTAATGGGTGAGGTGACTCACTGGCTGTAGCTGTAGCAGCTGACCTCATGGATATGGCAAGCAGTAAATCTTGAAAACAGTCAAACCTGGAAGTTTGTTTCCCCTTGCCTTTTTGTCTGTCTGTTTAATGGTAGGTGTTCTAATTCACTTAATAACCAAGTAAATAAATTTGTCCCTTAAAGCTATGACCTGGTACAAAAAGGCAAGAGTAAGTACACTAAATATACAAGGAATTTACAGCAGTCAATCCAACCAGCACAATTCTGTGACGCAGAAGGAAACCAGAGTATCAGGAGAAAATCCATGCAGGTAAAGAGGAATATTCAACATCTACACAGTATTCAGTGAAAGTTGGGCAGCACTGAACCCAGACCTTGGATCTGTGATGCAGAAACAGAACCACTGAACTGTTGTGCTGCTGTTCTTAGACTGGTAACCCTCCAAATATTTCTGCAGACTATCCTCTTTCCTGTGCCTATCTCGCAACTCAGTGTCACCACTTCTGCAAGGCAGTTAGTGCAGGTGAGGGCCTCGAGCTTTGCCTACTAACAGGAAGTGATGCTGTTAAACTACTGGTATTGATAGCAGTAAAGATATCATGCAAAGGTCCACAGCAAACAGGTAAAGCTGGTGATACTGCTGCTCTGCAACTTGGATAACACATGCATACTCAAGTAAGTCTGAATGGCTTAGGCCCAGACGACTACTACAGCAATGAATGATGGCACTTACCACTCATGACTGCCTTGAGGAGATCCAAGCTGTAATCTGTAGGAAAGAACTGAAGACAGTGGCAATGAGCATATCCCTCATCCCAAGCACAGGGAATGACAGCACATGTCATGACAAAGGGTGGCTCTGGTGTGACTTTTATATCACATCCTAATCACAGAGGAATTATGTCATTGAATGGATCCACATCTTATGTCTTCTCAAAATAATGCCTGATGATCATAAATGGTGAATCGATAGTGATATATTAGGTGTCAACCTTAGTTTTCACACAAGCTTTGAGAAGTTCTTCCCCTTCCCCTGAAATCTGCTCCTGTAATTTATGAAGGCCACACATAAAATGTATCTACATACTGCACAGTTCCAACCATAACCTATGCCATAATCATAATGGTACAAGTCTTTCCAAGCAAGAAAAGGTGGTTGCTGGTGACAAAAGGGGAAAAAATTCCCCACTTACTGAAGGAATAGCCAATAAAAGGACCATTATTTAAAAACAGGTGACAGCTATACCAACTGAGAAAAGCATCCCCAGCCCATAAAGGAATGGTTAACAGAATGGCTTTGAATGGTCACTTACATGCAGGTGTGTCACTGGAGCCAGACTAGAAGATTGGTCAAGAACATTCATTAATGTGCCTACTATTTATCCCAAAAGGATTTTACAAACTTCCCTTATATGCCAAGATAATCAGCATTGAAAACACTACCACCACCACCACCTACATAAGCCCGATATAGTTTAAACATTTATGAAAAGCAATACCAAAAGCACGCCAGCTTCTTTCACCTTAAGACAAGTTATTTCTTCCTCAGTACACCATATGGACATGAAAGACAGTTTGCTCTGCAAAGTTACTGTTCTCCAAGAAGTTTTTCTGTTAAATGCAATGCAGAGCTGTTTAAACTATACAGAATTGAAGCCCATCTCAGATGATCTTAACCTATTTATGATACATTTATACCTGCCACTTTTAAACTTATTTAAAAAATGTATCTGAAGTATGGGATACAATGTGCCAGTGTTCAAGACAAGACTCTTCAGATATACCAGAGCAGATTTTACTGTACTCTGTTCATATTATCACTTTACCCAAATTACTATTTTCTAACAAGCACTCATATAACTAAAGACTAATTCTCCTGGTGGCAGACATTTTTAATTCACAAATCTACAAAACTGCACATGGCAGCAGAGAACAGATGAAAGCTTTGGGGCCAGAGAAACAAAATTTTAAGTGACAGCCCAGCATCTAATAAGGCCTCCCTTGCATACAGCAAGGTTCTCATAGAATGTTTAATCCTCAAATACATACAGGAAGCTCCTGTGCTTTGTCAAGATAGACAGCCAATATGGCAGCCGACGGTTCTTCATTCTTCTGGGAAGCGATCGCCATGTTGGTTTGGAGAACCTATGGAAGTGAAAGAAGTTCTGTAATTTCAATAAGTACTTTGCTATGATATATTATAAATCACTAACTGGCCTCCATGAACCCCCCCCCCCCCCACAGTAAAAATTTACAGCACTACATTTTTACAGACAAGTGTAAGTTATAATCACTGATTTCCATCAAATGAACTGGTGTGTGTGTGTGTGTGTGTGTGTGTGTGTGTGTGTGTGTGTGTGTGTGTGTGTGTGTGTGTGTGTGTGTGTGTGTGTGTGTGTGTGTGTGTGTGCAACTGTCTACTAACATGCAGCAAGCAGTATAGACTGTCATCCATATAGAGAGTTCACAAAGTTTAGGACACAAGGTATAATAATGCCATCTGAGAGCCAGTGCTTTCTAACACATTTCAACTGCAGCATTAGACAACACGATACTACAACTGATCTAATCCAAGACATGCATTACATGGTCAAAGAACATGCAACACATCCCAACCATTACCTCATCCAGTTTTGATGCCTCCGTAATCAGAGAAAGCCACTCCATCCGCAGGTGAATTTTTCCCTTCTCTACATCATTCAATGTGAACCACTGAAAAACAGAAGGAATACAGTCAAAAACTTTGCGGAGTGGACAACAATTATTTGGCCATAGCAGCAACTAAAAAAAAATAAATCTATGCTCATTTAAAAAACAGGAAGATAACTGTATACTTTTAAGTGTGTAGCACATGGAATTGATACTCGTGTGTGTACAGATGCATTTCTTTCTTTCATTTTTTCCCAGCAAGTTTTACAAATACCAGACTCAGGCAGGAAGTAAGCCTTATTTTTCTTGTTTCTGTGTTTGTGGTCTGTCAGAAGGGGTAAGTTGTTACTGGAAACTGCCAATTAGCATTACTGAGTCTGTGGGGAACACTGAGCACCCTTATGTAATTTGGCTTCTTCTTAAAAGAAGGGACACCTTCACTCAGACTTGGAGCTGCTGCTGCTTTCTGCTTACTGACTGAATTTTTAAATCATCTATATACAGGTTCTGTTTCCTTCCTAGTTTTATATATTATATGAAAATGTATTTGTGAGGTTTGTTTGTGTTAAAATGTATCACCAGCATATCCTGCTGGAAGGAAAAGAAATGTACAAGCATTATTGTAACTGTTTAAATGTATACACTATAACAGCATATGCTGGGAGAAAAGAGATCAATCCATCTGACTTTGAAAAACTATTCTTGAAATTAAATTACTTTATGAGTGTGATGATATGGGCAAGTGCCAGCATAGCCAGCTGGAGTTTTGAAAAGAATGATATGACCTTTGAATATCAAACTGATTTATACAAGATGCTTGTGTTGCAGATGTATTAGAACTGTATGTCATTTGCATATCAAACTGATTTGTACATATAAAAATGATGATCGACCGGACTGGCCAACAATGTAACAACAGGATAATCCAAAATCAGTCACAGTCACCAAGATATGCACTGAACACAAGGGCACGTACGAAATACTTTGGTACAAAATTTATTGACATCTACAACGATACTGGTTGAGCGCTTTCATCTACTGATAGTAGATTTCATGAGAACCAACATTAACAGCCACTACTCACTTTTTATGTGGCTTTAAACCAATCACAAACTTAAAACATTTCCTACCCTATGTATACTAATTAACTATTTAAAGTGCTCAGTGCATTAATTCCAGAACGACTACCTATCTAATATAACTTTAATACCTTGTACTAACACCTTTAAATTTAAACCTGTTCAAATTATCATATTTAATAAACGATGCCTAAATTGTATTAATTTACTAATAAAACAGACTTTAAAAAATATATTTTCCTTAAAAAACATTTAAAAAAAATACATAAAAAGATATTGCCCACCCTAATGTACTTCATATTTATATTACCATAAGCATGATCCCCTTGTAATCATATAACAATTATACTATTAACTATTACTGTTTGATGTTCCTAATACTTTACACTCAACTATTATTCTCTAATACTGGCTTAATAGAGATAGTATCATTAAGTCCAGGATATTCAGACGCATTAAGTTTAATTTGCCATCTTGTCTCCCTCTCTCTCAATAATAATTTTATATTGCCTCCCTTAGGGTTAGGTTTAATACACTCCAATATCCCAAAATTAAAAGAATTACATACCCTATTTCCATTAAGATGTCTCCATAGGGCATGTTTTGTATCCTCCCTTTTTATCTTATAATAATGCTCATACATTCTATTCCTCAGACATCTAACTGTCATCCCCACATAGTAACAAGGACATTTTGTACACTTCGCTAGGTAAACCACGTGGAGTGTCCTACAGTTACCTTTTCTGAATTTTATTTTTGTATTGTGAACATCTTCCAATGTAATCGACGGTGCTGACATAATATATTTACACTGATTACAACTCCCACATCAAGTGGTACGTGTATCCTGCTGTACATATTTGGAATTGTTTTTCTTCCCTAGTCTCATCTTGAGATTGTTCCCATTCCTATATACAAATTTGGGTCCATCTCCCACTACCTTAAATACACTCTCCTCAGTTTTTAAGATATTCCAATTATTCTGTATTATCCCAGTATTCGGATATGTTATTGGAGATGGACAATATAGGTAAAATGTTTGAAGTTAGGGGATATCCGAAGGAGATGATTTTGGGCATTATGGAATATGTAAAGAAAGAATGGGGGAAAAAATACAAGCCCATATTAGGAGAAGCGAATGGGGTTATCAATGGACATAAAAGATCCTCGGAAACGAAAGAATATATCCGAGCATGTATTGTACAATATGCCCCTGAAGTAAATGGCATCAAAAAAATAATACAGAAGTAGGACACCCCACGTGGTTTACCTAGCGAAGTGAACGAAATGTCCTTGTTACTATGTGGGGATGACAGTTAGATGTCTGAGGAATAGAATGTATGAGCATTATTATAAGATAAAAAGGGAGGATACAAAACATGCCCTATGGAGACATCTTAATGCAAGTAGGGTATTAAGTGGGAAGAAAGCGCTTAACCTGAAGTTTTTTATTATTTTGTGGAATAAAATTGGATTCAACTGCTGTGGTGTCTACAGTTCCTTGGTTACATAGTTTCTGGTCCAGTTGGTGTTATTACAGTATACAATACCCCAAGCAGGCCTGCAAAAAGTGCACCAAATGTAAAAGTAGAAAACCAAACCGGGAGGGGGATAGAAAAAGAGATAACTATAACTAGTAGTATAAGATAAAGGGTTAACCCAAAGAAAACAAGTCCCAAGAATAAAACACTTACTAAGACGAGCTGAGCAATCTACGTCTGTCTTGCTGAAGCGGCAAACAAGATCTGAGCAGTTAGAGGGCAGCAGAGTATCATGGGAGGGGAGGAGCTTGAGCTAAGCCGTTTGTGTACACTGGCTCAAATCCGATATTGGATCCAAGACCCTAACGTGAGGAATGGTGACTAAGATAACATCAGATAGTTGAGTTTAAAATGGAATATCCTTTAATGAAACATACAAACAAGCAGTCCTAGTTGAGTAAAGTGAAAAGCATTAAAGACATTCATTATTTATATATAATCAGGTTATTTGGAGCAAGGGAGTGGTTACAGAGGGTAGTTCTGTTAAAAGCAATAAAGGTATTCACTCAATCCTTTAAACAAATCCCCCTTCTCCCTTAACACCATAGTGTAAACTGAGACTGTGCTACCTTAGAACTGAAACTAAAAAGCTAGAGAAAAATTCAAATATATAAGAACAGCTTATTAAGGCTAAGCTACTAATCCAAACTTTATTAATTAAGAAACTAATTCACTAACAAAATGACTAACTAACTAATGAAAAGATCTACCACTATACATCTATCAGAATAAATATTAATACTTATAAGCTGAAACACTTTTAACAAAGACTGCTTTCATATCAAATAAATACTTCAGCAGGTATCTGTGTAAAAACATATAATATTAATGAACATGTGCATAAATGTAGAAGTGAACACCTAAATAGGTTGAAAACCATAGTTATAATTGCTAAGGTGGAATATAGTGCAAAATGTTAAAAATAAAGCAATAAGGCCTTGAGGATCTGTTCAAGTGTGGCATCTAAGAAAGCACTTGGTTTGAATGAGTAAAAGTGCACTCAAGAATATCAGAAAACAACAGCAATGCCAGTTAATTTCATTCTAAAATATTTAGAGTGTTTGATATTTGTTTATAAAAATATTAGCATGGAATGTCAGCATTAATCAGTCCCATGCCAGACTTTTAATAGTCTTTTAAACAGTGGGGCAGTTTTCTGAGTTGTAGTATGCTTTTTAAGGAGCAATAATAATTAAGCCCTAGACACACAGGCTTTAAATTTCAAAGTACTGATCGTGTGGACCTTTTGGAACTGGAAGGAGACGTCCCTAATCTTTTAGGCAGCTGAAATTGAACTCTCTTAGAAAACCGGGGTTTAATTATTATTGGTCCATAAAAAGCATACTAGAACTCATCCAGGACTGGTTCAATGCCTTATGAATGCTGCTTGCAGGGACAAGCTTCTGCTCTCTCATAACCACCAAAAGAATAAAGTGGTTAGAGATAAAATGAAGTATTGAATCTATGAAGTCATTAACAGCTTTAGTACATAAAAGTAAACAGGGCTTGGTTGTACACCAAGCAATGGATTATAGCACAAAATTCACAGAGTGCAAAAAATCCACTTCCTTTGAATTAAGGTCACTGTGAAGGAATTCCCCTTTTCCTGAACTGCAGAAACCTTAGTGCTAATAAATATTAAGTAATGATATGCAGGGGCAAAGCCCTCAACATGGGGATGCATTGAAGTTCCATGTGCATAAATGCTGAGCTCTGACTCTACTTCTGATAAATTTTTAATTTACATTCAAGCAGAATCTGAACATCTAATGTTTGCAGGGGTCATGTGTGTCCAACAGTGCTTACTCAGTAGCTCCCCAAAACATATACATGAATAAAAAGGGGTGACGTATGAAAAAGTAGTGTGTGCATATATAATTAGGAGAAAATGAAGCAGAAAAGCAAAAGCAAAACACTACTGCTGGTATTTCTACTTGAAAGATAACAGTCAAGCATAACAGATTCTATAAGCAAGTTAAAAACATGATTCCAGGCTAAGCATCTCTGCTGCAAAACTAAAGTGGGGGATATGGAGACACCAGTTCAAAATCCCATTGGATGATCTATGCATGACTTTTAAAAAGTGAAAATGTAGGGTCAAAAGAGAAAGACCTGTATCATACATTACCAACAGCAGTCATCTTGCAAAAAGAGGATCTTGAAGACTAAGTTCTTCTACCAGGAGGCCCACAAAATAAATGTCTTAATTTATTCTGCACGTCACCTAACAAGGAGGAAACAAGATTCCTAACTTTTGGTTAAGGCATTTCCCCTCCTAGAAGACTACACATCAATGACCATATCTGATATCTACTCCAACTTCTACTGTTCAGGACTGGGAAAAGAAATCTTGCAGTCTGGATGGTCAGAAACTATTATGTAATATAAACATTTGCAGCTTAAAGGAAACACTATAGAACAGGACCAGAAGGTAAATCTCCGCAAGTTATCCTTCAACTATCCAAACCTCTAGAAATGTCTTGGGGTATCAAGATATAAGCTCCTCATTTTGTTAGGGGTACAGAAAATGACCACACATTTCCAGACAAAAAGCATCCACCAATAAGAGACTGTGACTTTAAGGAAAGCTAATAGAATCTGTTTGTTTTCAGCATGGGATAGGCCAACATCTACTTTATACCCCCAGAAGTACCAAAGAGAAGCAGAGGTATTTTCCTTATGGACAAGCAAGATTTTACAGTTCTTAGAGAGAAAGCCTTTTAATAATACCAAGTCCTTTCAAGACTCAAGGACACAGAAGAAAGTGGCAACCTCATTCTATAGTTGCCTATCACTGAGAAAGCACATAGCACTTGTTTTACTATTATCTAAACATGATGCTGAAGTCTCCAGGTGCCACAGGCTTATTCAGATGAAAACATGGAAGTGTACTCAATCAGATGCTCCCAGTAGACCAGACCGCTGCTTCACCGTCTATACCTTAAAGCCTACATGAGTATTATGGTAATATCTGATGACACCAGTACATCAGATTCTTCTTCTATAATATGATGCCCCTGTGAGTATGCAGGAAAACAAACACCAAGATTTGATGTATTGAGACCCAAAAGAAAGCCCAATCCATTGTGGTTCACTTGTCTGTAGCATTACTATAGGCAAAGATAACTTCAGCTGAAAGATAAAGAAGCCAAGCAGAAAGTTATAGTCATGAACATTTCAATAATGGTGGCATCTCTAAAGAAGGGGAGCGGTCTGACTCAAATGACTTCCAAGGAAACAAGTAGCCCAGGTCTGTCCAATAACACACTACCATGACAACTAGGCAGCTAGTTAGTAAGAATTAATATCAGGGAGAGCTAAGCTTATCATGTGTTTTGTATTACTAACCTTCTCAAAAGCAATATTAAGTCAATCGTTACCTTAGATAATCTTCTGATTTTAAACTCTAATTATTATGCTGTTGGGCATCGGACAGAAAGGTCTGAACTACATACAGAATAAATATTATAAATGTCATTCTAATCAACTTATTCTGTGGAAATTCTAGAAGACGCACAGACCAAACTGAAATGCAGATTGAACACAGTGAAGGGATATTTTTTCAGCCATGTCCTGCTGTCCTCGAAGTTCCACACACACAGAGACACCTAAATATTTACCATGTCCTCCAGTCACTTAAAAGGACTGACACATTCTAGCCATAGATTGCTCATAACTAACCTTTACAGCAGCCTGTTTTATCATGTTAACTCCATCCTAAAAGACTGACAGATTCTGTCAACTTGTTTAACAATATTTCTAAGATGATTCTTTTTTGTAATATATGTTTTGCTCCCTGCTCAAATCTTAGCATCAGCTATTCATATTGCCCACCCTCAATCTTCGGATTACCAAAGACAACATTTTCCCAGACCTAGTATAGCATCATACTGCTGTAAATGAGAGATGGTTTTTGATTTATGCCCTACCAATGATCTGGCCCCCATGCACAAAAGTGCAGTGATACAACCATAGTATCCCAATGATGTCTGCCATGGTGTTCCCAATCTTTTGCAATGACTGCTGTACTCCCACCTAGATTTCACTAACATAGGGAGTAGCAGAATAAATAAAGCTCAATTCCCTCTCCCAAGACAGGCGATCTGGCAAAATGCTGCGTAATCAAACCCAGGTCTCCACGGTACCAGTCAAGGCTTGACCAATGAGCTGGCATAAAAACTCAGTAACTCTTAAGTACACTTCACGAGTACAGTAAAAATCATGCACTCGGCTGCTCTTTTAGCTAAGCATACTTAAAAAGAAAATCAGCCTGGAGGTAAAGGAGCACCATGACATTTTTTTCTTGACAGGTAAATACTCTAATAATGGAATATCTGATACACTGCAATTTAAATACTGTTCCAAGTGATTTGGCTAAAACACTGCTCCAGGAATGCAAAACCTGAAGCACTACAGCAAGAGTTCTCAAAAAAGTCTAAAGATCTTATCTGTCCACATATTGTAGCTGTGCATTTTATAAGTTTTCTCTTGCATACTTGCAATTGTATGTTTCCACTGACTTTTTTAAATAATGACATACTGTTAAAGACAGATAATAAACTATGCTGAGGTTACCTGTTAGTTCTTACTGCATTCATTATGTGGATATTCTCAAAAGTAGCTAACCTCTTCCTGCAGACAAAATCAAGACACTATTTTAAGACACTAAATGACTTACAGTATTGTTTTCAGAATATGTAAAGCATTAAACGTTTGCGACTTTTGAGACTCAGGCTTAAAACCTGAGCTTTGGCCAGCTAAGATCTAGCTGTATTCAACTGGATGTATAAGAGAATTTAAGTACTTTTTATCTGCACTTTTTTCAAACAATACAGCATTTTAATTGATTTATTTGTGTTGCATTGAGTATTAACTGAACTGGAAGTTTTGACTCTGTTTTTTTCAGTTAGAGTTTGCTAGATTTTATTGCCTGTTAGAATTCCTGCATAGACAGTAACTGCAGTCAGGGGTAGTCTCAGTCATTGATATACTGTTACTGCCTATTTAAGTTGTACATTTTGGTATATTTTCTGCTTAAAACCTGAGCTTTGGCTGGCTAAGATCTAGCTGTATTCAACTGGACGTATAAGAGAATTTAAGTGCCTTTTATCTGCACTTTTTTAAAATAATACAGCATTTTAATTGATTTATTTGTATTGCATTGAATATTTACTGAACTGGAAGTTTTGACTCTGTTTTTCCAGTTAGTGTTTGATAGAAATTATTGCCCGTCAGAATTCCTGCATAGACAGTAATTGCAGTCGGGGATAGTCTCATTCATTGATATCCTGTTACTGCCTATTTAAGTGGAATATTTCCTGCTTAAAACCTGAGCTTTGGCTGGCTAAGATTTAGCTGTATTCAATTGGATGTATAAGAGAATTTAAGTACTTTTTGTCTGCACTTTTTTAAAATAATACAGCATTTTAATTGATTTATTTGTGTTGCATTGAATATTAACTGAACTGGAAGTTTTGACTCTTTTTTTCAGTTAGTGTTTGCTAGACTTTATTGCCTGTTAGAATTCCTGCATAGACAGTAATTGCAGTTGGGGGTAGTCTCATTCATTAATATCCTGTTACTGTCTTTTTAAGTGGTACATTTAGGAATATTTTCTGCTTAAAACCTGAGCTTTAGCCAGCTAAGATCTAGCTGTATTCAACTGGACATATAACAGAATTTAAGTACCTTTTATCTGCACTTTTTTCAAATAATACATCATTTTAATTGATTTATTTGTGTTGCATTGAATATTAACTGAACTGGAAGTTTTGACTCTGTTTTTTCAGTGAGTGATTGCTGTATTTTATGGCCTGTAATTGCAGTCGGGGTTAGTCTCATTCATTGATATTCTGTTAATGCCTATTTAAGTGGTAAATTTTGGAATATTTTCTGCTTAAAACCTGAGCTTTGGCTGGCTAAGATGTAGCTGTATTCAGCTGGACATATAAGAGAATTTAAGTACCTTTTATCTGCACTTTTTTCAAATAGTACATCATTTTAATTGATTTATTTGTATTGCATTGAATATTAACTGAACTGGATGTTTTGGCTCTCTTTTTTTCAGTTAATGTTTGCTAGATTTTATTGCCTGTTAGAATCCTGCATAGACAATAATTGCAGTCAGGGGTAGTCTCATTCATTGATATCCTGTTACTGCCTATTTAAGTGGTATATTTTGGAATATTCTCTGCTTAAAACCTGAGCTTTGGCCAGCTAAGATTTAGCTGTATTCAACTGGATGTATAAGAGAATTTAAGTACTTTTTGTCTGCACTTTTTAAAAAATAATACAGCATTTTAATTGATTTATTTGTGTTGCATTGAATATTAACTGAACTGGAAGTTTTGACTCTTTTTTTCAGTTAGTGTTTGCTAGATTTTATTGCCTGTTAGAATTCCTGCATAGACAGTAATTGCAGTCGGGGGTAGTCTCATTCATTGATAGCCTGTTACTGCCCGTTTATGTGGTACATTTTGGAATATTTTCTGCTTAAAACCTGATCTTTAGCAGGCTAAGATCATGCTGTATTCAACTGGACGTAAAGAAAATTTAAGTACCTTTTTTCTGCACTTTTTTCAAATAATGCTGCATTTTAATTGATTTATTTGTGTTGCACTGAACATTAATTGAACTGGAAGTTTTGACTCTGTTTTTTTCAGTTAGTTCCCCACCCACCGTCCCTGGTTTTGTTTTGGTGTTAACCTTGGTGGCTTTGAAACTGTCCACCCCTCTTGTAAATTTGTGTTTGGATACTCCTTCTGGGCCCATCGCATTTGCTCACTCAACTGAGTGCAGTGAGATCATATTCTGATTTCAGGCACTGATACTGTGTACAAAGAGAGCATCTGGGAAAGAAAAAAAATTTAAGCTCGTTTCCTGGCTTTCCTGTAAGTTTTCTAGACTGTTTGTAAGCTTCTGAGCCCCCAAGCCTTTCTGTGGTTGAGGGAAGCCTTCTAGCTTAATTTTGTTTCTTAGAACTAGCCAGTTTTCTGGTTTCAGCACTCAAATCTGTTTCTTTGAACTCAGCACTTGTTCAGAACTCGTTGTAAGCACTAAATAAGCTGCAAATTACTACAGCACTCAACTTTCCTCACTTGTCTAAAGGAAAGCAGTTTTTAGTACTTAACAAATAAGCACCTATCCACACATGTCTAAGGGTCAGCTCCCGGTGATTCCTCCTGTCTACCTGATGAATCTGGGCATCTTGGGGCAATGCAGTGATTGCCTCATGCAAACAGACAACCCTCTCCTCCTACCACCCAACACTACAATCTGTGAGAGATGCACTTAAATAGCCAGACTGGAAGCAAAGCTCTCTTCACCCAAGACTGGACTAGACAGTCAAGAGGAGAAGGTAAACACTTGCACCACACCACTTTCATCACATAGTCCCTCAAAACCTACACCACCAAAACACACAAATAGAAACAGAAAACACACACCTACATTCGCGGAGGCTCTCAATAAAACCTGCCCAAGCATCAGGGACCTCCAAAGCAGAAACGCAAGCAAACTCCACCACCCAATACAACCTAAATGACACATAGCCCACAAACTCAGTGTGCCACTCAACCACAGCCCATAAGGCATAATGTACCCAACACTCTAGTCATAGGTTACTCTATAGTCAGGCACACTGATGTTCCACTCACCAGGCTAAACAAGGAGAAAGTTACTGTCAGCTGCCTGTCAGGTGCCAGGATCTGCCACATAACGCACGCACTCAGGTCACTCCACAACAAGTACAAATATGACACTGTCATTGTCCATGTTGGTGTGAATGACCTGAGACATACCTCCCTGGACTACATGAAAAGAGACATGGATCTGACCAACGAGGAATTGACCTCTGGTGTGGAACACCGGTTGCACATGTTGGTAATGACCAGGTCTAGGATATTGCTGCCCCTGGTGGGGGTGTGAATAAGTTGATCCACGGCATTGGAATTTATGAATTCCAGAAAACGTTGAGCAAAAAAGTTGGTATATGAGTAGTTTTCCCAGTTAATGGTAGGGTAGTTGAAATCACCCATTATTAGGATGTTGGTTTGTACCCTAATACTTTGCAGGTTATCAAGAAATGAGGAGTGGGAATCCTGGGGCATGGTATGGGGTCTGTAGCAAACTACAATTTGGATTGCGGTCTTGCCCAGAGTTAGTTACACTTGGATAATCTCGTATGCATTATGCTGTGCAACTAGCTTGGAAGTGTGGATATCCTTAAGTTAAATCACCCTAGATATCCACATCCCGTCCCCACCCCCAATTAGGAAAACCACCGTAAAAACTTCTCCAAAGCCAACTTCACACTTCTTAAGACAGAAGTGGCAAACTTCATGACACCCATGCAGATGGACAATAGAGGTACGACTGCTGAATCCTACACATATGCACTTTATAAGCACTTACACGAGTGCATAGATCATGCTATCCTTAATAGAACCAAGATGCTATCCTCCAAAAAAAGGAATCTGTTGGTCCGCTGCCATAAACAAACTTTACAACAGAAGAAAGAAACTGTTGCAAAAAAGAGTAAAATCCCATGGCTGGAGGAACTCCCTGGTCAACCTCAGTAAGAAGCTGAGATCCCTCATAAAATTCTCCAAAGCTAGCTACGAAAACAAAATTGCCACTGACACTAAAGACAACCACAAAGCATTCTATAGCTATGTCAAGAATCTCAATGGCAACACTCAGATCTGCTCTGAGTTACAGCACAATGGCACTAAATATACAGAACCAACTGATATTGCCAACATCCTGGCATATAGGTTCAGTGCTAACTTTACCCCCCCTCTCACTCCCTAGGGGGCCCATCTCTATACCGGAAGAATGCAAAGTTCCTGTAATCATGGCTGCACAGGTAAAAAAACACACTCTCCAAAGCAAAGAACACAGCATCCATGGGATCTGACAATATACCAGGCTGCGTTCTACACAAACTACAGAATGAACTGGCACCCTACCTAAGTACCATGTTCAATTATAGCCTCACCTCTGGCTTTGTGCCCACTGAATGGTGCACCGAGATGTTATCCCACTCCACAAAGGGGGAGCCACGATGGACCCCAGGAACTACCGCCCCATTAGCCTGACGAGCCTGGTCTGCAAGGTCATGGAACATATCATCATGGAACTCATAAACAAAGACAATGGTAATCTCCAAACTCTGGACCCTACCCAGTTCGGGTTTGTAAAAGGCAGATCATGTCTCCTAAACTTGATTGACTTCTTTGAAGCAGTCACCAAAGCCATAGATGAGGGTAAGGTGGTTCACACAGCTTATCTAGATCTCGCCAAGGCTTTCAACACCATCCCCCACTCTGGAATTATAGATAAGCTCACTAAACTAGGTATAAATCCCTATGTCACAAGATGGGTTGCCAACTGGCTCACGGACAGAACCCACACTGTGAAAGTAGCAGACTCCAAATCCGACTTCAGACCAGTGACAAGTGGAGTACCACAGGGTTCAGTCCTGGGTCCTCTCCTGTTTGGTATCTACTTCTCTGAAGTACAGGCTAACACAGAAGGTCTTTGGCTAACAAAGTTTGCAGATGACTGCAAACTAGGAGCCATAATCAAAACTACTAACGATGTGGGCATACTACAAAGGGCCTCACTGAGACAGATGCCTGGTGTCAAAGCCATGGCCTGAAGCTCAATGCCAAAAAGTGTACTGTCATCCCCTTTGGTAAAAACTCTGTACCCATGAACTACCACATAAGTGGTAGTCTACTTAACGGTGAAAGTGTGATAAGAGACCTTGGGACACAGGTGGACAGTAGTCTCTCCTTTGATAATCACATCGCCACAGTGGTCAGGAAATCCTTCTACATGGCTTACCTCATCACAAAAGGTTTCTCATCCAGAAAAAAAGAGGTCCTTGTTCCCCTCTACTCATCACTCATTAGACCCATTATAGAGTACAACGCCCGTTTTGGTATGGACCTCACAAGACATCTACAACAACTGGAAAGGCCACAGAAATACCTCACAAAGAGGATTACTGGCCTCAAGCAAATGTCCTACGCAGACCGTCTCAAAAAACTCCAGCTTTACTCAGTCACATATCGCCTACTCAAAGGTGATCTCTACTTAACATACAAAGCTATGTCAAACCCAGAACTGTTGGACATGCTCCACTTAAAGAAATCCCAATCCCTCCAAGCTACACACTCTAGGGACCTAAACCTTGTCACCACAATAAACAGAACATGCTGGAGGGATAGATTCCTGTCCCAGAGACTTCCCATACTCTGGAACAGACTACCTATCTATGTCAAACAGAGCTCCTCATTAGCACTCTTCAAGAAAAATCTTGATGATTGGATGGGAAATAGGAAATTTACCCCAGGGATCACTTCTGTGGCTCTGCTCGACAGGAGCACAGGAAAATAATTTTCTTGGGTGGCGAAAGCCAGGGTATCTTTTTGACTAGGCTTATATAGGCCCTAGGGCCAATAGCCTAGTACCTACCTATGAACTTCACATCAGAGTAGCATGAGAGAAATGTGTGTATATGGACTGTACAAATAAACCAGTAGAAGATCACCTCCTGTTAGCTTCACTTGTTTGTTGTAGTTCACCCCTCTGCACCTGTCGCCCCATTATTCCATCTTTTTCCAGGCTCCACAGAATTATCTCTGCTAATCTCCTTCACCTTCTTATCTCTTAGAACTGACTTGAAATTTTCACTTGTCAGATGCCATGCATGCTTCACTCCTCACCAGTCCTCCTTGACTCAGCTCCAACCAAACTCTGACAGTGAGTGCACATCATGCTCCTCCACCCTCTGCCTTCCTCTGCAGTGTACATACCACGTAACAATGGCCTTTCATCATACTTCAGCTTTCTTACCACCTTTAGCTGCCATTCCCAGCATACTCCATTCTGCTACTACCCTTTCCTTGCTATATTCTCCAGAAATGGAGACAGCAATGAAGATATTGCTGTACCAACAAATTATCATGCAGAAAAATTATATTTGCCTCTCCTGTCTATATCCACCTGATCAAACAGCCCAACATCCTGTAGGTCTCTGCCACTGCTTTCTTATATAGCGCTGATGCTAGGGGCAATTATTCCTTCTAAATGGGTTTTTTCCTCAGTCTTTCCCAGTGAAAGTTCCCTCAAACTACAGATTAATACTTGATTCTCCTAAAGAACGCATCCCTACATATCGTTGTATGTGTTTGTGTGTGTGTGTGTGTGTGTGTGTGTGTGTGTGTGTGTGTGTGTGTGTGTGTGTGTACACAAGTGTACTAGAAAACATCATAGAAGCACAATATCAAGCATCAAAGCATTCATCTCACAAGACTGAAAATTAAGACAGCTAAAAAAAACAATAAAAACACAAAACAGTTTTTTCAGACTCCCTGCAGCTTCCATGTGGGCAACTATGTGCCTCACATCCCCTGCTAATTACATACATAATCTCCATGATCACATAACAGGGGTGAAGAGCAAAATCCCAATCCCTGCATATCCCACAGTCATGCTAGCATTCTGCCATCATATGACTTTTCGATCACTTCTGCCAGCAATGTACACATTTGAAATTACGATATTACATCTTTCCCCCAACACAAAGTACTGTCAAATTCTCCTATCAGCATTTGCACACAGCTGTCTGTGTTCTCAACACTAATTATGTATTTTATTTACTCCTTGTTATTAATAACACACATCCAAACCTTCATCCCCTTTACTTCATCACCCAATTAAAACCTTAAAATCTAATCCAAGGGACAAGCACTAGGACTTATTCATAAGTTTCTAAAGCTCATAATCAGATTTCAATATAACCTCGTTACAGATGGGGACATCCATCCCAACCCTGGCCCATCTCTACCTGGTGACAATAGTGCCTACACCACCAACCCCATCAATAAACTACTCCTTAATAGTCCCGCAAATGCTCTCTTGACATTTCACTTGAACATTCGAAGTATAAATAATAAAATCCCCAACCTGCATGCCCTCTTAGCAGTTCATTCCCCAGACATAATGTGTCTTACGGAAACCTAGCTTAAACCTACTACTGCTGATTATGAGGTATTACCCCAGGCTACAACATACACCGATTAGACCGAACAGCTAAGAAGGGAGGTGGGATAGCAGTTCTTTACAAAAATACATTAAGTGTTAATACAGATCCAGTTCAACCGCCCCCATTTAATAACGCAGAAATCCTCATTACCAAATTGTAAATTAACAATAATAAGAGTATAAATATTGTCTGTGTCTACATTCCCCCAGGCAATAAAATAAGCACTCTGGAAGACATCCTCCAATGGTTATCTACTACCTACCCCCCAAAAAACATTGTTCTTGGTGACATTAACAACGACTGGTGCACCTGCTCAGCTGAATCCCCTGTCACCCATATAAATCTGCTTGGGTTCACACAAATAATAACCTCTCCCACTAGGATTAGTAAACCCACCAACAGGGAAAGTATCTTAGATTGGGTACTTATCAATAGCCACTCAAGCTTGTATACAGCTGGGACTCTCCCCGATGACCTAAGTGATCATTCACTAACTTATATTATTAAATATAAGGCAGAAACTCACCACAAGACTCTGTACAAAACAATCAGAAATAATAAAAACTTCAATCCTACTAAACAAACTTAAATTGGTCAACTGGTCAATCCTAAAAAATCTACCACTAGATGAAGCCGTAACTTTCTTTAACAATAAATTCCTGAGCATCCTTGACTTCCATGCTCCTGCACGTACTATAAAGATTAAATCTAATACTGCTCCATGGCTCACAAAGGAAGCTAAGATAAAAATCACACTTAGAAATATAGCCTGGACCAAATGGCGAACAACTAAAGCCCCCTCGACCAAGTGAGACATCGTCAACTTAGAAATGATAGAAAAAAAATAATTTTGCTAGACAAAAAAAACTACTACCAGAACGTTCAATTTAAACACCAAAACAATCCCCAAAAGTTTTGGGCAGGTATTAACTGACTTCTTCATCCAGGTCAATCTATTACCCCAACCTCATCAAACTACACCCATAAATCCCCAGAAACTGTTGCCACTACCTTTAATAACCTATTCACTGAAACTATTCAGTCCTTAGCTAACCAACTTACTCCCACCCACTCTGACTCTCCCACTAACACACCCACTTCTCATCCCCCCTTTAACTTCCAACCTGTCTCTACCACTTTTATTGGATCCTTTATCAAAAAACTAAAACCAACCACTCTTTCTGCTGACCCCTTCCTGCAGAGTACCTATCAAAAGCTGCCAACGCCATAGCATTCCCCATCTCTATCCTGATCAGTATAACACTAACTGATGGAACTATCCCCTTAGTCTGGAAAATATCCCATGTTATCCCAATCCACAAAGGTGGAAGTTCAACAGAATTGTCCAAGTACAGACCCACTGCCATTCTCTCACCTCTAGCCAAATTAATGTAGAAGTGTATTCATAAGCAGCTTATGGACTATCTCATTCAAAACTGTCTGTTTGCCAACGCTCAGCATGGCTTTAGGCCACATCACAGCACCACCTCCACCCTCCTTTCTTTTACAAATACCATATTCCAAAATAGGAACAACAACAGGCTATCTTCAGCCCTATTTCTAGACCTGTCAAAGGCCTTTGATATGGTCAACCACAAATTACTCATCTATTCCCTGAAATCCATCTCCCTAGAAAACCATGCTATTCAGTGGTTCCTATCCTATCTGAATGGCAGACAACAGGGTGTACTATGGCAGGGCAAACTGTCCATCCTACTACCTACCTCTCACCCTTGGTGTCCCTCAGGGCTCTATTCTAGGTCCTCTACTCTTTTCTATCTTCATCAACAATCTTCATACTGCCATCCCTGATGCAACCTGCATTCAATATGCAGACGATTCTACCCTGATCTGTATGGCCTCCTCTCCTTTAGACCTACAAACCTTAACACAAAACACATTTAACACAGTTAAAAATTGGCTCTCCGTCTGTTGTTAAATTCCAAAACTAACAAAACTAAACTGCTCCTCTTTACCCCCACCAGAAGATCCACTCCATTTTCCTTCTCCATAACATCCAACAACGGTACCTCTCTCTCTCCAGATGACCATGCTAAGCTTTTAGGAGTAATAGTGGACAATAATCTCAAATTTGATCTGCATAGCAATAAAACTATAAAAAACATTAATAAGAAGCGTGGCTCATTATATAGAAGCTTGGCTCATTATATAGAAGCAAACCTTTTCTAACTCCGTTAACTAGGACTGCAGTCGCTCGCTCACACCTACTCTCTACCCTTCTATATGCCTCCCCCATACTCTCTAATTTGAGTAAAACTGTACTTAGTGAGCTCTCTCACTGGTACAACCATATTGCCAGACTTGCCATAGGCTCAACATACAGGACACATCACTGTCAAAACGTCAGTCTTCTCCAGTGGCTAGAACTGCCTAGCCTACTTTTGTTCAATCAGCTTATAGTAGCACACAAAATTCTGTACCACACTGAAAATACTCCAGCACTCAAAAATATCATAAAGCCATACAGTAATTCAAGGTAATTACAATCATCCAATAAATTGTTGGTCCAAACCCACAAAGCCATTAACTCGGCAGGCGACTCCCTGTTTGCCAAAGTTGTTGGTAAAATTTGGAATTGACTTCTATCTAACCTTACCCTCGAACCTTCTTTAAGTCTCTTCAAAAAAGGCCTCAAACGGTATTTTAAAGAGCACTGGATTTGTCCCTGTACTAACCCTGATTAAGCACTGCTTATTCAATGTTTTATTTAAATTAATATTGTACGCATCTCTTGTTCATAATAGCTTACTGCAACCTGTTGTTTTTGTATACTATTATACACAGTGTATACTGTGAGTACCTACTAGAGGGCTTTGTATATATATATAACCAAAAATACACCGAGGTATCACACAATAGCATCTTTATTACACAAAAAATAAGAACAGTGGTGAGCGCTTTCGCAAAACTAATTGCTTCATCAGACAAGAAAATAAAACACTCCATTGCTTATATACAGATGGAAACATTGACTCAATCACTGATATCATACGTCAATTAAGGCATTAAAGCTATATAAAACTTATAAATGTATAAATGTAGAAAAGGCTACATATAGAGAAAACTGCATATAAAAGACACATATAAAAAACTGCATGTAAATGCATATAAAAACTGCATACAAAAACTATATACTAAAACTATATACAAAACTGTTGGTAAAAGACCTAAGTAATGTGCATAGATATAAACTCCATAAATACTGTAGCTATGAAAAAATAAAAAGATAAAAATCTAGATCTAGTTATAAAATCTATCTACAATATGTATGCATAACTAAAAGTAGTATATGTCTCTAAATTATGAAAAAATAAGGTGTAGTGGGTGTATGAGGTGCCTAAAATTAAACATGTTTGAGGCGTCTTGCTTTCAAGAAAGGAACCAAGTTTTATATAGCTTTAATGCCTTAATTGACCTATGACATCAGTGATTGAGTCAATGTTTCCATCTGTATATAAGCAATGGAGTGTTTTATTTTCTTGTCTGATGAAGCAATTAGTTTTATAAGCCACCACTGTTCTTATTTTTTGTGTAATAAAGACGCTATTGTGTGGTACCTCGGTGTATTTTTGGTTATATATAGTTCTGGTTTTGTGCACCTGGGTTTTACCTGAAGCCGTTTCTCTTTTTATACATATTTACTCTCTTTTTAGACGGCTTTGTAAATATGTTTGACTCACATCTGTTATGTTCTATTTGTGTTATATAGAGCTTTTCTCCCCGGGCCTCCGCTGAAAATGTACATGTATCCAGTCGGATTACCCTGGTCAACAAATGTAAAATAAAATAAAATAAATAAGTAAATAAATAATGTATATAATGTTTTATTTTTTAATGTATTTGCACAGATTGCACATATTGCTGCAGATGTGAAATCAACAATGCTGTTGGTGCTTATAAACAGAACTTTCTCTCAGGTCTCCCTTTTAAACTAGCATTGCAGAGACTGACCTTCCTGGTTAAGAATAAAAATACATACATACATACATACATACACAACATTATAATAAGGTAAAATGTGTATATAAATTAAACTGCTCAAGCTACATATAAATTAGTCAAAGAATAACTCTACAAAGTGCATCAGTGTAGTCTTATTTAGTCTAAAGATGATTAACTTTGTTTAAAATTATAAACAAATATTTTTTATGTTTGCTAACAAAAAATAAAAAAGATGTTTAAGAAAGAAACACCACTCATTTCACAATTTCATAAAGCCCTACAGCAGAATGCTTTCCTTTTCACTTAAAATGATCTAAATCTGAACGTGGTTAGTGCTACTATAGCCAAAATGTAAATGAGTTCTTGAAATAGAGATATGCAAAGTCTGTTAACAATCAGTATGTAGTGCGTTTGATAGTCTAAGGGCCGGCAGAGATAAGAGATAAGTTCTGTTGACAGTTTATATCTTAAATACATACTAACCTGCTTCATATGGTAATTGTGTTTAGAGGAATTCACTTAATATAGCAGCCAATGTTCAGTAACAAGGTTTAACGAGTCCTTCACACTGAAAAGTGCCACATACCTCAGTAAAGTGCATACACTTACTCTTGCTTTGAGTAATGTAGCCACTTACCCACACTCAAGCTGCATTACAGAAGCTGATCTCTTAGAGGTAAGAGGCAATGTTACAAAAATATGCGATATGCACATAAATCAGACCAGTGGATAAGTCAACTGTCACCCTGAGCATTCCCCAAACTGGAGCCCACCTCAACCAGATGTTGAAGACAAAAGAATTAAAAAGAAAAAGAAAAACTGTCTTCTAAAGCTGAGGACCAAAAACACTGTTTAAAAAACGGACTCAGAACTGTACATGCAAGCTCCCTGCTAGAGTTACTAACAGACTAAGCTACTAAATACATTAATTTAGGAAGCAGCAATATCATCTGCAGCTTTTTAAATGAATCCCAGTACTGCAGTCACACCCCACCTGCAACAGTTGATCACGCTCCATAACAGCTTGCACCTGGGCCATAGGCCCTCTACCCTGTTCTTCTTGCAGCTCTGATACAAACACTATTATAAACAATGACTGTAACTGCCATTTCTGCAAATGTGTATTGTTTAAACAACAGTTTCACTTTGTTTATGCTGTGAAATATAGTTAAATTACATGCAGACACACACACATGTATTTATTTACTGAATTTTTTTTTTACCAGGGTAGAACAGTGATCAAACAATGACCAATTACAGGCCAAGGCCAGGTTATGTCATAATGTAACAAAACAATGTAAAATATACAAATAACAATGTTTTACATTCATGAGTAAGCACAGACAATATGACAAACAATACATACTTAGAATATCTAACAAACCAAACATATGGACAGTTACATAACCGGAATAGAAAAGGGAGAATAAAGATAAAGTAGAAGTAGAAGCTTTGGAGATACGGACAGTAGTTGCTTGATTATGAAAGCTAAAAGAGACCTGTAAGATGAAAGAAGATATTCAGTAATGTATAGTGGTTATAGCCATAATGGTGTGGTAAGTTGGATCACAGTTTAAGTTTGTTTGTGTCTTTCGGCTTTTCCCGGTTAGGGGTCGCCACAGCGGAACCCCGGTCCGCTAATGATTGGCAGTTGATTTTTACGTACTGGCTTGCCAGGCCTGACGCACAACCTTCAATGAAGGTATGCCCATTCACGCATGTCTCCACGCAGAAGATGCTCTAGCTGAGAATCGAACCGGACAGCGTCTTACTGTGAGGCGACAACGCTACTGCAGCACCAAGTTGAATGAGCTAAATCAAGTGGATTAGGTATATGGGAGGTAAAGGTACTAAGCAGTTGGAGATATTAGTCTATGTGACATGTCCTTTAGATGGACAGATGCATTCCAACTGTTTTAGTAAGTACTGTATGAACTGTGGCCTGAACAGGGAGTACTTTATGTGTGATTATTTAAATCAGGAGGAAGTGACTACCACATATACACTTGTGAGCTGTGAGTATAATTATCTGCTAAGGTTAAGCCTACTAGCTTCCCCACATTTATTTGAATCTGAGCATGCCATTCTAAATTCATCAACAAACAGTGAGCACCATCCTGGAATGAATTCTCTGCCACTTGTATTTAACCACTATAAAATGTAATGTGAAACCTTACCTTATCCAAAACTCGTGTTGTCATTACATCTCCTAAGTCCAGTTTGGTCCTTTGGAAGAAAAACAAAGAAAAAGTGATAAACTTATCAGTTACCTACAAAAATCCTTTGAGATCACAACACTATACTGAAATGTATGGAAACATGCTATGAGAATTAAATGTCTCCTTACCATTAACCCCCCCTACACACACACACACACACACACACACACACACACACACACACACACACACACACACACGGTGCACACACAGTCTGCCATGAAGGAACGAGTAACAGAATCAGACTTTCGGAGCACAGAAGTACCACTGGACCTAACTATTCTTCCCATTTCCCTACCTACTTGATGAGCTATGGATATTAGTTAAGCAATAACTGCATTCATCCATGCACTTGTTAACTGATCTATGTCAAGCTTCTGCATTCCTGAAGTCTCTCATTTGTTTTTTTTACCCCACACCATCCACGAAAGGCACGACACCAGCTTTGAGGAGGCTGTCAGAACTCTGGACTGCTCCAACTGGATTCACAGTGTACTAGTCACAGGTTTGTACAGTTTTTGCTGCCAGATAAAATCTAAAAAGTACAACAGAGGGCTGCTACAGTACAGAGCACAAAGAAGACATCTGTAGGCTGTATGAAGAGGAAGTACAGTGATGTCCATGGTACTGACAGGAGTGCTCATGAAAACATAAGATTCTGGAACCATTTCCAATAATGGTAAAGGTTCAAAGGGGATAACTTAGTTTGAGAAACTTATGGGTATTTATCATAATGATACACATTTAGAAGACATAGGATTATGTGCCATAGTACTCCAGGATTTATGGCCCAAGGCCATCAAATTGCTCAGCAGGTACAACTTTCCCAGGCTGATGAAATTTTCCCTTGTCTAGTAATGTACTGCACCATAAAAGCCCTTTCCAGTTCAAGAACAGGTAAAAATTCTTATCCAAAGAAAAAAATACAACAGCTTAAAGGACAGCAATGGGATTCTTCTCTGTCCTTTTTCTCCCTATTATTGTCCCTACTATGAATAAACAACAATACAGCATTTAAAATATTTTAAATCGACTATTTCTCTCCACTAGAACAGTACCTTCCTGTACTGCTGTAGTTTTACTTTCAAAAACCTTAATCCTGCCCTGGAAAAGCTTGCTGCAGTCTCCAATTCATTGACATCATCAAAGGCAATGAATGCAGGTAGTTTTCTGGTCAATTCCCTCCCTAAATTGACATCACCATGACTGTCCTAAAAAAAACCCATGCTGTGATGTCACAGCTCTCTTCTCTTGTTCTTCCCCTACCCATACATAAAGTAAAGGCTAGAACAAGGTAACAGTACATGAGTCGTCTCCTGCTATGAGCTGTCAATCACAGCAAGTAATAGCTTAAATTAACCTTAGCACTTTGACAGCTAGGGAAGTTAAGTGTGAAGGAGGATGGGAGATGAGTCAAAGTAGTATAACTCAGGTTTCACAAAAGACTGCAATTTAGCCATTCTAAAAAGAAGCAGCAGTACAAAGCACTTTGAAAGTCTGTTCTGTGACATTTGCACTGTTTGTGCTTTAAGTAGTCATTGAATGGCATAAAATGTTACTTAAAACTAACTGACTGAAAGACAGCAGTGTATGCATGTAAAATCAATGCAGTGACAGGAGCTTTAGGAAGAAAGAGGCCTGTGTGATGTATTTTTTACAGACAAGCATTGCGTTGTGGGATACCTAGTAATCAGAATTACTTCAAGATGCCAGACCCCATGTAGTCAGACTCAGAAATTACATATAAAAGTATTTAAAAGCCTGTAAATAGTCCCAGAGTGGTGTTAAACTGTATGAAACACCAAACCATAATGAAATAAACATGTTTTTTAATCTGTGGGTGCAGTTCTCCTTTAAAAGCAAAAGAGAAATAATGGATTGCCTATAGCAGCTGCACCTCTTTTAACATATCTAGTGCTAAATACTCATAACTTTCGATAATGAAAAGCTCCATCTGCATCAGTCCTCTAAAAATAGAGTCATGAGCTTACCTATGGGGAGGCATAATCAAAGGGCAAATAACCTTAATAATGTGGCTGTCAAAGGTTAAACAAGAACTAGACATGATTGGTAGCTCATAGCTTCTCACAAAGTAGGTATTTAATACTGACCAGGTTGCAAATGCTTAAATGTTATCCACAGTGTAATGGCAGGAAAAAAAAACATGGAAATGGAGAATGCTTCAGCTGAATGTGTCTTTTGAGGTTCTTGATAAATACTTAATAAAGAAGGTTTAACAAAACTGAACACTGAATACAACTGGAAAGCCAGAAAGGAAAGCAATGCTTATTCACATTTTTATTCTCCCTTCTTTTGCAAAGAAAAAAATGGCCATCTTTATGTGCAGTGCATCCACTGATTTTTTGCCACAACATTTCGTCTGTATGTGTGAGTTCAGACAGTAGAAAATAAATTATACCTGGTTTGAATTGCTGGGTGGAGACTCTTTGCAACGTGACAACCACCAAAAATAACATCTTCCAAGAAAGAAATGTGAGCTTGGAGGATAGAGGTTTGAAAGATGACTATGAGTTTCTCTAGGATGAAATGGAGGTCCAGTAGGGGAACTGGATCTTTAACAAGTGGCAGAAGATGAAAGATGCCCCTGAGGAATACTTTAGAAAATGTCAAAGCAGCTATGAACATTGTATCTTGGCCTATGTAGACGATACTGTTAGCTGCCATACGAATATTCATAGTAGAGTGACTACTGTTAATGCAGTTGCACAAGTGTGGCCCAGCACCTGGCCCTGGCAATGACAGACCTATTAGTTTCACTAGTCGCCTTAATCTAGACAATGAAAATCTGTTACCCTGAACTCTCATCAATTTGGATTTGTCAAAAGGAAGGTTCTACCTCTTTAACCTAATTAATTCCTTTGAAACAGTAACCAAGTCACTTTGGTCCTGGCCAAGGCCTTTGACACTTTTTCCCTTGCAGGCATTATAGACAAACTGTAAATCTGAATATAAATCCTTATGTTGTGTGGTGGACAGCTAACTGGTTGTCAACAGAACCCATGTGGTTACAATTGCAGGTATCACTTCTGAAAGAAAAAAGTTTCCAGTGGTGTATCACAGTGGTCAGTGCTGGGCCCTCTGCTGTTTTTCATTTATTTCTCAGACCCTCAGACCAACACCCAAGGCCTATGGTTATCTATATTTGCACATGACAGTATATCGGGGGTGGTCATTTCATCTTTCACTGATTCACAACTGCTCCAGAATTGGTTAGACCGTGCCAGTAACGTCAGTTCTGATATTCAGTCAATTGTGAATATTCTGAATTTTGGTATTTTGACAACCTTCTTCAGTGGTCTTTTTTCAATCAATTCTTTTGTCTTTAAACATTTGGAAATATACAGCTGATTAATACACTGGTAAGCCCATACATATTCAAGGCTCTCCAGAAAGTATCACCTCCTTTCCTTATTTGGAGACTTTCTTTGGCAATTTCTGCACAGATTGTTTCTCTTACTTGAGTGTCTCTCAAAGATGTGTGAAACAGCTAAACTCAATTGCTAAAAATGTCAAGAGCGGCAACAAGGAACATATGCCCGCATGTGCTATGATTGTCCAGCACTGACAAAGTTCTGGTCTCGTCCTCAAATTGTATGCACGCTTTATGGAATAAGTTTCTACTTCCTAGCAAATTTTTATTACATAATTTTTGTTGTAAAGTAGCCATATTGATACGAGGGGGACATACTATTTTTACTGCACAGTTATCCAGAGCTATGTTTACAGTTCTGTTAACTACTGAAAAGTAACAATAGCAAAGGCACGTGTTGCTAATTTTATTCTCTTTACACTAGATGTTCTAAGCTAAAGCATAAATAAATCATTATACACAGTTTTTGTAAATCACACCATAATTACAGACATAAAATAACATTCAAAATCTCATTTTGCTTGGATTTTTTTAGTAAGTCTTTACAGCTACTTTACTAATAATGTTCTTGACAAACAATAACATTTTACAATGACTGCATTAATCTCTTACTGTCTACTGTAGTACACAATACAGTTTATTTTACTTGAACTGAAGCTTGCATTAATAAAGCTTGACTGGGGGTTCTTTTACTGTATCTACACTGAAGTTTATATTATCTGAATGCCTGACGGGATTTTTTTCTTCTTCTTAGTTCACTGTTATGTCACCCGTTTCCTCCCTTGTCTGTATGTGTATCTTATATCAATACAAGAAGATAAAGGCAACAAAAACAATGACACCAGAATAGTGACACTCTCTTTTCAGCCTACTTGTACAGCTATGCCAAGTTATACACTTAAGGCAAGGATGCAAAGCAGCCTTACCGTAAACTTGTCTGCCAGTATGCAACCTCAACAGTTTATTTGTTTACTTCTTTTTGTGTTTGCCATACATCCTCTGTGTTCAGCCTGCATGCACTATCACTGTTCTCTTACACAGTATAAATCAGTGTGTGAACAGTGGCAAATAGCTAAATATTTTACTTCCTCTGATCATCCCCCACTACCCTGCCTCTGTAACCATCAGGCTTCCCTCCCTCCCTTTACATGCCTCATACAGGCCATCCGTTCCCCCAACTGGAGAAAGCCCTACAGCCCACTCATTCCATACAACAGTGAGAGCCAGGAGGCAGACAGTGAAGCAGTCACCTAAATGAGGCTCCCACATGATCCTCGCTCTCCATAAGGGATTCTACTATGGGAATGACTGCCAGAATATGTACCCCGTCACCCAAACAGAGATGATCTGGCAAAGCTGTGACATTCCACCCTCCCCTCAACTCCAGCATGAATAGGATCTTCTGCCACTATTCAAGCTCAGATTGTGTAGGTTCCAGTCAGGCCTTTACTTCACCAAACCATCAGAGCTGGGCAGGACTTAATTCCCATGTGAAATGGAACCATTATTGATGAAGCTTGCAATTTTATGCAGTTACACTGTAGGACAGAAGTGTTCCTCCTTTCCCCATAAGTATCATGATAATGATTCTCATGATCCATGTGATCTGTATTCAGTATATTACCAAAAGCTACGCACATAGCCACTGCTGAGAATCAGGATTGTGCTGGTACAAAGATCACACTTTACAGAGTTATTTTTCACACTATACAGTTTAGGTACAGTCCTTGTAGAGAAAACATACTAGTCATGTGAGCAGCACATGTTGAAATGCAACTGTATCAACTGTGGGGTAACTTGATACTAGATATACAGTCTTAACCTTCAACATCTGACACCAACCTTACTGACTACACTGTCAGCTAATCTGACTGTTTTGCTCCACCTGAATGCCTGAATGTGCATAATTGTTCTGTGAATATGCTACATGTAAACAATACTCATGATTCTGAGTTCAACAAAAGAAAAGTTATACAGCTGGAAATGTGTAACATATGTATGCACTTAAAAGTACCTGCAGTGGAACAAGACAAATGCACCTTAACCTTTTACTGAACTGTTTATAGTCTACCTGTACTAAACTCTTGTATAACATAACGACAGTACTGTATTGCCTGTAATAAAGAACAGGTGGATAATACCCAAGTAGCCACTTCAAAGCATGTTGACTGATGTACGTACATTATACTAAACAGTCCTACTGGCATCTAAAGAAGGCTGAATGGCTACATATTACAACAACAGCCATTTTTGTACTACCTAATTGTACTTTTATTGAAAGCTAATAAACTAAATTTCTCTTTTTCTGAGTATTTTTCCAAGATTTCAAAACATTAGTGCTAAAACATTAATTTTCAAGTTATCAGTAGGGGTCAGGGCCTTCCATAAGACCACTTCAGACATCTGAAATTGCCTGTCATATCATATTAAAAGCAAGACAAAATCTAAAGAATTTTGCATATGAATATAAATGAAACTGTTATTAGATTCATAGATTTATAGATTAGTACTAGGCTAACTGCCCTTGCGAGCCATTTTAAGCCTAGACAATTATCCCTTGTGAGACTCAAACCCTGCACCTTGTGTTTGTAAGGCAAACACCTCAACCATTAGGCCACCCTCCCAACCCAGGACAATCATTTCCTTTTTTATCCTTCATAACATTCATTACAATATGATTTGATACTCAGATATGCAACATTCCCAACCAAAACATACACTTAATAATCTGTATATCTTGTATTTACTATTTCTGTACTTAAACCCTCACAGTTAATCTATGGATTAAATGGTGGAGCCAGGATGTGGGGTAGAAAAGGAGTGGTTTATGTGAGCCTGTCCAACCAGGGGCAGGAGGCATGTTTGTGACTGGGTGCATCATGGTGAAGAATGTTAAGAGCAGCATAATCACAAGCAGTCTAGCACTGACTCAGTCACTGAAGGCATTCAGTAGGTGTGTCACCATGTGAGGTGATATGATATCACATACACCATCTGCATAGGTTAAAATTTCCTTTTCCTGCATACCCAAAATTCCCCACCCCTAGGTTACATATATGATGCTTGCCTCCTGAATCCCTCCTTCGAATATGGACGATGATCTTACAAGGAAGATGCTACGAGGTACTCCTTCACTGAGGGAGGGACCCATCTGGCACAAGATACATTGCAGGACTTTGCCTGTCCACAGAAGGAGGAGGAGCATCAGTTCATAAGGGGAGGCAGAAGCTCAACACTTGAGGGGTCATGAGGCAAAAAAAGCTGTGTACATACCTTGATTATAACACACTGTACACGATGCGTATGTACTATGCTACATAGGAAGTGAATACACATTGCACTTTGCATTGTCTGTGTTACTTGTGTCTTGTGTTCAGGTTAAGGTTGGAAGGATTTGTTGACCAGCCAGCTTACCAAATTAACAAACATATAAATAAGCAAAGCAATCACTAAATGTATCTCACTAATGTCTGTAAACTGATGGATGCATTTATTAATAACATATTGCATTAAAGAACTGAAAGCTGAAGTTTTTGCACAATAAAATCTGGAACTTGGGTTTTTGGATGAAAAGAGATTCTTCATAACCGGGTTTACCCCCCCAAAAAGTATAATAGATGAATAATCAAACGTAACACACACACACCTAAGTTTGTGTCTCTTTCAAAATTTGAAAACAGCATGATGAATTAGGTTTAAGTTTATGAAGTACTGTAATAACACATAATTTACTTCATCACCTGCTTAACAATGATCACATACCTGCCAAGGAAATCATCCTTGTCTGGGTCCTTGTCAAACACTTCAATCTCCAGCTCTTGTCCAGGGACCTCATGGACCACAAACTAAAGAGAAAGGGCAAGAAAGACAAAAAAATAGGGTATGCAATGGCTCCTTAGCTTATAACTATGTACCTAAAATTCATTCTCTCCTTAAAGCTACTAAGTCCCATATTACTCTGCAGTCTGTTTATAAACAGCAAGCAATTATTTTTCATATGTCTGCTTCATGAACTGGATAATAGTTATTTTTCAATTATTCCTCAATCTTTTAAATATTGGTTTTATGTCTTAAGACTAAAACCCATAAATCTTGCTTCTCCAGACCCTATTAATTTACATGAAGAACTTTGGGATCAGACATAAGCTACAAAGAAAGTCAAGATAACTGAGAAAATGTTTTAAATTATTTGAATTTCTATTTTTTTAGTTCTAGTCAAATATGTACAAATCAAATATATTTTTTAACACCTTTACAAATGGACCTGAAATGAGTTTGACTGAAGGTGACAGCACTCCCATGAAGTATAGGAAATACAACTCATCACACATCTATCTAGCCTGTATAATATTTTACTGACACCAGACCCTATTGAACAGACTGATTTTCTGTCTTGTACTGAGTACTAATACTGAATAAAGTCCAAACTTTCCAATCCAACATTTCCATGGACATGATAGTAATAGCAAGAAACAACAATTCTCACACAAAATAAAGATCTGAGTAAATGTTAGAAATGGCCAGACTGATAGCCTCATGGTTTGCACTTAGTATACCGTATTAGCATATCTGCACAAAGAACTCCCTTTCAAAACAGCCGATACAAAGCCTCTCCATTCTAAACTTCATCTGCAGTGTATGGCATTAATAACATCTCTCATCAACTGATGTACATATTGCTACTATAAAAGCCTCAAACGTATTGCATTAATATGCTAAGAAAATACCACTGTTCCAGCTGCTATGGTTTCTAAAGGAAATACTACATAATTTAATGTTTCATTTCAACAGTTTCCTTATGTAAACGATATTCACATAAAAAACAGTTTTCTCTCATTATTTTTCCCCATAGTGAAGTCTGCCATCTGACTTAAGGGGCATAAGGCAGCAATATCTACCACTGGAAAATCTGAGATTGTAAAACTGGAATTGTTAAATCTGAGAAACAAGTTTTATGCTTCCAAAACAGAAAATAGCATGTTCAGCACTTGGCAGTGCTGAAAAGACAGACAAGCAACAGAAAGCATGGCGTTATCACAGTGCTGTAATGTTCCACTGACATGCAAACAGTCCTTTGAGATGCAATACAGTCTATGTAGGGTCAGGGTTACCTTGTAGATACCCTAAGGCAAAGGCTTATGCCAAAGCTGTTCTAGTCCTTAGGCATTGATAGTTGGGAAAATTGGGGCATGAATGGCTAAGCTTAAAAAGCCTCAAGGGCCATTAGCCTAGTAACCTGCTATGATTCCATAATCCAAAATAAACTGAGAAAAATGTGATTACTTTATGCTATGTGATATGAAACAATTCTAAACCAAAACCTTCATCCTTAAAAATGTCCTGCTTATTTATTCATAAAGCTGCAACATTTGACTTATTTCCTTGCAAAAGTGCTTTAATTTTTGACTACTTTAAACATCACAAACCTCGAACATCTCATTCCACTTTGGGTTCAGGGTGTCATCGATTACCCTGCTGGTGTGCATACGTGTACCAACTCTTAGGATGACATATGGGTCTGACTTGCCCTGCAGTATTGTGTCAGTTGACATCAGGTTCTGGGCTTCAATAAGATGAACTCTTACTACACCCTGTTAAACATAAAACGAAACATGAAAATGATACATTCTGATATCTTACAAGCCTTTTAATTCAGCTGCTTATGAAATGTCTGCTAGGACTTTAATCAACATTTGCATCACAAAACCCCAAAACCGCAGAAGGCCAACAAATGGCTTGAACATTCTAACAGCTGCTGAGCATGTGAACCTCTTCATGAGGGCCTGTAATGCCTGCTGCTTTACAGCTTTGGAAATAACACACAAGGCAGCTGACAATGTGCTTTATTATGTACTTTAGTGAGTAGATCTTGGTGGCATGTGACTGACTTTACACAAGCGGTGTAGCGTGCATACTACGAGGAAAAATTAGGAAAGAATGAATGAAGAAACACAGACAAGTAACTGATGTTTGTCATTCAGAGTATCACCACTGTACTAGAAGACTATTTCCAATTTTCACAAGATTCTACAATGATCAAAGGGAGTTAATATGGACTAACCCCTTCCACCAAGGGCCCCAAATCGTGAAGGCTGAGTGAGTCACAAATATAGATATGTTTTTGGGGATGGCTGATGATTGAGATTAAATGTTTCAAATATGTAAATTCTAATAAAACATTGTATCTATTAATCTAATGTAAAAGTATGAAATAAAAATGATCATAGGATTCCCCTGTACCCCTCGTGTTGTAGGTTCATAGGTGCGTACTAGGCTAATGGCCCTGGGGCCTTTACAAGCCTAGCCCATAGATGTGCCCTGACATCGTGCCACCCGATGTTAGTTTCCAGTGCCTCTATCAAGTACAGTCACTGGATTGATCCCTGGGGTGAATTTTCTATTTCCCATCCACTCATCAAGATTTCTCTTGAAGAGGGCCAGTGAAGTGCTCTGCTTGACATGTATGGGAAGTCTATTCCAGAGCATGAGCAGTTTCTGGGTTATGAACCTGTCCCTCCAGCATGTTCTGTTGATTGCAGTAATGAGATTGAGGCCTCTGGAGCATGTGGTGCGGCGGGATTGGGATTTCTTTAGATGTAGCATTTCTAACAGAGCTGGGTCAGACATAGCTTTGTAAGTCAAGCAGAGATCGCCTCTTAGTAGACGATATGAGACAGACAATAGCTAGAGTTTTTTGAGTATGTCCATGTAGGACATGTGTTTAAGGCCTAGGATCCTCTTTGTGAGGTACTTTTGTGGCCTTTCTAGTGGCTGCATGTGTCTAGTGAGGTACATGCCAAATGGGGCATTATATTCTACTGGCCTAATGAGGGAAGAGTAGAGAGAGATGACGACCTCTTTCTTCCTGGATGCAAAACCCTTAGTAATGAGGTGTGCCACATAGAAGGACTTTCTGACCACAGTGGCAATGTGGTGGTCGATGGAGAGGTTGCTGTCAACCTGTGTCCCCAGATCTCTTATAACGCCTTCACTGTTCAGTGGGCTCCCATCGATGTGGTAATTAGTGGGAACTGAGTTTTTCCCAATGGGGATGACAACGCATTTTTTGGCATTAAGCTTAAGGCCATGGTTTCAACACCAGTCTTTGGTCTCAGTGAGGCCTTTCTGTAGGATGTCTACATCACTTGGGGAGTTAATAATGTCTCCCAGCTTGCAGTTGTCTGCAAACTTGGTCAGCCAGAGTCCCTCCATGTTGGCCTGGACTTCTGAGAAGTAGACGCCAAAGAGGAGAGGACCCAGGACAAATCCCTGTGGGACTCCACTCATGACTGGTTGGCAGTCTGACTTGGAGTCCGCTACTTTCATACTGTAGGTTCTATCTGTGAGCCAATTTGTAACCCACCTAGTGATATGAGGGCTGATGCCTAGTTTGGTGAGTTTATCAATAATTCCTGAGTGGGGAATGGTATCAAAGGCCTTGGCCAGATCGAGGTAAGCTGTATGTACTGCCTTGCCCTCATCCACAGCACTGGTGACTGACTCAAAGAAGTCAACCAGATTGAGCAGGCATGATCTAACTTTCACAAAACCAAACTGAGTGGGATCTACAGTTTGGAGATTCCCTACATCCTTGTTAATTAGGTCCATGATGATATGCTCTATAGCCTTACATATCAGACTCGTCAGGCTAATGGGGCAATAATTCCCAGTGTCTGTAGTCTCTCCCCCTTTACGGAGAGGGATGACTGTAGCAGTGCACCATTCAGTAGGGACAAAGCCTGAGGTGAGGCTGTGATTGAACAGGGCACACAGATGTGGTGCCAGTTCACCCTGTAGTTCATGTAGAACACATCTAGGTATATTGTCAGGTCCCATGGAAGTTGTACTCTTGGCCTTGGACAATGCAGCTTTAACCTGTGCTGCAGTAATGCTGGGTGCCTGGCATTCCTCCAGTATTGTGATTGGTCCTTTAGGGGGGAGAGAGGGGTAAAGTTGGTACTGAATCTGTGAGCCAGTATGTTGGCAATATCTGTTGGCTCAGTATAGGAGGTACCATTGTGCAGTAACTAAGAGCAAACCAGTATATTGCCATGAAGATTCTTTATATAACTATAGAAGGCTTTGTGGTTGTTTTTAGTGTCTGCTGTACACCATCCTTTCCTTCAATCATATATTCCAACTCTGAGGTTATATCACCAAGGAAAAACAGGATATCCCACTTCAAACAATTCTGTTTCACAGCTGTGATAGTTATATTTCCAAATAATTGCAATATGGAAATTTACATCAGATCATTACAAGTGAACCGGATGAGAATGACCTCAAGACTAATAATGGCCTTGATGTTCTAATAAAGTTAGCAGAAGAAGTTAAGATTGTCACAGTTACGATGCCTTTACAAATCCACCTTTGCAAGAAATCAAGCAAAGCTGATGATCTCCAGTACTGCAGTAACAGTTAATGACATAACAGCACTTATGTCCACTTGTGTTTCTTCGTGTTTGTCCCAAAACATTCTTGCAGTTTCTTGTGAAAAGTACAAAATATCCAAACTACTTATAACAGATCAGAGCTAGCCAGCAGCACTCCATGAAGAAGAGTGAAGCAGCCCAATGGCTTTGTACTACTTGAAGTTTTTGTCCCACACCATAACAGCAAACAACATTAGAATTGTAAGGGGAAATGCAAGTAATGAATTTCTAGAGTGCTTGCCTGAGCAGTCATTATGTTCTCCTTGTATTATAACAGAATAAGTGATTCCTCAAGCACTGCAGATGACGCAGTACACAACAAAATGTTTGTGCATCAGCATCCTAAGAAATCAGAAGACTGAACACTTATGTTATAAGTACACTGGCCAGGCATCTACTGCATCAGTAACAAATAGTACGTTACATGAGACAGAAACGATAAAAACATTCTGCTTTTAACAAGGTGTGTTGCGATTACAGTGAGATAGTGATAAAAAGTTCTCTCCTTTGTCACCAAAGTCATCAACAGACGATACTGCTAGTGACAGCAGTTAGCATACCATTTTGTTGTCAGGCAGTTTAGTACTCAGGATTAGGGCTACAACTTGCTCATGGGCCTCACCTTGTAGTCTACAATTTATATATAGGTTTACTATTAAAATGTCGAAGTTAAAAAAAAAAAAATGGTACTTAACAGCGAACTATGTCACCGAAAGTACACATCACCTAACAGCCCTAATGTCAAAAATCAGCTGTTAATGCCGAAAATGTCGAACATGACATTTTATGACAGTTAACAGCAATTCCACCCTTGCCGTACCTCCCTAACTAGTGCCCCTAACATCCTGTGTATGCAGGGGGGCAAGCTCCCCTGCACCCCCCCACACCCCCTTAACTATATATTCCAACTTCAAGATCGCACTACAGTGAGAAAAGGGGTGTATTTCCCTTACCGAACTGTACCGCAATCCCTGTACATAATCGAACGTACATATTTGCGAATGCACAGTACATTCGCATATGTGACGTTCAGTTATGTAGCTTACACACATATGAACTATTCGAACATCTGTAGTTCGAATAGTTCATTTGCGTACAATGCAATACGTCAGCATTGTAATAGCAAACTATATATATATATATATATATATATATATAGATATAGATATATATATATATATATATATATATATATATATATACATATAGATATATATATATATATATATATATATATGGGTCCACTTCTAAATTTCGAGATCCCACAATCTCGACTTTCAATATCCCGAACCCATACCATGACAAGTTCTGAAAATATGTTCTTGCAGGGGGGCAAGCCCTCCTGCACCCACCACACCCCCTGCAACCTAAATATACTAACTCCTAGATTGCTGTTTAGTGAAAAGAACGGTAATGTAGATCGTTATACAGTACAGAACAGGAACATTACCATTCTCTTCACTGAAGTGCGATCTCGGAGTTAGCATATTTAATTTGCAGGGGGTGCTGCAAAAACATGTTTTTAGACGTCATATATATATATATTTTTTTTTATAATTTCAAGATTTCACAATCTCGACGTTATGTGTTCAGGATATTGAAAGTCGAGATTGTGGGATTTCAAAATTCCGTAGTGGACCCATATATATATATATATATATATATATATATATATATATATGTGTGTGTGTGTGTGTGTGTATACAATAAACTGGATTGTGACTGAAGTCTGTCTGAAATGTAGCTTGTGATTTTTTTACTAACTTTGCAACAATGTCTTGGCTGAAAAAGGGCCATCACAGCTCAGTCAAACTACTTAAAATAAAAGTAAAACAAGACAGTGCTTCTGGGGTTACCCCTGAAACAAGTTACTTACTAGGGTTACTTGGTTAACAAATTAAATAAAATGGCTCGGTACTCTACAAGCTTCACTGCTGATCACTGAATGCACTGCTTGACAACAAGGCTTCTGCTGTGCTGATGTAACATCACAGCAATGCAGCATTACTGCATCACATCAGTACAGGATCAATGTTAGGGCAAATTTTTGTCAAGGACAATTTATGACCATTAAGCACTGCATATTTTTATGTAATATATTCTGACATTTTAAACTCTTCTATATTTCTTGTTTCACTGTGTTAGATCAGCACATTAACACAAATCAAGATAACCATGTTTGTTTAACATAGACAAAAAGGTTAAATATACATTACATTTATGTATGTATACAAGCATGTTTACACACACAGTAAGCAATATGGCCTGTACTTTCTTACCCGTGGCAAAGGTGAACGGAGCTGTGCCACATGCAGGTCTTGCACCAGAGGAACAGTCAGTCTGTTAGGAAGCACCAGGAAGGAGGAGATGGTTTCGAGAATCATAGTGTCTGACATTGAGCTAAAATGAGACAAGACTTATGCTTAATGTGTACTTCTAGGATTCAACATCTGAAACCTTGGAAAAAAATGTTCCCCTTTCTGATTCATAATATTGCAGTCCTGAAAATAAATGTAGTGACACTGAACTACCCCGAATACAAAGGAAGTTGAGAACTGTTTTTCTTGCTGTTCTAGACAAAAAAACTGGTCCACTTTCCTCCCACATACCAAAGAGATGCCATAGGTGAACTTGTGATCCTCCAAATAGCTCAAAGTTATGTGTGTGTGTGTGTGTGTGTGTGTGTGTGTGTGTGTGTGTGTGTGTGTGTGTGTGTGTGTATACATCCTGCGAAGAGCTGACACCTGGCCAGAATTATTTGCTCTGCCTTGCACCGGCTGAGTGCTAAGACAGGCTCCAACTCCCATGTGACCCTGAATTAGGCTAACTTGTAATCACAGAATGAATGAAAGTTTTAGCTGTATACACTGCATGGGCAATCACCAGAAAATACACTGAAACTATGCAACTGCATTTTATGGGTAGATAATAATGTTCCTTCTAGGTCCAGAATTTACAGTGATTTTGGAGAAGCCTTTCTACTGACCATCATGGCTTTTCAACATTTTTAACCTGAAATCTCAACAATGAGCATGATTCCTCATATTGCCTCATGAGTGTATGCAGCTGCCTAGCCAAAATTCACTTACATAACTCATTTCTAAGTTATAAGGATCCCTGTGGAGTGAGGTGGCACATAAAGACATAAAAGGCAGATGACAATGTCCTAGCAATGCTATGGTGTACTGTATACTGGGAACATGGTTATTTTACAAATGCAGTAATCTTCAATGTCCATTATCTCACTCCACAACTTAAAGGATACTTACTTAAGTCCAGGAATGTCCAGCAAGTTTGTAAGGCCTGTCCAGTTTATAGTCAGCTTCTGTAATTAAAACAGAAAAAAAAAATCACTGCAGTATTTTCAACTCCACTATCAGACTTTTTGGCATTGCAAAATGCCTAAAAACTTTGTTTATGAATGTTTAATACATATAATGCATGTCTGTTCACTACAGACATTTTTCTGCATCGAAAATCAAGATTATAGGATAGAAAGTTTGCAAAAATTTCTGCAGAACAGGAGAGAATAGAAAAAATAATTCACACAAGAAATCATTAGCTTTACTGTATATTTTAACATGATAATGCGGGCACGTTTTGACAACACATGGTGTTCCTTATACATTAAAGATAAATGTCTCTTTGTAATAGAATTGATAACTTACTGGTCTGCGAATGAAAAAAAGAGTGATTGCTCCAACAATAGGCACATTCCCAATAAGTGGCTCCAGGATCACCCGCAGCATGCCGTGCAGCTGTATTACAGAGAAACATGTGATTAATGGCAGTACTGGCTCACAAAGGGAATCAGGTTTATGGTGTAAAGTGCAAATAACAGCATGCACTACCACTAAAAGAAAAAAAATGTGAAAACACTTACTTACTTACATCTGACTCTATTTTAATTATTCAACCAATTACACTACTATACAAAAGCTGCAATCATGTCCATCAAACTGCCAGAGGATTCAGACTCCCTTCAAGGTCAGTCAGTTGTCAACAGATTACTTTCAATACAAAAATTACCTAACTTGTGTTCTTTGATTAAACAAGGAAACTCAGGAAAACTACTAGACCTGGTTTTGTAAGAATCTATCACTATCTGACAGAAATCAGTTCTGAAAGTATCTTATATGGTTCACCTGGATCTCAGTGCAAGCCTGCATGTCACACTAGGTTTCCCTGTAAAGTTTTAAGTAGTTTTAAGCAGTTTGTATTTTACCACAGTAGGCCAGCAGCTTCCTCAGTCTTCAGGCACGAAGGACAACCTGCTTGGTCCCAGCATGTTTATCCCATGTAATTTTTCACCGCCTGTGTACCTACAGAAAACACAGTAGAACCATGCAACACATTGCAAAATAATACTTTGCATCTTTTGCACCTAAACTAAAGATTAAGAGAGAAAATTAAAGTATTTTAATTATTTCAATTCTGCTTAAGTATGTAAGTTGCACTTAGTGACCTGCGTGGTAATAATACTTTGTACTTTTCTGCTCTGTTCCATCTGTTTGCATTTTTAAGTTTGTCCTGGGACTTTAGTCTTGTATTTTTATTAACAGTTGTGGGAAAATAGTTTTTCTGCATTATTCAACACTTCTATTTCCACAAGTAGAATTACTTGTAAAAGCTATCCATTTGTATTTAAACCCTGCTAGTCTGTAGTCTTGTAATTTAATTCATAGTTGTGAAAGACCAATGTATTCCTGCAAAATTTTGAGCCTTGGTCACTTATTATTGCATTTTTTCCATAAAGAGTGTTACTGATAAATTTCTGCATAGTCCAGTGCCTTAGACTATAGTAGAAGAAGGTTAACAGTGAGACAATTGCCTCTGCTACAGTTTGTGCTTCAGTGCTTTTATATTCTGCTTATATTTTAACAGCTTAAAGTAATATTCTGTCTGTCCCATCCCCAGCTAACACATTAAGCTAAAGTTTCGGAAATAGCTCCAATATTGCCTTCATTTGGTTGTATGCCTCTCTAACTAGCCTGTTTGGTTTTCTCAACTCTCTCACCCTTATTGCTGTTGTTTTATAATAAGGCTAAGTCTCTGGCCTCTACCCTTATGATAATCTGATTTCCAAAGTCTTTCCCTCCCCTCTTTTAGTGGTACAGACTGCTGTGTAGACTATTTATGCACTCTTCCTACTAATTGTTTTCCAAAGATCCATGACAATGAGTGCCCACCCAGTAAACTGATATTGCTTTTTTTTTCTTTGAACAAGAAACATCTTTATTAAAGTATCATGTATGACATTAGCAATCTTACATTTATATAAATGAAAATAAAACATACCGACACAACCTCAGTTGCAAACATTATACATTTATAAACAATGCCAACACAACTGTAGATGCAAACATTATACATCATTTGTAATATATCCAGTCATTGTCAAACATTACATAACTCATTCAAATCATGTCTTCTTTACACCTTAATCCTCCTCTGCATGAACTGACCCCACAATTATTTCCTATGTAATTTGCTCCTACCCTTTTCTAAAGATCCCAATTCCAGTTGTTTTATCTCTGTTACTATCTTCACTACTTCTAATAGCATTGGTTTTGACTTTGATTTCCATTTTCTAGTAATTTTTGTTGGCACCCATCATAATTTGACTCAGCAAAGCCTTATGATGTCTAGGCAATGCCAAGTCTGTATCATAGCTCAAAAAATTATTTCCCTAGTTACACCAATCTGCTCACCCAGTATCTCCAACAGAGCAGTTTGCAGGGAATCTTTAAATTCTGCCAACTCATTACACTCCTAGAAAATATGTCCCCAGTTACCTCTTTCTTCCTCATCACACCTCCAACATTTGCTGTCTACCTGCGGAAATATTCTTTGGAGTCAACTTGGGGTAAAAAAATACCTATGCAAACACTTCAAGCAAAGATCCTAAATCTTCTAGACTTTTTTGCATATCTGAGAGACATCCATATATCCCTCCATTGTTTCTTTGTGAATTGCATATTCAGTCTTTCTCTCTTCCCAATCCATTCTAACCTCCGCTGATTGATTTCTTATAGTTACTGCAATATTTTATATGCTCTACTAATTATTCCTTTCCTAACTGCAGCTTCTATTCTAGATTCTACTAAATACTCTACCAGTGCTGGTCTTTTGTTTGGGGCTATATTAGCTGAGCGAAAGTCCATTTGAGCGAATACGTAAACGTCGACACATATTGCACAAAGCTGACTTATAGCGAACATACAAAAGTGCGATTTCGGAAATGTCAAATTACCATGGTTGGCCCATCTGTGGAATAGCTGTATAAGGTAAGTGTTGGATAGTTACGGATTTTCGGGTTAGGGTGCAGGTTAAGGTAAGTGCATAGATAGGTTTTGTATGTTAGATTTAGTGTAGGGTTACAAGTAGGGTTTTGTTAAATGTATGTATGTGGATTATTTATTTTGTTTGTGTATATTTTCATAGGGGAAGTGTGCGGTAGTTACGGACCTTAGGGTTAGGGAGGGGTTAAGGATAGTGCATAGATAGTTGTGTAAGTGGTGTTTAGTGTAGGGTTAGAAGTAGGGTGTTTGTGCTTTACTTTAGGGTTAGAAGTAGGGTTTGGTTAGTGTATGTATGTGCTTTATTTATTTTGTTTGGGTAGGTAGTATGTAGCGGGTGGTGGGGTTGGCAGAGTATGACAGTTCAACATTTAAAATTTTGCGGTTTACTGCATCTGGGATATCCACGGTTCGAGCAATAGGTGTCGGGGTTTTAGTATTCTCTTAATAGTATTTTCGCTCTTGTAATATAGACCCTTTTGTTTAGGACCCCCTCTATTTCTTTCTGTTTGCCAATACTCTGATATCAATCCTTGATAGGGAAAGGCAATCTCTAACCTGCAGTCCAAATAAGTTCTTGGTATCTTCCCATTCTATTACCTTTCCCTCGCTAGTTATTTCCTCCCAATACCTTGGTTCCTTTGACAGTTTTTTCCAATAAATTCCAGCCCCCTCTTGCCTATGGTCTGTATCCCTAACTGCAGTTATCCCTATTGGCAGAATCTTCTTTCTCCATTTTCATGTTGGCTTAGTTCTTAGAATACTTTCTGCCACTTTATGAATATAATGTTCTGTATGGTTAGTGTTGTTCTCCTTAAAAGTATCTATCCAAAATTTTAGTCTCTCCTTCTTTCTTGAGGTTTCCCTGTTTCGTCATCATATCTTTCTACTTTGAATTATAGTTTTCTGCTTGTGCTATATATAGGAGCCTTAACTGTGTTCCTCAGAAACACCCCTTGGAATCTGGTAATCCCAATCTGCCTTGCTCTACTGGAAGAATCAGCTTAACCCACTTGACTCTTGCCATCTTCCCCTCCCAGATAAATTCCTTCAACTCATTGTTAATTACTATCCACAACTTTTCCTCTGGCTGACAAAAGTACGCCTGACATATGTATAAAACTAAAGGGACTAAAAACATTTTAACTGCTTGTATCTTACTATCGATATTCATATAACAGAGATTCCATTTTCTTAGTTTGTGTATTATCTTTTGTTTAGTCTCTTCACAGATATCATTAGCTGCCACACCAGAATAATATTTTAATTCATATTTTTAAATATTTCATTTTATCATGTCCCCATAATATGGATATTGCTGAACCAATTCGTGTGTGGGTACATTATTTACAGCTATTGCCTTTGTTTTAGCTTCATTAATTTTGTATCCTGAAAAGATCTGAAATTGTCTCAAAATGCTCCACAACACTATAACTTCCCTTTCTGGTTTTGTCAGGTATAAAATAATATGATCTGAAAATAGAGGCAGCTTTTCTTGACTACCATTCCAACTATATCATTTCTGAGTCTCTTATTTATTTATTTTTTCTGCCAGTGGTACTAAATATAATGCAAATAACAATGGAAAGAAAGGACACCTCTGCCTGGTTCTTCTGCTCAAGCAGAAATTATCAGAGAGGTCCTCACCCATTTTAATTTTCACCTCCAATCCCTAATATATCCTCCTAATCAAATCAACCTTACAATTTTATCCGGGAATGCAAATGCTTCCATTGCTCTGCTCATAAAGTTCCAGCTTACTCTTGTCGCTTCCTTCTGGAACATCAGTGTTCTGTTAATGTTGTTAAATATTTGCCTCCCCTCCTCAAAACCACACTGATCCATATCTGTCAATTTCTGCATCACGTTTGCCATTCGTTTGGCCATTACAGACACAAACACTTTATAATAATAATAATTTAGTATTGAAATGGGCCTGTATAAAGCTGGATATGATGGAAATTTACCCACTTTTAGGTATTACAGCTACCACCACTTTCTTCCAGGATGTTGGTACTTGTCCTCCTCCGAAAATAGTCTTAAAACCTTCCAGATCCTTATCAGTTTTTTCCGTCCTAGCTTCCAAACTTCCAAATAAATAATATCTATTGCTGGGTACATTCCTGTAGCTTGCTTATACATCACCATTTTATTTCATCTCCTCCTAGCCTAACTGTTAGTAACTGAGCTTCCTCTACCTCTAACCTTGGCATATTTAATTCTTCCATAAGCATTTCCGTTTGTATGTTTTCTTGACTTCCATATTTATCTGATTTATACAGACTTTCATAACCCAGTACTGTTCTTGGGTAAACCTCCTTTACTTCATATTGTCTTCTGCTGATTTTCCAGGAGCTCAGCAAAGCCTGGAGTCCTAGACTGCATTCAAGAAGTGTTTTACTTGTATCCATTGTCATCAAGGCTTAGAGCATCTAGGTGGCAGTCAACTAGCAATACCTGTATATTTACAGTAAACTCTCAGTTAATGGGGATTGGTAGATGCAGGATAACTGTAGCTTCTTGTTGCTTGAGAGTTACTATTAAAAATAGGCCTGACTAATACTGTACCCTATACTATTTGTGTAGTTTGACTTGTTCTTAGGTTGGGGAGAGAGGGAATTTATTCCTATCTTCCTTTTTAAAACTCTAAAACTCTAAAAACATAAGGTATGTTTCTGCAGGAGGAACAGAAAGTGCAACACATGAAAATTGTACTGTATTTCTTGGATTTTTTTTTCCGGGTTGCCTGAGAGTTCTGGTTGCTTGAGTTCCGGTTAACTGAGAGTTTACTGTAGTTGAATTCAGTATAGGCTAAACATTAAAGTTAGTAGAACTTAGTACCATTTAGCATAATCTACTCTGATAAAGCACCCTTAATAACCTTCTAAAACCAATACACCACCCCCTTGTAGCTCAAAAATCAAAGGATTGGACAGAATGGATATGCAATTTCCTAACTTCTATGTAGCCATCTTGGTGGACATGGGCATCTTGAGACAATGTAGCAATTGTCTTGTTTACTAGCAACTACTTACTCCTTAAAGAAGCAGTCACAGTCTGTGTGAGGTGTATGTACACAATGCCACTGGAGGCTAAACTCTTACATACAAGTACATATCAGGTTGTCGAAACCACACACACAACAGCCATCTCACAAAGTACACAACACACACGTACAATAACAGATGCTGAGGCACTTAATAGCAATCTTCCTAAACAACAGAGATTGCCCAGATCACCTGTTGTCAAAACTATGCCTCAACAAGCCCAAAGACACTCAGAAAAAAACACCACCTAACACCACACATACTGTCACTCTGAGTGGAGCCCCAAACGCTAAACCCCTAAGGCAAGCAAGCACTTCCCAGGATTCTTGCCATAAGGGACTTCATTGTAAGATATACTGATGCCCCTCTAACCAGGATGAACAAGAAGAAGAGAACTGTTAGTCACTTATCTGGGGCCAGAATCTGCCAAATCATGCATGAACTCAAGTCATTACACCACATGTACCAGTATGATTCCATCATAGTCCAGGTAGGTGTAAATGGCCTGAAATGTACCTCCCTAGACTATATGAAAAAAAACATTATGGAACTTTCAGACTTTGTGTCTCAGGCTGGGATGAGCCTAGCATTACCCAGCATATCAACAGCACAATGCCACAATATGAGAAAAAATAATTGATTTCAATAACTGGATGTCTTTCTGCTCACATTCTAATGGGATCCAAAATTTGTCAGCTTGGGAGGACATGAGTAACAGATCATGTTGCTTTGCCAAGGATGGTCTGCACCTTTCCCCTCTAGGCTTTTGAATATTGGCTAAAACTTTATCCACCACCATAGTACCTTTTTTATGCAATGCCAAACTGATAAACCTACCAACATAGCAAAATCAACTCAACTAAACCTCAACATGTCACTGTTCAATGCCAGGAGCCTAAACAAAAAATAACTACACTCCCTCCAAGCCCTCCTCACACTCGAGAATGTAGACATTTGTGCAGTTATTAAGCCATGGTTTAAAGAAGCAGAGAGTATCCCGGCAGTGCAAGGTTTCTGTGCCTTCCACACTTTTAGACAAGTAGCTGCACAGAGAAGGGCTAAATAAAGAGGTGTCTTGATATACATCAATAACAAGCATACCTCTAGGGTGGTCAAACAGGATAACATGCTGAAATTACTCCACATGCACATCACCATAGACAAAATCCCATACCATATCCTAGTCAGCTACAGGTCCCCCTCCATGTCCCAAAAAGCTCACAATGCATACTTGGACCTACTGGAGACACTTTCCACCCAACCTAACACCCTACTTATGGGATACTTTACTCCTCTACAGAATGGGAATCCTACATGGCCTCAAATCTACTGGCACAGAGATTCCTAGACTTTGAAAATACAAACACCCTTGACTAAACAGTGAATACGCCCACTAGAGGCTCACAAATATGGGAGAATGCTGCCACCCCCCCCCCCCATGTCTCACTCTCCCTGGCAAGATGTGATTATAAAGCTGTCTCCTTCAAAATCAAAATCAGCTCTGTAATCCCATTAAAACCAGTAATGGTTGGGAACTATTCAAAGGCAAATTACATCATTTTATTAAGTAATGGATTGTCAAAATTCAATGCTACTCCAAACAGAGAACTTAGCAACCTACACTGAATTGCTCTCAGAAACTCTATACAACCATGTCAATGGCTGCATAGAGGCTGCTGTGCTTAACAGAAGAAGGGCCAGGACTAGCCCCAAAAACAAACCATCATGGTGGCATCCCAAATTAAACTGGATATACAACAAAAGGAAAAAAAATATAGCAAAATCGGAAAGTGTAACTCACATAAAGACAGAAACTCTCTCATCGAAGTAAACAGGCAATTAAGGGAGCTAATTAAGTCAAGCAAAGCCATGTTTGAGAGTAAGATTGCCTCCCATGTATAAGACAACCATAAGACCATCTACAGTTATGTCAGAAACCTCAACGGCAGCACACAGCAGTGTGCTGAACTGGTGGTTACTGGTGCCACATACTGAGCCTGGCAATATAACAAACCTGTTAGTAGACACATTTAATTTCAACTTTACCCCTCTCTCACCCCAACCAGCCTCTCACAAATAACCTCATACCTAACCCCTCCAACTATAAATAGGGAGCATGTACTGGCCGTATTCACTAAAGTCAAGAGCACAGCTACAATGGGCCCTGAGAACATCTCAGAATGCCTCCTGAATAGTCTAAAATATGACTTTCCAGGACCCCTGGAGTCATTATTTAACTACAGTCTTAAAACAGGCTTTGTGCCACGTGAATGGGGGATTGCAAAGGTCATCCCTCTTCATAAGGGAGGACCTATAGCAGATCCTGGAAACTACAGACCTATTAGTCTGACTAATCTTATTTATAAATCCATGGAAATAATTGTCATGGAAATTAGCAACAAGGACATAGAAGACCTCCACACACTGGATCCATTCTAGTTTGGGTTTGTCAAAGGAAGGTCATGCTTACTGAATCTGCTGGACTTCTTTAAAAAGGTCACTACGGCAGTGGATGAGAGGAAAACAGAGTATACTGCCTACCTAGATCTGGCTAAATCATTTGATACAATATCCCACTTGGGTATTGTCAACAAACTTACGGAACTGGGTATAAACTCCTTTAAAATATACTGGATAGCTAGCTGGCTCTCTGATAGGACCTAGGAGGTTCAAATTGGTGAGAAACCTCCACAAAGAGGCCAGTCACCAGTGGAGTCCCCCAAGGCAATGTGCTGGGCCCACTCTTCTTTGGCATCTATTTCTCAGATGTCAAAGCCAATGTCAAAGGCCTTTGGCTGACCAACTTCACAAATGACTGCAAACTGGGAGCAGTCACTGAATCCCTCAAAGATGAGAACACCCTTCAGGAAGATCAAATAGAGACAAATCCTTGGTTCCAAACCCATGGCTTAAAGCTCAACACCACAATATGCATTATAGTACATTTTGGGAAGTCTACTACCCCAGGTAACTACGTTATCAATAAAACACCCTTAAAAGTTGATACACTAATCAAGAATCTGGGAACTCAACCTAGCCTTCAACCAGCATGTGTCCAATGTAGTAAGAAAATCCTTCTGTGTTGCTCAACTTATAAGCAAGGACATGGCATCTAGGTCCAGAGAGGTCATGTACCACTGTACTTGGCCCTCATCAGACCCATCATAGAGTATAATACCCCTTTGGTATGTACCTGACCAGACACATGCAGCAACTGGAAAGTCCACAAAGGTTCATTATAGAAAGAATACATGGAGTAAACACAATGTGCTACGCTGATCACCTCAAAGCCCTGTCTCTTTACCTGGTATCATACTGAATTCTGAGAGAAGATCTTTGCCTGGTATACAGGGCATCCCTGGACCCTGTTTTGATAAACCTTTTGCATATTCACAAAACAAACAACATCAGAGCTACTAGATTAAAAAATCTAAATTTTGGTTGCAAAATAAATAGGACATGTTAAAGAGAGAGAGAGAGAGAGACATGTTTCTCAGGGAATTCCCATTCTGTGTAACATGTGAAGCAGTTCCTCCCTATTCCATTTAAACACAATGTGGATTAATGGATGGGTAATTGGAAATTCACCCCCTCTTTGGCTCCTATGTCTGATGGACAGTGGCAGTCAGTAAACCACCACCTATATAAATCAAATGTGTGTATCACTTTTGGGGTGCACACTTAGGCTTATAAGAGCCCTAGTGGCAGTTAGCCTAGTCTACATCTATGATCCTATGAACCTCTGTACCTGTGTACTGTCTGTGCAGTAAGCTGAACTAGTACTACTGTCTTCAGCTCTGGCTTCCTCACTGGAAATGTTATTACTCACTGATGCCCCCCACCACCAAACATTGTTCACTCCACTGGCTTCCTCACTTATAATAATATTATTCATATAGCTACAGCCTCCCTACACACTGTCCACTCCACTGGCTTCCAGACTCTGGGAATGTTATTTATTATTCATGTACCCTCAACAAAGTACAGTTGTGTACCTACCATAAATGTAGATGTTCGCGTGTATTCACTGTTGCAGTCATTACACTTGGGTTATCCTGCTGGCAGGCTACCCGCAGTCGGCCTGAATTCCAAAGTCTAGGTCCGGCGTCGGTTGCTGTCACCTCTTCCCTGACGTCAGTGTGCCAGGGGTATAAAAGATGCAGCCAACGCCATTTTCCTCAGTTTTTCTTGCCCCAGATGTCAAGTGCCCCCAAATTGGAAGACTGAAAATTATGCCAATAAGCATGCATGCACAAAAATAAACATTTACTTCATCTACAAGCAAATACACCACATAGGTTGTATAGGATAGAGAAGTACAGATAAGTCCCAGCAAAGAAAAGGGGGATGGTGGGTGGGTAACCTGGACTGCAACAGTGAATACACTCGAACATCTACATTTATGGTAGGTACACAACTGTACTATGTTCATCGTGTTTCACTGTTGCAGTCATTACACTTGGGTTGAATCCCAAAGCTGAGGTTGGGTGGCTGGGTCTAAATAGAATTAGGAGAGGCTATAAGGCCCTGCAGTGGCAAAGCCTGCTCTGGATTTAGAGTAGTGAGGTAGGTGGTAGTGCATGGTAAAAGTGTGCACTGAACTCCAAGTTGCAGCCTCTAAAATGTCTTTGATTGGTACTCCTCTGAGGAAGGCTGCTGAAGTGGTTGCTACTCTGGTTGAATGTGGCCTAATGCCCTTAGGCACTGATTTGCCATGTTGTGAAAAGCAGAAACGAAAGCAGTGGCCTATCCATTTTGAAATAGTCTGCTTTGAGATAGCCTTTCCTTGTGATCCTGCAGCATATGCTACTAAGAGTTGCTCAGTCTTTCTGAAAGCCTTAGTTCTGTCCAAGTAGAAGCGTAGCTGTCTGTATATGTCCAAAGAATGCAGGAGTCTCTCACCCTTATTCTGTGGGTTTGGATAAAAAGTAGCAAATGAATGGTTTAGTTAAGGGCCACACTGGACATTACCTTAGGCAAAAATGTCGGGTTCGTCCTCAGAGAAACCCTGTCTGGATGGAAAATGATAAAAGGTTCCATAGCCATGAGTGCCTGTAACTCTGAGACTCGTCTTGCAGAGGTTATTGCTAGAAGCAGAGCTGTTTTCTACGATAAGAACTTTATTTCAGCTGTATTGGTCAAAAGGCGGCAGTGTGAGTTTTTCCAAGACATAATTGAGGTCCCATGCAGGTACTGGTGCTCTCCTTGGAGGTCTTATGTTTTTGGCCCCTCTGAGATACTGTCTTAGCAATGGATGTGAAAAAATTGGTGGTTCCGTACTGTAATGAGCTGAAATGGCAGAGCATGGATTTTAATTGATGAAAAGGATAGGCCTTTGTCCAGCATCTCAGTTAGGTATTGTAAAATCTGAGGAATATTCGGTACAAATGTGTCAATTCCTTGTGCCTGGTTCCAAGCACAGAATCTTTTCCATTTTTCTGCATAAGATTTTCTGGTACTGGGCCTCCAAAATGACATCCATCACTGCTTAGAGAGAGGTGTGTTCTGAATGGCTACATTATTTGCCATGCTGCCAGATTTAGGGTTCTGAGTTGGCTGTGCAGGATCTGATTGTTTCGTTGGGTCAGTAAATGAGGAATTAGAGGCAATGTCCAGGCTGGGCCTTGAGACAAGCTCTTTAGGATTGGGTACCAGTGCTGGCTGGGCCAGTCTGGAGCAATCAGAATCATTTTTGTCTTCTCTTGTCTGACCTTTAGGAGTACCTTGGCAGAGGAGGAAAGGCATATACTGTTAGGGTTTTCCAGCTGAATGATAGAGCATCCACTTTTCATGCTTGCTTGTGATAAGTCCTTGTGCAAAATCTCTGTAGTTGGCAGTTGTGAGGGGAGGCAAAAAGATCTATGTCTGGGCATCCCCATTTCTTTATTATCATGCTGAAGACTTGTGGATCCAGTTTCCACTCGTGGGGATCCGTGAGGTTTCTGCTTAATTCGTCTGCCAGCGTATTTTTCTTTCCTGGCAGGAATTGTGCTTGCAGGAGTACTTGATAAGTCAATGCTGTGTCCCACAAAGTCAAGGCTTGTCTGCAGAGGGGGTAGGAATGTAGGCCTCCCTGCTTATTTATGTACCACATGACTGTAGTATGGTCCTTCCTTATCAGTAGTTGTCCAGGATGGAGTAGATCCTTGAAAGCGGTCAGGGCATTCTGAATAGCTAGCATCTCTTTTTGATTGATATGAAGATGCCTTTGGCTTGTGGGCCATGTGCCCTGAATACATTTTCATGCCTTGTGGGCCCCCCAGGCATAATCTGATGCAACTGTTGTTACTGACTGCCTGGCTGTGGGTAGGGTGAATGGCTGTCCCTTGTTGTGGTGACAGGCCTGCACCCACCATCGAAACTCCTGTTGCAGGCAAGGAATGAGGGTAATTAATGTTTCCAGGCTGTGACAATGTTGAGTCCAAACACTTTTTAGATACCATTGTAGTTTCCTCATATGCAGTCTAGCATATGAAATTAGCAGAATGCAGGATGCCATGAAGCCCAAAGCCTGCAGAATATTTCTTGCAGATAACTGGGTCTTTGTTGCCAACATTTTGAAGTAAGAAGTCAGTTGCATTTGTTTGTCTGGCGTGAGATAAGCCATCTGCGCAGTTGTATTTAAGCTTGCACCCAGGAATATTATCTCTTGAGAGGGTACTAGTTTTGATTTCTTTTCGTTTACTGTGTACCCTAGGCAAATTAGTAATCTTTTTACAAATGCCAGATGCTTTAGTAGAAGGTCCTTGTTCTCTGCTTGAATAAGGCAATCGTCCAAGTAAAGATATATTTGAATTCCTCTTTGTCTGCAAAATGCAAATACTGGTGCCAGGCATTTTGTGAAGACCCTGGCCGCAGTAGATAAGCCAAAGGGCAGTGCAGAGAATTGGTAGTGCATTGAGCCAGCTATGAATCTGATGTATCTTCTGCAAGATTGTCTGATTGGAATATGCAGGTATGCCTCTTTTAGGTCTAAAGTTACCAGCCAAGCCTTCTTGCCCAGCATGGGCAGAAGCTGCTGCACAGTCAATATTTTGAATTTTGGAACGTCCAGAAATGTATTTAGAATAGACAGGTCCAGTATTGGTCTCCAGGCTTTGTCTTTTATGGGTACCAAGAAAAGTATTGAGTAAAATCCTTGCCCCTGCTCTTGCTGTGGTACTTGCTGAATGGCCCTCATGTCCATAAGGGATGAAACTTGTTTTTGTGCCTCTGCCCATTGATTGTGTGGCAGGTCTGGCATACCTTTTGCCCTTGGCAGGGTGTGAAAGTGGAACCTGTAGCCCTGGAACACTATATTCAAGACCCATTTGTCCTGGGTGATCATGTGCCAATTTTGAGAAAAAAGTGCTAGTTTTCCCCCTAAGGGGGCTGCCAAAAGATAAGTGCTTGGTGCTGGCAGAGGAAAATCATTGGGACTGTTTTCTGTACGGCTGTGATTTGTCTTCTCCGCTTTTGGAGGTAGAAGCGCCCCACTGTTTAGGCCTGTATGAGCCCTGGGGCTGGGATCTACCTCTGGGGCATCTGTATCTGCCTCTTTGTGGCCTGTCTGACACTGGAAAGGACCAATTCTTTGTAGGCCAGTTCCTGCTAAATCTGGGTGGCTGTACCTGTAAGAAATCCTTGACTGTTTGCATAGATTTAGCTTTGTCCTCCATTTTCTTCAACACCTCGTCTGCTTTAACACCAAACAAGGTATCATGCTGTAATGGAGCATCTAATAATTTTGCTTTAACATGATCAGGCAGATTCTGTTCCTTTAACCAAGCATGCCTCCTAATGACAGAACCCATAACTGCAGCCCTGCAAGAGGCTTCCAGAGAATCAAAACCACATTGCAATGTATGCCTTCCCACTTGTTCAGTTGCATGCAATAAATCCTGCATTTCCTTATTTTCTGCACAATCAGAATTTGACAACATTTTCTGTTCTAGCACAGCCAAAGTAGCAGAGGTGTAAACCTTTTTTCCCCATCTGTCTAGTGCCCTTGAATCTCTATCAGAGGGGATAGGGTTTTTTGCAGTAGAAACCTTGACCACTTTGGGACCCTGAGAAATAGTTTCTGGGTCAGCAGCAGGGTTTTTATAAAGAAATGTATGTGAATCTGGAACCCTGTAGTATCTGTCTGGTTTAGCAGGGGCAGGAGGTAAAGAGTCAGGAGAAAGTCCAGACTCTGAAAATACATCATCTACAATGTCTAACACAGGAGGAATAGCCAAAGGCCTGTGCTGAGGTAGTAAAAGAAAATCTCTAAGCCTTTTCTTAGATTCTGAGTAGTCTTGGCTCTCCCAGTGGAAGTGCTTCCTCATGTTATGCAGGGTTTCCCCAAAAGAATAATCCTCAGGTGGTGAGGCTGAAGGGATAGATTCTTCAGCATCAGAATCCTCGTAAGGAGGAAGAGACCCATTCCTGTTCAGAAGAGGAGTCAGAGGAAATGGAAACCTGATATGAAGATTCATATTCTGTCTCTTGCCTAGGCCTCTTGTCAGGAGGGGGAAGGGAACCCCTGATCAAGGTAATTAGGTCTTCGGCCATTTTGAGCATCTGCTTTTTAGGCATGGAAGTCTGTCCAGGAGAATGCTGTACTTGTTTCTTTGTCTTTAGAACTGCTTTAGTCTTTGCTTTGGAAGCTGAAGTAGGCTTTACATATAACTGTGTAGGTCTGAAAACACCCTCAGAAGCCAATGCCTACTCAGCGGCTCCAGACCCATCCAAGGGAATAGTTTCCGAGTGTCCAATACCTTGAGTATCCAGAGGCCTAGCTGGCTCCACGTGGGAGTCGTCAGCAGCCTGTGGCTCTGAGGTAACAGGTGTCAGGGGCTGAGAAAGCGCCTCACTGAGAACCGGCGAACCAGTGACTGGCTTAGCGGAAGCCTCATCGTCTGTTTTGGACCTCGGATGACTGTCCTTTTCTTTTTCCTTGCGCTTTTTATAAACACCAGTCGCCAGCTGTTCCAACAGCATTATATAATTGAATCTTCGGCCAAAGTAATGAAAGGCAAAATCATACCGACACTTAATAGTGTGTTGGTTAAATTTAGCACAAAACCGACAGCTAGCAAAGTTGTGATCAGGGCCTAGGCAAGGAATACAGTAAGAATGAAAATCCTTATGATGTATTTGCTTCCCACAAGAAATACAGTTGTTAACTTTTTCTGACATCGGACTGGAGCAAGAAAAAAGTTTCCCCAATGGGGTACTTAGCTTTAATGAAGACTTCGGATCTGAAATTCGTTTTTGAAAATCTCAGGAGTCGGCCGACCAGCACTTGCAAACTGCTTTTGCTTCGGGCACCACGCGGCAAGAAAGACTGAGGAAAATGGCGTCGGCTACATCTTTTATACCCCTGGCACACTGACGTAAGGGAAGAGGCGACAGCAACCGACGCCAGACCTAGACTTTGTAATTCAGGCCGACTGCGGGTAGCCTGCCAGCAGGATAACCCAAGTGTAATGACTGCAACAGTGAAACACGATGAACATCCACTGCCCACTCCACTGGCTTTCTGATGAGAATGTTATTATTCATGTATCCTCATCCCCCACCCCCAATAAATGGATCAGTCTATCTCTAGTTCTTGTCCTCATACATTACAGACATCTGCTTCTTGGCTTCCTAAAGGATCAGCAAATATGCCTTTCTAGGCACAAGGTATAATGGAATCCCCTCCCAGAGGCCATATTAAAAGGGTGATTCTAGTCCCGATTTGGCCCATTTGGTCCACATACCAGTCCTGCCAGAATAACCTCTACAGTTTCATCTCTGGTTTCCTCCTTCGTATAGTGCTATGGACTGTTGCTTCCCTCATCAGCACAACTGAAAATAATACATCTGTAGTTTATACTCATTATACTGTAGGCCTACATACTTTTATCCGCTTGATGCAAGATTTAAAATCAAAACAACAAAACCAATTATGTTTACTAGACCAAAAATCTTCTTGAAGTTTTTAACTACAAAAACCTTTCCCTGCAGAGCTGGAAAGCTGTGCCCCTGGACTCTATGTTCTCATGAGGCTGCCTGTGGTGCAGGGCAACATCCACACACATACTACTCAACACATCAATCAGCTTTATATTCCACACACATGCTACACAACACATCAATCAGCTTTATATTCCGCACACATGCTACACAGCACATCAATCAGCTTTATATTCCACACACATGCTACACAGCACATCAATCAGCTTTACACTCCACACACATGCTACACAACACATCAATCAGCTTTATACTGGACTGGGTAGCAGCAGGCATAAGGCTCATCCTACAGAGGGCACAGTTTCAGGGGCATATGTGTGGAGGTTATTTTCTATGGTGGAGACCATTGAAACAAATGCACAACACTTGGGTGGGCAGGGCAGTCCAACTGATACCAACCTCAGTTAATTCCACTCACTATTTCTTATGTGTGATTTAAATATATTTACTTCTTTGTCAGGACAGATTCACTTATGAAACATCCCACTTCAGGTCTGGATAACACAAGTTGCTCAGCAAACACCTCTTCTACATCCTGCACCATGAGAATGTTGATGTGCAGCATGACGGCAACCAGGTTGGCCATACTGGCCGTTCTCCAGCAGGTAACCCATACCCATTACCTGAGATGTCCAAGCCACAGCTGGAGCAGATGGTGGTGCCTGCAATGGAGACAGAAGTAGGCAGATATATGTTGTGAATTGATGGCCTCCTGGAGTGGACAGTATATTCTCTTACCAGGTTGGCCCTTACCATTCTAGGTAGAGAGAGTGTGCCCCACACTACCAGTCATCCTGATCAATCAGCTGCTGATGGTTTCCAACAATGTCCATTTGGGTTGGGGTGACAAATGATAAACTGTTGCTCAACCACCACCACAACCCCAACCACATCTTCCTCCTTCCTCTTTTGTCACACCTTATATCCTGTGCATTGACCAACCCTCCTCATCACCACGTCTACCCTCTGTTTATCTCTATCCATCCCATGTCTCCTCATCCTACTATGTACGTGGCCTACTCTACCAAAGCACCTAACACAAGCAGCCAAGTTACTATATATAATGCTTTATTTTTCAGATGTATTGAACTGAGTTCATATTTTTGTTTCTTAACAGATTGCTTTATGCGGTGCACAATCAGACAGAACAAAAGGTTTGACGACATTAGGTACATTACAGCAATTCATCACATCTGTACAGTACATCAATAGTAAGTTCAAACTCATTATCAGATTAATTTTGAGCATGACCATAGGAAAATAAGCATAAATAAATAAATATCAGACAAAGTTGATAAGTGAAAAACAAAATACAATATGCAGCCAACATTTATTTAGGGGACAGCGGTAACTATGATGGACGACGGGCATAATGATAAAACAGCCTGAGTACAACTGAAGTACAGTTACTTACAAGGAAGATGAAACTGGTTTGAAAACATTCTAAATGAGTGGTAGGATGAATGGGCTAAGAATCTGAGTGGAGAAATCAGACACATGCTTGAGCACTTCACATGAACAGATATTATTTCATTAAACAGCCTTCCTAGGACCTTAAAATTTAGCCTCACAGCAAGCTTCCATACAATAGCTATATGGTACGAAACAAATTAGAAATAGAACCTGCACCTGTTTTTTCATTTAAATCCATCCCAGTACAGCTGATGAATCAGGTAGGATTTTGAGGGGAAAGGGGAAATTAAAAGCACTATCTTAAAGAAAAGATAACGACCAACTGGCATACGTTTTCAGGGAACATGGTCTTGGAAAAGTTAGTGGCATTGCCTAAAATGTATGTATGGTAGGTCTAAAAGGCAAGCACAAGGCTGGAAAGTGACCATAGTGCACACGGGGGTCACATACACAGGGGGAATGCATGCAAAAGGGGGGCATAGATGGCAAAATCAGGTTAGGCACTCTTCTAGCTCTGACAACAGATGGCTTTCTTCTGCTGACTTTACATACTTTATGTCTCAGTGCTCATATTACTTTGATGTTTCAGCACTTCCCATTTCCCCATCCTCAAATGAGAGTTAAGATGCAGTTTACAGAAGCAAATGGGCACTTAAAGAGAGCCTTGACAAACAGAGAAAGTGGTATACACAGAATACAAAGAACACCTTGAAGACAACAGAGAAAAAATCAGTTCTGAAAGTATCTTCCAAGATTTTTTTCTATAAGCATGCAATCTTAAATGCCTTACCTGAACACCTTTCACCCCTGCCTTACAGAAATACCGTCTCACTTCTACATCGATTTCTATATCACCAACATAACTAAAAGGAGAAAAAGGATACAATGTTAGAGAATGAAGACTTCTTTTTTTTTCGATAATCATTTTTATTGTTTTTCAAAACCATAATACAGTCCACACACTATTTACATTATATACAAAATTGCTTCCAGTGGTTAGCTCCACAGAATATATCAACATCATATATTAACAATAGATACAGCAGTAATCAGGAAAAAAAGGGAAGAAAAACAAAACAAAAAAAAAAAGAAAATTCGTGACAAATCAAAGCCAACAATCTGTAATACTTCTACGTCCTCTATTTAATCTAAGATTGATTTTGTTCTCCTACTATATGTCCTGAGAGAAAGTGGATAGGAACCTCTAGGTCAACACAATGTTGAAAATTTGCTCCCATATTTTTATACTGTTTATACTTTTCTTGTTACTAATTAGTAACTTATGCGCTAAAATATGCCTTATCGCTATCAATCTGAAATTTTCCCACGATGTCTGGGCTGGGTTCAACCAATTTGTGGCTATGTATAATTTCATTAGTAAACAGATATTCATAATTACAACCTTCCTTGATTTATCCAAATTCTCCGGTGGGATGTGGAGAATCATAAACTCCCAAGAGAGTGTTGAATTTTGATACCCCATTTTTTGTAACTGCAATTTTAATGAGTTCCACAATTTATAAATGCACTTACAACTCCAGAACATGTGTAGCAGGTCCGCTGTCTGATCTAAACACTGTGGACATTTGGGTGAGTTCTTCGAATCAAATTTATGAAGAGTGAGACGAGTATAATACGCGTTATTAAATATCATCAGTTGAGTAAAGACCAGTTTTTGCAGGGATACTGACTTCAATGTTAAGCTAAACGCCTCCAATATCTTACTGTCCTCTATCGATCCCAATTTCTCTTTCCAGTATTTCGATAAAAGAATATAATTATTGTATTTCCTCTCTTTTATCACGTTATACGCTGAGGTTATGTGTTTTCTGTCTTGTAGCAGGGCTTCCCACAAATTGCGAGAAATAACCCAGTCCTCTTCTTTAATTTCGAAATTATTAAAATAATTTATTTCCAGATCTTTCAGCTGCCTCATTATAATTAAATACGAAATGGGAAGATTCATCTCTTTTAGGATATCATGTACTGCTACTCCTACGTAAGGGTGAGAATGAAGACTTCTTACAATACAGGAAGCACACCATTGAATAAAGGTGTTCAAAATGTGTGAATGGCAATTAATTTCATTTTGGCTTGCCAACTGTGTTCTTTTTACTTTAAGTACCTTGCAGACCTACATCTTGGCACTCAGAAATGCAACTTGTTGCTCCTTGCCTCAGTTCAGGTAAGTTCAGTACTACAAGACTGAAGGTTAGTACTGTATGCTCCTTCAGCAGATCACCACAGTAAAGGTCCATGCAATATATGTGACCTCACCAAGGGCCATGCAATATATGTGATCTCACCCTTAAAGCCACTTTCATTTAAGTTTACATTTACAAAGAGTACTTTTCTTATGCAAATTCATAAATTCAGGTAAACTCCTTCATGGTGAGAGTACAACTTCACAGCATACGCCTATCAAGACATTTAGTTACTGATTACAACTAATCAGTTAATATAGTCAGCATAACTTTAACAAGAATAAACAGGTATAGACATTGCTCCCTTACCCCAACACACACACACACACACACACAACCAAGATTATACATACTAATGTCTGGAGACAACTGGGAGAAACCGGTCATTAAGCTGGCATTTAGTTACTGATTACAACTAATCAGTTAACATAGTCAGCATAACTTTAACAAGAATAAATAGGTATAGACATTGCTCCCTTACCCCAACACACACACACACACACACACACACACACACACACACACACACACACACACACACAACCAAGATTATACATACTAGTGTCTGGAGACAACTTGGGGAAACCGGTCATTAAGCTGGCAATGTGGTGCAGGAGGAGGCCCTGACTGTGCCTTAGCCAATCCTAGCTGAAGCAGTAATGCCAGGTGTTAGATAAGCTGGGTGGATTGTGATGGGACTGATTGGCTGAAGTCAGCTCATCTATCCCCTCTACAGTACTTCCTAGATGGTGGTGGTGGTGATAAGCTTCAGGGATGTGAAAGCTACAAGGACGCAACCTGCCAAGGAGTGCTGCAAGTACAGACAAGCAACGTGGGCAAGCAGCAGCCATGCCAGTCCTGGCACTGTAAACATGTAAGTATCTGCAAGCTGCCAGGAGAAGGGGAAATATGCACATACAGAAAGAATTCAACAACTGCGTAACTGAAAGCCACTGTTTGTTTCTCTTGCTGAAGGGAGAATGGCTGAAAGACATACCATGGCTTTACACTAAAGAATCTAAAAAAATTCATATACCACTTTTCTAATACCTTTTCATTGTTTCAACTTTCTCAATGGAAACTGCACATGCTGTACATGCTAACACTTAACATTTTAATAGTGTGTCCGTGTGTGTGTGTGTGTGTGTGTGTGTGTGTGTGTGTGTGTGTGTGTGTGTGTGTGTGTGTGTGTGTGTGTCATTGGAGGGGAGTTCAACCATCAAGAAGAAATTCTTGGGGCTTCTATTCCTAGGACAAAGCTGTCTTTTTTTTTGGGGGGGGAATAAACTCCATATGATCTCTTATCATTGTCTGTGCCACTCCCTTTTCAGTCCATTTGTTCTCCTGTGCCAGTATTAGCCCCATATAACCTAGTGGAGAGGTCTTTTCTGCAAACAACAGACAACAACTGGTTCCTGGATGAGAAAGGGTGCAAGTAAATCAAGAAAAAGCACAAATGCAAATATTTATGGAAGACTTAAGTACATCAAGGTTAGAGGCAGATGAGGCTCAACAATTAACAGTTAAGATAGGAAGAGATGAGATAAAAATGGTGATGTATAACCAATCTGCAGAAACGTCTCCAGGAATAGATACTATTCCTGTGGAAGTTTGGAAGCTATGATGGAAGAAAGTGATTAAGATCTGGCAGGTTTTGTTTATCAATATTTTAAAAGGAGTGAAAACACCAACATCCTGGAAGAAAGCTATAGTTGTTGTAATACCTAAACATGGTAAGACCCATCTTCATATAGGCCTATTTAAATTTTAAATCATGATTATAAAGTGTTTATGTCTAGAATAGCAAAAAGAATGGCAAAGATGCTGCCAAAATTGATAGACATGGATCAACGTGGTTTTGTGAAGGGGAGACAAACATCTGACAATATTAACAGAATGATAATGATCCAGAGGGAAGCAGAATGTAAGAAAATGTAAGCTGAGTTTTATGAGAAGGGCAATGGAAACATCTGCATTTCCTGATACAGTAAAAAGACTACTTAGGAGGATATATGAAGGATTGGAGGCAAAAATTAAAGTGGGAGAGTTCCTCTTTGATAAGTTCTGTCTGAACAGAGTAACCAGGCAAGGATGTCCTCCTTCCACTTTGTTATTTGGGCTATATATTTAGAACCACTGGCAAAAATAAGGGACTCAGAAGTTCAAGGAAGTAATTGGTATGTTAATCAACAAAAGTTGGCTTTATTTGCAGATGATATTATTTTGCACCTGATAAAACCAGAAAAGGATGTCTCAGTGTTGTGGAACATTCTGAGACAGATTCAAATCTTTTTGGGAAATAAAATTAATGAAAATAAAACAAGGGCTACAGCTGTAAACTATGTACCCACATATGAATTTGTTTGGCATTACCCATATTTATGGGGACATGATAAAATGAAGTAATTAGGAGTATGGGTTAAAAAGGATTCTGTATGGCATCTAAGGATATGTGGGAAGAGACTAAACAAAAGATCATACAAAAACTGACAACATGGAAGCCCTTGTTTATGGATAGGGATAGCAAGATACAAGCACTGAAAATGTTTTTAGTCCCTTTAATTTTATATGCAGGTCAGGCATATTTTTACCAATAAAAGGAGAAGTTGTGGTCAGTAATTAATAATAACTTGCAGGATTTTATCTGGCTGGGGAAGGGGGCAAAGGTCAAGTGGCATAAGTTGATTCTCCCAATAGAACAAGGTGGTTTAGGATTACTTATTTGAAGGGATACTTTAGAGCTACATAGTTAAGGCTCATATGCATAACACAAGCAAAAAGCTATAACTTAAAGTGAAAGGGATGATGATGAAGCAGGGGGGGAAATTCAACAAATAAGGAAAGAGTGAGATTTTGGATGCAGATCCTTAAGAAAAATAACAGCAGCCACACATGATATTATATGCATAACATAGCAGGAAGTATTGTAAGAACTAAGCCAACACAAGAATGAAGAAATGAGATTCGCCGATAGGGAATAGGGATGACTGCAACTGAGGTACAGAGAATAGGCAAGAGGGGGCTGGAATTTACTGTAGAAAACTGGCAAATGAACCAAGGTATTTGGAGCAAATAACTACAGAGAGAAAGGTAATAGTATGGGAAGAAGCCAAGAAGACATTTGGACTGCAGGCTAGAGACTGCCTTCCCTATCAGGGACAGATATCGACGTACAGGCAAACAGAAGGAGATAGAGGAATCCTAAATGAAAGACCTTCTCTAGCAGAGGTTTTAGGTGAACTCAGAATAGAAGCTGATGTTAAAAAAGGGATAATTAGTAAGGCATATAAAATATTGCACGATAACTATAGGAATCAATCAAAGGATGTTAGAAAAGATTGGGAATAGAGATTGGATAAGCAATTCAAAACAAAACAATGGGAAACATAAGTATGGCCCCCAAATATGCAACAAAGTCTAGAAGATTTAGAATTTTTGCTTGGAAATGTTTTCATATGTATTTTTATACCCCAAGCAGACCCCAAAGAAATTTTCCTCAGGTAGATGGCAAATGTTGGACGTGTGATCGGGAAGAAAGAGGTAACTGGGAGTGTATGTTTTGCGAGTTTAATGAGTTGGCAGCAGAGTTTAAAAATTCCCTACAGAATACTCTCTCAGAAATATTGGGTAAACAAATGGGTGCAACTAAGGAAATTATTTTATGAGCTGGGATACGGAATGTGAATTACCTAGACACAGTAAGGCCTTCTTAAGTGTAATTAATTCTGATGGCTGCCAAAAAAGCAATTTCTGTAAAATGGAAAAAAAAAAGTCTAAAGCAACTGTACTTGAAGTATTGAATATTGCAACAGACATAAAAGAACTGGAACTGTAGGTGAGATCTTTAGAAAAGGGTAGGAGCAAATTACATAGAAAAAAATGGAAATTATGGAAACAATACATGTAGAATATTTTTTGGAAGAGAGTGAGGTTTACAGGAAGGCAGGATTTGAGGAATTTATGTAATGTTGGACTGATGATAATTCTGCAAAAGAGTAAATGTGCTCTATGTTTGTAACTGTGAACATGTTAATATGATCTGTTTTCTTTTATATAAATGTATGTTTTTCTATGTCTTAAGTGATAATTCAATAAAGGTGTTAAAAAAAAAACAAGACGGGTTTAAGTAAGCTGTGGGGCAGGCATTTGTCTAATCCATCATAAAATACAACAGTGATCTTCATTAATGCATCTAAATTCTCATAACATTAAGAGTGCAATAAATGTTATATGCATGTTTTGCCAGACTTGTTACAATAATAAAACCTTTATTTAACCAAACTGTAATTTAGTGATTTGCCAGTGCTGCTAGAACTAACTTCTCTATTGTGTACCAGGGGATGCATCTCCAGCAGAGAAATTATGTACAGGAGATGGCAAGAGCTGCTGTAATTCTCCCCTGTGGACCCTTCTAATGCTTGAATTGATGTTCAAATTCGGGTTGGGTTGCTGCAAACTGGCATTGTGCCTCTAAGCCAACAGGCCAGCCAAAGGGGAGCTTTACTACTGTTTACTCGAGGAATGACTTTAAAATGTAGATGGGACAGAATTCAACACATGAATCCCCACAACCAATAATGTCTTATAGATGGGGACCTTTATGACAATTCCAGGACAATTCTGAAGTAGACACTAAAAAACTTGCCACGTACAACTCCACAGATTTACCTCTCCATGTCTGGAACAATGACAAGAAGACTTTCAAGAGTCAGACAAAAAAATGGACTCGCAAATGTAAGCATTTTGTGTATCAATATCATACTGTATCCAAAACAATCAAAATGAACTTCAGCTGGGAGACATCCAAGATGGCCACACACTGATCAGTAGCTTAACTTCAGCTCTCCCAGTATGAAAACTAAAACTGAGAAAAAGGAGTGCCATTGATTTATTTATTTATTTTTTTTTATTTTGTAAAATTCAGTTACTAGGTAATGTATACACTGCCTAGATGACAGCAAAAAAAAGAAATTGGGAAAACCTGAAAGAAATTAACCAGAAAAGGTGAAGAGAAAACACTGTGCAAAAAGCAGTTCATGCTTCAGCTTTGGTTCAAGGCATGGCTTCCAGTAATTTAGAGGAAATAATAAAACAAATGCACTTAGAAGTGATTAAAATAAATAAAACATTAAAAGAGTAACAACAAAAGGCTGGAAAAATAGAAGCTTTAACTAGCCATTCAGATGAGATAATAAAACAGCAAAAATCAGAGGATGACGAAGAAAAAGCTGGCTGAATATGAGGTTTCTCAAGAAGTACTGTTTAAAAATGGTAAGAGGTAGAAGACAGAGCACACAGAAAAAAACTAAGATGTTTTTCTGTACCACAGAAACTGAAAGAAATTGACTGTATTAATTTTATGAAAGTACATATTAAGCAACTGGACTGGTGTTCCACAACAGAACTTGTTAACTGAGAGGGCACCTCAAGTGTATGCTCTAAACCTGGCCATCAGAAAGCAGCCAAAACCTATATCAGTAAAGATGTAAACTTGACAAAATTGGGGCAGAAGGGCAAAATATTAAAAACTGGAGACAGCATAGTGTTCGTAGAACATGATTGTTCACTGAATACCAGGTAGAACAGAAGCAAATTTATCTCAGCAGTCGGGCAATGTCGAGAGGCAGGTGTGAAATTCAAGCTGCTCTATCCAGCTGTCTTCAAAGTCTTTTTTCCTGGAGAATCAAAGTCATTTTTATGCAGAATAGGCGAAGGAAGAAATAAAAATGTTTATCTAAACAAAATGAGTCAGCAAGCAGAAGGGAACTGTGCTTCTCATTCTTCTGACAGTAAGAATCATACAGAGACTTTGCCAGTGAAACCTTTTCCAGTATTCCAAAGGAAAATGCTTGGGAGACAGAAAAGAGCACAGGAGTTGACTAGAAGAATCATCAGTACCTTGGACTTGAACCACAAATGGGGATGAACAGGAAGAAGACCAGCGACTCTTGAAATTAGTGAAAAAAATGGAAGACTGGATGATTAAATTTCATGTTTTGAAGATGTATATAATTGTATGTGTCTGTTCCAAGTTAAGAGGGGATGGCAGTGTTTTGTACTTAGTTTTTTGTTTGAGGGTTTCATTAAAACAAAAAGTCTAGAAAATTATTAGATAAGTTCAAATGGAAATGAGAAGAAACAACTCTACAAAAAATCAGCCTGCCAAACATTAGTATATGCATGTAACACAAAAGCTGGAAATACAAATAAAAAAAAACTATCATGTCAGGTAGGAACAATAGCCTTTTATCATGATGGCTGTGCAGTCCATATTATACTGGAATGTGACTGGCCTTACATGTACAGATAAGATGGGAAGATCACTGAATTATATTAAGAAATGCAGAATGCAAATAGCAATGCTGCAGGAGACATATCTGGAAAGAAACAAGCATGTAAATTTGACAAAGAAAGGATTTCAGAATGGATAGTCAGCAGAATATCAGGAGCACAGGAAAAGGGGAGTAAATATTCTAACTGCTAGAGGGGCTCCAATAATGATAGATGAAGAAAAAAGAGAAAAATGATAAATTTGTGGAAGTTAGAGGCTATTGGCAAGGGAAGAGGTTTACACTGGCATGTACTTATATTCTGCCAAAAACTGCTATTATGATGATTATGAACATTTTTGGAGAAATAATCAGCTTTCAGCAGGTATTATTATTTACAGGTGGGAGAATGTAATTTGATTTGCAATAGTGAAAATGTATCAGGGGGTGTAGAAGGGACAATATAATAAAAGAGGGTAGATTTCTGAAGAACTTTATGAACATTTTTGCTATAGAAGATGTGAAATCAGTAGTAGGAACTTGGACAGATTGTACATATTATTCCACAAGGTACAACAACTGGGCTAGACTAGACAGAATTTACATTTCACAGGAACATGTACATTTAACTGAAAGCTTCAACACACATCCAACTATTTCTGATCATGTACCAATAAGAACTAAAATAAAAATGCAGGGTAAGGAAGTAAAAATAAGACACTGGTGCTTTCCCGCCTACCTGTTAAAAAGAGTGGAATTTAAGGAATGGGTAGTGGAAATTATTTGAGGGTTATTAGAAAAGATAGAAATATCTTCAGAAGTTATAGTGAGTGACTGGGATAAAATGAAAATGGAGGTTAAAAATAGGAAAGAGGTTAAAAAGGATGAGGAGGTTAAAAAAAGAGAAAGAGATGGTTAAGAAGTAATAGAAATTACTTAGAGCGGCTGACAATGGTTAAATTATTGCAGAATAAGGGAAATCTCACAGAACAAGAGGAGGAGCAAATGCAGAGTGCTAAGGAGAAAATAAGGGAGTATCTGGATAATATGCATGAGTTTCAAAAGATTGCAATTAAGCAACTATATTTGATAAATCTAGACCGCAAAACCATTTAACACAATGGCTTAGGCAACAGAATGTTGAAAAGGGTTCTTGCCAAACTTATGGAGCCTATAACAAGAAAAAATAACCATAGATCCTGTACAGGTTTTAGAGATATTCCAGAAATGTTATAAAAAAATTGTACAAAACAGAGAAATGTGGAAATCAAGAAAGATTACAAATGGAATTTTTTATGGAAGACTTAATTATGCCAAGGTTAGAGGAAGACGTGGCTCAGCAAATAGGAGGTGATGAGATAAAAATAGTGATGTATAATCAATCTTCAGGAAATTCTCCAGGAACATATGGTATTCCTGTGGAAGTTTGTAAATTAGGAGGGAAGAAAGTGATAAACATCTGGAAGATTTTGATTAACAGGATTTTAAAAGGAGAAGCAGCACTAACATCTTGTAAGAAAGCTGTGGTGGCTGTGTTGTCTAGAGATGGCAAAAACCCTTTAGACCCAGCTTCATATAGCCTCATTTCAATTTTAAACCATGATTAAGTATTTATGTCTATACTAGCTAAAAGAATGGCAAAGGTGTTGCCAAAATTGATAGATATGGATCAGTGTGTGGTTTTGTTGTGAGGAGGCAAAAATTTGACAACATTAACAGAACAACGATGATCCAAAGGGAAGTGGAATGTAAGAAAATACCTCTGTTGTTTGTGGGTCTTGCTGCAGAAAAAGCATTTGGTAAAGTAAGCTAGGGTTTTATGAGTAGGGCATTGGAAGGATTTGCAATCCTCTGATACAATAATAATAAGTAAGAAGATCAATGAAAAACCAATCAGTAAAAACAAAATGAAAACTCCAGCAAAGCTAGAACTTCCACTGAGTAACCTCACAAACCTCTTGTGTCAGAGGCACATGTGATATATGCAAATGATCCTTATGAACATCAGGTGTTTCAGCTAATTGGCAATTCTGAATGTCCATGACTTGTTTCATCGTTTTACTGGAAAATTTCAGGCCAATAAAGCCAAACCCCACTAGCTGTGGATATGCACATTTTGGCCTTGTTATGACCTCATCAGCACAGCACAAGCAGAGTGTTTGACTAAGCATTAGGAACACAGAGCTGTTATACCCAGCTGATGTCCATTATCATTAGGGTCACTGCAAAAATATCCTAAACAACAAACTAAAACAATAAGTAAGGTCACTGAAAAAAACAATCAGTAAAAACAAAATGGAAACTCCAGCAAAGCTAGAGCTTCCACTGAGTGACCTCCCAAACCTCTTGTGTCAAAGGCACATGGGATATATGCAAATGATCCTTATGAACATCAGGTGTTTCAGCTACTTGGCAATTTTAAATGTCCATGACTTGTTTCATTGTTTTACTGGACAATTTCAGGACAATAAAGCCAAATCTCACTAGCTGTGGATATGCATAGGCAAACACTCTGCATGTGCTGTGATGACAAGGTCATAACAAGGCCAAAATATGCATATCTGCAGCTAGTGGGGTTTGGCTTTATTGGCCTGAAATTGTCCAGTAAAATGATGAAACAAGTCATGGACATTCAGAATTGCCAATTAGTTCAAACACCTGATGTTCATAAGGATCATTTGCATATATCCCATGTGCCTTTGACACAAGAGATTTGGGAGGTCACTCAGTGGAAGCTCTAGCTTTGCTGGAGTTTTCATTTTGTTTTTCCTGATACAATAATAATATAAATTAGAAGGACATATAAAGGATCGAAGGCAAGAATTAAAGTGGGAGGGTTCCTCTCAAATAAGCCATGTTTGAACAGAGAAAGTCAGGAGTGTCCTCTTTCCCCTTTATTTGGTTTATATTTAGAGCCACTGGCAAAGAAAATAAGGACTCAGAAATACAAAGATATAATTGGTATGGTAATCAAGAAAAGTTAGCTTTACTTGCAGATGATATTATTTTGTACCTGATCAAGCCATTAAAGGACATCAAAGTGTTGTGGAACAACAGTTTCATGTCTTTTCAGGATACAAAATTAATGAAATGAAAACAAAGGCTATAGCTGTAAGTCATATAACCACATACCAGTTGGTTTAGCAATACCCATATTTATGGGGACATGATAAGATTAGGAGTATAGATTAAAAATGCTTCTGTTATGGCAGTTAGGTATATGTGGGAAGAGAGTAAACAAAAGTGAATATATAAACTGAGAAACTGCACACTCTTATCTATGGATATGAATAGTAAGATACAAGCAGTGAAAATGTTTTTAGTCCCTAGAGTATTGCATACGAGTCAGGCAAAACTTTAGCAACCCAAGAAGAAGTCGTATGCAACAATTAATAAAGAACTGAAGGAATTTATCTGGGAGGGAAAGAGGGCAAGAATTAAGTGGGACAAGTTGATCTTTCCAGTAGAACAAAGTAGTTTAGATTTACCTGATTTTTAGAGATACACTATTAAGGCTCATATATATAACACAAGCAGAAAGTTAGAATTCAAAGTGGAAAGGAATGATGATGAAGCAAGGGGGAATTTCAAGAAACAGACAGAGAATTGGATTTTGGATGCAGATCCTTAAGGAGAATAATAACCATACAGAATATTACATTCATAAAGTAGCAGAAGGTATTCTAAGAACTAAGCTAATATGAGACTGGAGTAAGGAGACTTTGCCAATACTGATGACTGCAAATAGGGGTACAGAAAATAGGCATGAGGGGAATGGAATTTACAGGATAAACCTGGCAAAGGAAAGGTAACAGAATAGGATGAGGCCAAGAATACATTTGGATTGTAGGCTAGAGACTACCTTTCCTATCAGAGCTTGATCTCAGAGTACAGGCAAAGAGAGAGGTACAGGGCCTTTTAAGTGAAAGACCTGCTCTGGTGGTTAGGTGAATCTAGAACAGAAGCAGTTGTTAAAAAAAGGATAATTAGTAGGTCACATAAAATAATGCACAAAAGCTATAAGAATCAATCTGAGGTTACACAAGAGTGGAAAGACAGACTGAAAAGCAGTTTACAAGAAAACATTATTTTTGGCTATTGTCTAGGCTTAAAATGAGCATTTAACCTAGTATTCACCTATGAACCTAAGATATATGTATTGCTCACAAGTATGCAACCAAGTTCAGAAGTTTAGGATCTTTGTTTAAAAGTGCTTGCATAGCTATTTGTTATATCCCAAGCAGGGTTTAAATAAATTTTCTTCAGGTACATAGCAAATGTTGGCAGTCCATTTTTATACCCCAGGCAGACTTTAAAGATTTTTTTTCTCAGGTAGATAGCAAATGTTAAGAGGTGTGATGGGAGAAGAAAGATGTAACTGGGAACATATGTTTTGGGAGTGCAAAGAGTTGGCAGATTTAAAAATTCCCTACAGAGTATTCTATCAGAAATATTGGCTGATCAAAAAGCTGTAAGTAAGGAAATTATTCTTTTGTTGGGATACAGAATCTGAATTGCATAAACACAGTAAGGCCTTGGCTGCCAAAAAAGCAATTGCTAGAAAATGGAAGTCAAAGTCTACAGCAACTGTAAAAAGAACTGGAAGAGGTATATTTAGAAAATGGAAGGACCAAATTGCATAGAAGTAAATGGAAATTGTGGGAACAATACATGCAGATTAATGTTCTGGATGAGGAGAGAGGTTTAAGGGAAGGCAGGAATTCAGTATTTTTTTGTAATATTGGGCTAATGATAGTAGCAAAGAAATATATGTAATGTATATTGCAGTTAAATGGAAAAATGATAAATTGGTTTGTTATCTTTTCTATTCATGTACATTTGCCTATGTCTTAAGTGATGAAAGCAGTGAAAAAAAAGATTAACTTTTGTTTTACTAACTAATGGTACAGAAAAAATAGAACCAATACACCTTTCCCACTAGACCAACATACACTGGAGGATGGGGGATGGGGCAATTAATAAAGACTGAATTCTCCAAGCAGATCTACCACTATAAGATGTACACAACATGTGTATCTAATATGGAGATTCAGTCTTCATTTGCCCGTAGTACAGAATCTCTACCTGATCCTCATGGGTTGCTGCACTACAGAAATATATCTCCGATCATACCAACCTCAAAGGAAAATCTGAATCTTCAAGCAATGTCCAGTTTATAATGCCTAGCAAAAGTGTTCTGTGAGAACCAAGCAGCTGCTGCACAGATATTACTTACAATTATCAACAGCTATAGCTGAAGGAGCCTAGGCACACCTGACAATTCCTTCTAATACTAAAAACAGACAAAGAAAATACAACTAGAAAGCCAGTGAGCCAGACAGACTTTAGTAAATCCTTGCCCTGCTTTCCATGAACAAAATGCAACAAATGGCAGATTAGCCTGCTCTGAAGGTTTTGGTCCTAAGAAAACGGTGTTCTATATCAAAAACTTAAAATCGGTATATGCCACTGGTTCAAATGCAAAAAGACTTGCTTCTCCAGAAATATGCCATAAATCCTAGTGGGAATGGGTTTTCTGATAGGAGATCAAAGGGATAGATACCATTAAGTAAAACACTGCAGACCTTAAGGGAGGATAAGTAAGATGGATCCTGCCCAGCATGAATGTTGGCTATATATCACAACCAATGAATATGTTAGACATGAACCAAAATACTGCATAAGCATGGCAATACTGTCTGAAAAGGGATCTAGGTTGTGATGCAGAGCCTAGATTGAAATCCTGTTCCACTTGCCTTTATATGCTTTTTGGGTAGATGACTTCTGAGATGATGACAGAATAGCAACCAAGTTTCTCAAAAAAATTAACCCCTAGTTATAAATGGAAATGGAATAGTCAAACTATTAACTTCAAGGCCTGAACGTTCAAATTTGCCTTTACAAGAATGAGAAAGAAGGGTCTTCTTCAAAGACAGCGTGAAAGTTGTTTCAACCTTAAACCTCCTCAAGAGCAGGAACCATATCTGTGTGAGCATAAATTAGGCTACTAGAATCACCTTGCCCCATGAAGTTTGGTCTTATAAATTTCATCACAAGAAGAAACACGAAAAAGCATGATGTAACCCCCTGGTCAGCCCTGGACAACTGTATCTTTACTATGTCTTCTAGGAGGATCAGATATTTGACTTTAAATGAAGAGGAAAACAGATCTTACATTGGGAAGCCCCACTTCAGGAACAACATCGCTTCAGTGGTCAGACTGAAGGATCACTCATGAACATCAACAGATAAGGTCTGATTCTGTCCACAGAACAGCTGACAACTCTGGGGATTATGCATGATGGTCAGAAAATAGTGTCTGGATACTGCCCACTCTCACCCTCTCATTCTTCCCTATCAAGGGGGTAGGTAGAACTTCATACATCCCTGCTTGTTGACAAACCAGAGTACAGCCAAACTGTCTAAATAGTGGAGGTGAGTCCAAAGTGCAGGAATAAAATCTGTTAGTGACTGAACACTATTTTGAAGTGGAAGAACTTACTAAACACTGCAGCAACTTTTATTAGCAAATAAGCATCTTGGAGACTGAACAGTCACATCCAGTCACCTCTTCATAAACATGAGACTGCAGTGTGACCACAAGGAAAAGCTCTTCCAGGATAAAGGTCTTTGGGTCACTGAGATCTAAACTGAACCTGACATTTTTCACCTTTTTGGGCACCAAAACTTATCTGGAATAAAAACATCTTCCTTGCTGGCCTGCTAGGACATACTGGATGGCCCTTTTTACAAGGAAGCACTGCACCTCCTTCTGTGTCTGAGTATTATATCTAGCAAGGGCAGAAACAAGCATTTTGGTCTAGACGTGAATGGGATAAAGTAATAATTTATGATGATCTCCCTTATTCACCCCCCTTTGGATGTCTTGCACCACTGAGAGGTGGAGGGAGAACTTCCTGCCGACTATCTCTAAGGGAAGATAGGAATGATGTGGACCTCATCCCTTTAAAGGGACCTTGGCATTTGTCTGATTGCAGAGACCTCTGACATGATTTGGAATTTGGATAAATAGGACTGACTAGATCCATCTTTCTTCTGTTGCAGGCTTCATAGCATGTGCCAAAAAACATGGCCACTGCAAGCTCTTTTCAGGACCGGCAAAGCAACGTTGGGGGTGTGAAATGTGACAGTAGGAGCTGAAAGCAACTGTCTCATCTCCTTCATGCCTTGTAGATGTTGGTCAATTTCAGGCCAAACCAGCAAAGGTCTCCTTAAAGAATGCATCCATAAATGCCATGTTAGTGTCCTGGCAAAGTAGAAAGCCTTTCTACCGTCAAGACTGCAGGTTCACAGCTACACAGCCAGGACTGCCAGAGCACAGCTCTCTCTTTTACACACTGAACATACTCAACCATGAGATTACTGACCATGGAAGATGTGGAAGCCTAACTGATGAGATTTTGTTTTGCAGAGCAATCGGGAAGAAAATTGGCAGTATAGTATGCAATATTTCATACAAAATGCCCATGGAAAATGAAGCATCTTTGTAAGATAATTCTGTGCTTTAAGGCACAAGGTGTATGATGCAAAGGTCAGCTTCCATACTCTGTCCAGAACCCTAGATTGCTTATCAGGAGAATGAACATACTGAGACTGAGGAAAGGGTTTTCACCTCAGAGTGACTACAGAGGTAGGTACAGCAAGCTTAGGGGTCTCCTCCCTCAGATAGCACAGTCTAGTGGGAGTCTGAAATGATGAAACTTGCCTTTTAGAAGACAACTTGAAGCTGGAAGTCCCTGAGTCATCCATGAAAGAGACAGGGACATTGTCTCTTCGGAAGCCTGTACTGGCGCAGAATGAAGAGGTCTGAGCTGGGATATTTGACAACAAGATAGTTGGCATCAGCCACCCCCAAGTGAAATGTTTCTGCATATCCTGCAGTGATCATGATAAGCTCAGTCTCTCTAACCATGGGTTGGCATGTGCTGCACCCAACATTTGCCCACTGCGAGGCTGAACCAGTGCCAGAGGAGCCAGCACGGCAGCTAAAGGAACCAATGTTGGAACCAATAATGCATCCAGGAGCAGGTGCATTAAAAGGGACAACAGTGGACTTCCTAAAGGCAGTACAGAACCAACATGTGGCATAGTAGCAAGAAGGCATGACACTGCAATACCAGATTCAGCCAACCCAGTGTGGGGAGGGGGGTGCTGACACTGGCAAGTATGAGCCCAAAGGATAGCATTCTGGCATGTGAAGTAATAAGCCCATCAAGTCACTAGAACCAGGAGAAAAATGAGTGTTCACATTTGATCCACGTTCATATCTTTCAAAGAGTTGAGAGGTGAGAAGTATAGAAAATATTTGCCTGTGCTGAAACCCTACAATGGCTTTAGCAAGCTCAATATATTTAAAAACAGAAACAGCAAGAGATCTGTGGATTGGAGGAGGGGAAGCAGAAGGTCCCCTCCAATCAAGGTATTCATAGGCAATGCAGGATAAGCATGCCCTAACACAGAACTCACCACCACTTTTGAATGATGCAAAGTAACAGGAAAGCAGTCTTCCATAACTAAGTCTTGAACCCCCTCCAAGTACAGAAGAAGGCAGGGCTTTGATCTTAACCAATCAAGTACAATTAACTTTAATGGCAAACTGTTTAACAGATTTGCCATTTTGACAAAGAAAGGAGGATCAGAAAAATACACAAACCTAGAACAGCAAGGCTTCACTGAAAAATATGATAAAGGTTTATTAGAAGAATGCACACACCCAAAACAGCAAGGCTTCACTGAGAAACTATGGGAACTAGGATAGTGAGATGATGGAGGCCCTCTCCATCTGTGCACAGACACCACAGAACCAACATGGAGATGCTGAGACCTATCCTAAACCTAATATCCTAACAAAAAGGATGAAGATACTTATTTAATTGTATTAAATGTGTCTAGTTAAAATTAGCATAAATATCACAGGACTCAGACAACTGCTGTGGACCTAAGCAATAGACACATCTGCTATGACTGTCTACAAAAGTGATTTGTTTGCTGGAGACGTACTAATTAGAGGCATGAGGTATAGTGGTGAAAAAAGGGAAAACGCTTTGAAACAAACTAAAGGGGAAACAGTTTTAGTTAATGTTAAGGTAACAATGTGTTAATGGCAGTAGAAGGTACTCATCATCTACACACACACACACACACACACACACACACACACACACACACACACTCGCACAAACGCACACGCAAAATCTTGAAACTCTGCAAAATGTTACAAAATACAATAGCAAAGAAACCTACTCATCTGTAGTCTTGAAAAGAGAGAACACCTTAAAGATTTTTTTTAAATGGTAGTCTGGGACCACTTGGAATCCAACTGAAAACATTTAATGATAGGAAGAAATTGGAAATTGATTAGAGAAAGTTTTAACTGCCGAGTTGAGTATATGCACAGAACCCAAGTCCTAAAGGCTAATGGGGACTGTGGCTGGGATTCATGCACAAGTGCTGAGTACCAATGCAATGTATATATTTTGAGTAGATCATTACACAAAGCACCAGAGACATAATCAAATGTAATAGACAGGGAATAATGCCTGTACACTGAGCAAAAAACTGCATAACAAACCAGGAGGCACAGTGGTAACGGCATGCACAGCACTATCCTATCATATGGCAGGAACAGCACTAGATCAGCACATATGGCCAGTATGACAGATGCCACAGCTAAAGGTTTGAATAGATGCCACAGCTAAGACAGACTACAGCAGCCATGTCAATGTGCACTCTCCCCACCCAATGCAGTGACATACACCTACAGACAATGACTACCTCCCACAAGAAAGACAACATGGTGGCCAACAGAAACACAAATGTGAGTGAGCACAGTTCAACACAGGGGCAACTTTGTTCAGCATGTAACTGTGGAAGAAATGGGGTAGATAGGGAAAACAGGAAAAGGATGAAAAGCGTGTAGAGGTAAACAAAGAAAAGTAATGATAAGACATGAATGACTGGGGATTTTTGAGAGGGATAGAGCACTTTTTATATTTTCCACAAACTATGGGCAGGTAAGGAATGCACTGAAGGATGGCTGTGGGTGGAATAGACTGAGAAGGACAGGAAGCATGGTCAGGAAGACAAACATGGAACAGTGACTAGCTTCTGCAACATGTCAGGAGAGCTACTGAAGACTCCTCTAGTCCAACTTCAGGACAGCAGCCATCAGACCTACTCCCGACAGGCAGAAATGGAGATCATACACAGACAAACAACTGGTGTCTGAGCCATGGACTAAAACTAAATGCCAAGAAATGCATAATAGTATAATTTGGGAAGTCATCCACCCTTGGTAACTATCATATTGACAACATAACCCCAAGAGTTGAGCCAGTAGTCAGGGACATGGGAACACTCATAGACAATAATGTAGCCTTTGTCCATCACATGTATACAGTAGTGAGGAAATTATTCTATGCTGCGCAACTTATAAACAAAGGTATGGCATCCAGGTCCAAGGAAGTCATTGTTCCACTGTACTAAGCATTCACGAGACCCGTCATTGAGTACAATACTCCCTTTGGTATGTACCTAGCCAAGCATATCTAACAACTGGAATGTTCACAGAGGTTCCTCACTAAAAGAATATTGAGTGTAAGTAACATGTCCTATGCAGACCCCCTTAAGTCCCTATCCCTGTATTCTGTCTCCTACACTATACCTGGCATAACATGGCATTGTCAGATCCCACTCTGATGGACCTCCTGCATATCTGCAAAACAAATAGCACCTGAATTACCTGTTCTAAAGACTTAAACTTTACCTGTGATATAAATAGGACCTGCTGGAGAGACAGGTATGCATCCCAGAGACTACCCTGTCTCTGGAACAAACTTCCCATCCATGTGAAACAGAGTTCTTCCCTAACCCAATTCAAGTGCAACTTGGACAACTGAATGGGGAACAGGAAATTCATCCCTGGTTTGGCACCTATGTCTCTAATGCACACAGGCAGCCTGTAAGTGGTTCATCTCCCAGGCCCCTGCTTGAAAATGTTTCATCTCCCAAGCCCCTGCTTACACTTATCAAGGTTATCAGAACTTGTCAGATATTTGGGATGCATGGCTAGGCTTAAAAAGGCCCTTGTGGTCATTAGCCTAGTAAACACCTATGAACTAGCGATCTGTCCAGGTCACCAACAGCAGTGGACCTGATGGCCACTGGTGACCTTTTTGCCTCTTCTCCCACAAAAGGCACTGCAGAAGCATGAAAGAATGAGAATAAAATTATCACACTAAAGATTTGCTACAAACACAATCCCAAGTTTTACAGTGGACTAGCACAGAAGTCACACTGACCCATCTAAGACAGGTGCTCCCCTCTTCTGCAGTACCCACCCAAGTTCAGCTGACAGTCCTCTACAGATATAAAGCAAAGCAAAGCATGAACTGCTAAACATACATGTACAATACCCGACACATAAGGGATGTTTAATACTCAAAGAATAAATGGTTAAAGTACATTTCAGACTCACTTTCCTGAACCTCTGCTTCTCACTGTCAGCATAGGTCAGGGTAGAACCACCACAGGTCATTAAGGTGATAGCAATGATCCCCAACACATGCAATGCCAGTGGCATCACTCAGCACCTAGCCTAGTTTGCACCAGTCAGGCACATTCTTCAAAGAGCAATCAAACTAGGCAAGCAGGCAACCCTTGAAGTCCCTGTGCAGTACCAGCGAGAAAATCCTACTCTACCTGGAAGACCACACAGGTATATATACAGACAGGCTATAAGTTTATACCTAACTTTTATGCTACTTGTGATACTACAAATATTATATATCTAGCTACATGTGACTCTTGCGATGTATATTATGTGGGTATGACAACACGTAGGCTCAAAGATCGAGCCTACAACCACCTATATGACATACGGAAATTGAATATTAATAATGCACTAGCTAGGCATTGTCAAATGTTTACATCGCATTTGTTTAAATTTAGAGTCCTACAGATACTTTATCCAAGTAGAAGGGAAGGTAATGCATGAGACACTTTAGAACTCTATGAGCTGAAATGGATACTATTGCTCAGAGCGCACATAGAGCCAGGTCTAAATACAGCGATTAATATTAGACCAGCGCTATTATAGATGTAACTGTTAAATTGAACTTGATGTTAGGAATATATGAATAAGCTGATGGTATATAAGACAGGGGTATAATAATTTATATAAATTTTGTATTAATTCTAAGTGTCTTCATTGGCATGGAAATATGTTGTTAATATAACCATACATCTCCTACATAGAATATATCTATATAATATATTTTTTATTGTATATTAGTTGATGGATTTATTTATTTCAAACAACATATAGTTTCTGTATATATATATATTTTAATTTAATCTAATGATAACTTTTTGTACAGTGAATGTATCAATATATATGCTATTTAATCCAATATATAGGTTTATGTAATATTAGTACGAATTGATTTGATATAATATTTTAATATGTAGATATCAATAAAATGAACGTAGCATATGATGTTTATCTTATACTAAAATTCCTTGTGGCTAAGAAGATAACATAAACACTTTTAGGTCCATTATCATGCTTATTCAGACTGACAGAAAGTTAATGGATGGGGAACATTTGATTTATATTTACATTCATTTAACGTGATACTTAGATTTTTATATGATGTTTTAAAGAAGTCTCACTACAGGAAGTACTTTCCATATATGGACATGATTTTAAATACAAGTGGCAATCAGGGAATTACTATTGTTTAATTGTTTTTACCCGCCGAAATATACAGCTAATTGGGAGGTATGTTTTATTATATAAGATGAACTCCTGTTGTATAAAATTGTAACCTGATGAAGCGCACTGTTAGGTGAAAAGCTTTGTGCGTGCTTTTGTTTTATTTTAAATAAAAATATTTGTTGCTGATCGTGGAGGCTTCAGTGATTTGTTGAACAACTACCTGGAAGACCACACAGGAACTTTACTTTTTCCACCTGCTGGGCCAGCCCTTGCCACTAATTATGTCTACTCAAAGAGCAATAAGGTAGCACCATTTGCATAGATGCAAGCTTGTGAATCACCATAGGTCTACATGCATGCATGTACTGTATGTATGAGCATACAGATCACACATTTCATTTTCATCATGACATGTATGGCTCAGACAGACAGGTAAGGACAGCATATTGTACAATAACAATGATTCTCAGGCAGCAGCCCTCTCAGGCTTCATTAGCACAACCACCTCGCTAACGGCCTACTGTTAGCACGATATAAGGTGTGTCACCACCATCTGCTCTGCACTACTTGTAACTATGCAACTATAACAAACAGGAATTTCAGTAAAACCTCTCCAGACATGGAGATTCATAGACCTAAGGAATCAGTTTTGCTTGGTAAGGTACCTCAGTGAGAACTATAAACACTAAGGTAGATGGCAAGGAAAGACAGTCAGATGCCATGATGTATGTGGTACTGGAACCCCATGATACTGACATGGCACAGCACTATCTTTCCATATGTGGGTGGGGTCCACCTGTGAACATATGAATCTCTGGGTTACACACCACAAGAGGTGTGGAGCTCCAGGTCCATATGTAGAAGCATGGATACATTAAGGGAGGGGAGAGCACGGCTATACTCGTGTGCATCCCACTGCATAGTATGCACTCCCATTGACTAACATGTTTTGCCCCCAAGTGTACAGGTACTGGCATGGCCACCCAAGGCAGGCAATGCCTTGAAAAGTTCACCACCCATGAGAATAAACTGCTATTGCATGTCCTATGCAAACATGACATGCACCTCTGAACAAAAGTACTGGAGACAAGCATTACTGGGACCAGATCTGGTAGAAAATGGTGCAGAATGTGAATGCTGTGGGCAGCTACAATAGTGGCTAGAATGGAATCGGACAAGCTAAGAGCTTATACAACTGCAGCTGTAAGCTGGAATAGGTTTTAGGGGAGGTAAGAGTAAGGTGGAAAGTTGTCTGAAGTGTTTGGGGTGCAAGTGACCTCAGGAAGTATATCACTGATGATGAGTAAGAGCTTTTTCCTTCTCTGAAAACCTCTCTCTCCTATTCAAAATAGATGACCTACAGTAATATGGTATAGTGTATGCTCCCAGCCACCCAAACTACCTATGACAGCTATTGTGAATTTTTCTTGGTTACACACAATGCAATTTTCTTTTCAACCTCCTTCAGGGGGTAAGCATACATTGTACTAGTAGAAACAGTTCCTACAAAAGCTCTGTCATTTTCTTCACAGAGTCAGTACTCTGGTAATCTAGTCCTACTTTCCAATCCAATTCACCTGCACCACAGATGTGCTGACTCTGCACTAGATGGCTGCATTGTAGCTCTTCATTTTAACAGGCTTATGTTTCCCATGAAAACCTATCAGGTATACTAGGATATTAGAATGTAAATGGTTCCAGAGCAAATGAACCCAATCAGGTTTGTTCATGTATTTCTTCTTAAAGGAACTGTTGCACTGGGATAGCTCAGAACAGGGGTGGCTCATGCTATAGGACTGCAGCCCCCCCCCACCTGTAGAAAAAAAAGAAAAGAATAAAAATTAAAAAAGAGTCCCCCCATCTGTAGAAAGAAAAAGGAAAAAAAAATCACGAGTCCCAGAACTCAACGCATGCGTGCTTGGAGTTCCTGGTACTCAGAACTCCAAGCACACATGCGTGCTTGGTACTCAGAACTCCAGACTGCTGTGTTAGGCAGTCTGGATAGGGAAGAAAGGGATCACCGCCCTGCCAGCCCAGACGTCTGTACAGTGATGACTGCACAGACCGGAATAACACCAGACTGCATCGCCTGCAGGCTCCAGCCTACTCTCGTGACATCTCGTGGGGAAACAGCTTACGCGGGCTGCTACGGGAACGGATTTTGATCAGCTGCTAGCTATGAAGGACAAATGGAGTTGCTGCTATGAAGGTAGGGTGCTACTGACGAACGGAGTTTGATGTGTGTGTGTGTGTGTGTGTGTGTGTGTAATGCCTCAGATGCTACATACTGGTCGCTAGAGAGAACACATGGTGGTGGGTAGAGAATACTCAGGCTTGAACCCTGTACCTTGGGTGCAGGTATGTAAGGGCCTGAATTCCCTACCTACCACCATTTGCAAAACATTTGCAGATTTTTGCATCATATTTGTTCTGTTCCTCATAAAATCTGTGGTTTCTGTAAGTTTGTTTTTTCTGGAAAAGTCAGTAGTGCAGTGGTGCACTGGTAGCATTGTTGCCTGACAGCTACTGGATCTCTGGTTTGATTCTTGGCTGGGGTGCTTTCTGTGTGGAGTCTGCATGTCTTCCTATCTTACAAAGACATGTATCTGGAGTATTTCTCCCTGCTCTGCTGAAAATTGGCTTTTTTGTTCCAAGTCAGACTTTACTGGTTAACAAATGTTAAAAAAAAATAACAGGCATTTGAATTTCAGACTTCATATTCTTCAGAAAGTACATGAACTTTTATGCTAGCAATTTTCTAAGTTTATAACATGGATATGTGAAATTTGTCCTTATTTTTGGGACTGTATTCCCTCATTACTGGCTTCGTCCAGGTTTTTTGTGCTAAGGTCGAGCGCTATGGTGAGAACTGAATTCACTGAATATGTTTGGAGGCTGTATTCCCCCATTAATGGCTTTGTTCACGTGTTTTGTGCTAAGAGGTTGACAGCTATGGTGAGAACTGAATTCACTAAATGGTAGTCATTTGAGTTTCAGTCTTCCTCTCTTTCACAGAACCGTTGATTTGGCATAATGGTATGTTGCTCTGACTGTTTTGCACAGGGTCCCCTGGGTTCAAGACTTGGCAGTGAAATGTATGGTGGCGACACAGCATTTTATTGTAGTAACTTTCCAACATTATATAAGCAATGTTTAAAATGTGTCCCTGGTTTTGGGGCTTTTGTCCCCCCCAATAAATTTTGGCTTTTTCCAGATTTCTTGTGCTGCAAAGTTCAGAGATACAGCAGAGAGTCAAGTAGATTTTACAAGGAGCTGAGAGCTGCAGGGGAACAAAAGTTTAGTACTGCTTATGGTGAGTCTACTTGCATTGTTAATAGCACAACAGGTAGTGTACTTGCTTTTGGTGCAGAAGGCTGTGGGTTCTACTCCAACAGTAGGTAGATGCATTGCTGATACCGTACTCTGTTGTAAATGGGGTGGATGCTGCAGTCCTTTTTGGCGAACATACCTAGTAACTATGAACCTGTTCAGTTTGCCATCCATTCCCTACTGCGATATTACTAGCTTATCCTTTTTTTAATGCAACATGGGCAATTTATTCCTCAAGGGCAACAACCACATTATTTGTAGATGAAACAATGACATATAAAGTTGTTTGCTAGCAGCAACCTCTTCATTAGTTACAGATTTCTTTAATGTGGAATTTAGATGACTTTTACTTCTTCAGAGATTGTGCATATTTACTGATACTGGAGGACTATAGACATTAGAGTAGACTTTTATGATGGAAATGTAACTTTGAGTAGACTTTTATGATGGAAATGTTCTGAATTGGGCAGTTTTGTCATCATTGGTGAATGCATTTTGTTTCATTGTTTCCTGGAAAAATGTTCAAAACAATAATGCCCTCTACCAACTGTACTGCATTGTACAAGGAATATAATTTAATACAATCAGGAAGGTGTATCAAAGAGCATGTGTATGTTTCATGTTCAAGGGGCCTATGATTTGAAAACAGCCCAAAGTTAATCTTTATCTGCCACTGGCAAAATGTATTTTCTTTGAATGTGGGTTTAAATGCTGTTTCAATGCATGTGAGTTTCAAGGGCAGAAAAGTTTTAATGCCAAGTCTTATTTTCATTGTGAGACTGCATTGCTTTGTTTAGCAGATATCTATTAGGGTTTGTGCTGTAAAATGCAAAATAAAACTTTCAAATGAAATCCAAATCATTGCAGAAGTAAAGCAGTATGCACATTACAGTGTTTATGGTAAATGGGACGAAATAACCAAGGAATGGGACATTGGAATGGCTGCAGGGGGAGGCTCCATTCGACCATGATTTTGTCAGGGGGAAGGGCAGCAAACAGACAGCCCCAGCTGAACTATACCTCTCAACTGTCCAGATTTTTGCAGAATGAATAGATTTTTGCTTCTTATTTTTGGTTACTTCCTCATAAAATTTGTGGTTTTCTGGCAAATCATTTAGGAATGAAGTCACTAAATAATGACAGACATTGAGTTTCAGACATTATAACCTTCAGAAAAATGCATGCAAAAGCAAGACCTGTTATTCTATCAACTGTCTTAAGTTTATACAATAGCAATTTTTAGTACTGCTTGTATGTTCCCCCAATATAATTATTTGGCCTTGACAAGATTTCCTGCATTAAGAGGTTGAGAGGTACATACAAATAAATCACTTTATAGAATTAGGAATATCCAAATCTCTCAACTGTCCCCAATTTTGGCTCAAAATGTTGCTCTCCCCCTAATAACCCCTCCGCAAAATGGAGATTTTGGAAGAAAACGTTGAGGGTTTAAAATTATAAATGACTGTAATGATCAGAGTTATATATTACTTTTATTTCAGAAATGCATGTAGATGCTCTTATTTTGTCAGCTGCTCAAATTAACAGTAGTAATATTAAAAAGGTGTCCCTTCTTTGACAGGTTCCCAGCTGTATTGTGTGGCAATTTTATATTTTTGCATAACATTTTTGGTCTGTTTTCGTAAAATTGTGGTTTTCTGCTAAATTATAGGCAAATCATTAAAGATTGAAGTTAGAAAATAATGGCAGGCATTTGAGTTTCAGATTTCATACCCTTCAGAAATGTCATACTAATGCAAGACCTACTACTATTCTATTATCTTTCTAAGTTTATAAGAGCAATATTTAAAAATTGTCCTTATTTTTGGGCCTGTGTCCCACTTCCATGTATGGCTTTGTCCAGATTTCTTGCTCTGAGGTTGAGAGTATGAGTGTCAGAGCCATCACCATCAGCCAGAGACATTTCAAATTGTGACTTACTTGTTGCACTCCACTCCCCATGTAGTGACTCTGGATGTGTCCAAGCAAGGAGTAGTTATGTAGTGTAAGTGTGCAGAGTATTCCCCCATCCAAGGTAGACACAAGTAGTACGACAGTGGCTTTTCATCTGTCCTTAATTTTGCAGAATGTTCTGGTTTTCTGTCATATTTTTATACAGTTGATTTATGCTTCTTATTATTCAGAAAATGCATGCTGTCGCAGTGCCCTGTTGCTTTGTGTTTAAGTGGCAATGCTTTAATGACCATTGGATAAGCTTGTCTGAGATTGTAAGATGCAAGTAACCTTTAATAAGCATACTGTTAAATAATTACCAACACTGAAAGCCTTTTTGTTGATGCCGTGCAGAGAATATTTACATAACTAGATAATGTACAAGCCTTAGGTATTGAAATGCATATGACAGTATTTGTAGTAAAGGACAGGATTACAGTATTTTCAGAAGCTCATTACATTTGTTGGAGATTTGCAGTCATCTTTGCAGGCTTTACCCGTAAACTAAACAAAATGCCGCTCTATCATGTGTGGTCCATAACCTGTGCAGTAATCCTTTAAGCAATTTATCTTCGAGCTTGTTTCTTGTTTGCTGTTCATTTTTTACTTTGATCATGTTTTCCCCGTGAAACGAGTAGATAGTTGTTGTCAGGCAGCAGATCTTTTCTGGATAACAAACATTTTTACAAGTGGGGGTATCATGGAATTTTCTACTTTCACCATGTTACTTGGTACTTTTATAAAGCTGAATATAAGTTATAATTAGAACTGCAGTGCAAGGAGAAGCTTGTTTTTTTTATACTTGATTTTGACTAGTATTCCAGTAATGTATTTAAAAAGTAATTTATTTTTTCATGCCTTACAAGCTTTTTGTTTCCATCAAGATATTAAGTAAACTGTCATGTAGCCAATGCATTGAAATATTTTTTTCTTCTACACTTTATTTTGTCTTGATTGGACTCTCGTAATGACGGTTTGGCACCCAGGGCAGCGTATTTAAAGTTCCAGTCATTGTGTTTTTTAGCATAGCTCTGCCCCTTTCTGGTTGGCCACACCTCTTCCCATTGGCCCCACCCATTCAGTTGTCTCCTGCAGCCCCCCTTTAATTTGAAGTCATCAGCCGCCATTGGCTCAGAATAATAAATCAAGGAGCTACAAGCCGAGAAAAAAATCATTACCAGATCCTGCATATCATTCAACAATTAACAAAATATTTTAGTCTGCTGTGCTGCTCACACACACACACACACACACACACACACACACACACACACACACACACACACACACAGAAACACACACACACACACACACAGAAACACACACACACACACACACACACACACACACACACACACAAACACAGATGTATGTATGCATGCAGAGCCAGCTATTCAGCACAGAAGATTAAGTGTATGAACTGTTAAGAACTTTCATCATGTCATTAGTAATTAGGGAGAGAGAAAAAAGGAAATGAAAAATACACTCCGCAGATGTCAGTAATTAATAATGTAGCCTAGAGCTGCATGGTAGGAGATGTAATATCTGTCTCATGCCTATGGAAGTAATTTATATTATAGTAACATAATGTGAATGCTGATAAAGACTCATTTGCCTGCAATGAAGATAAATGGAGAAATAGATGCATCTGTCAACATGAAGACAGCAATCAGTTCACACACTAATTACAAAGCAAAAAAGGGAGCCAATCTCTTTATAAGTAATATGCTTTAGTCTCTCAATTTGTCCGACTTGTAACAGTTCATTAAGTGCAACAGAAGACAGAATCTCAAGACTCAGTCCATGAGCATCTCATGAGCAGTCAGTGAGTCGCTTAGGAAGCTTGGCACTGCCAGTCTCAAGATTCATTGTGTCTCCTAAGCTGCTTGACACTGCCATTCTCAGGAGTTAGTGCATCTTCTAGGCAGCTTAGCATTGTCAGTCTCAGGACTCAATGCACTTCTTAGGCATCTTAGCAATGCCAGTCTCTGGACTCAGTGATTTCCATAGCTTTGAACTGCCAGTCTCAGGAGTCAGTGCATTTCTGCAACTTAGCACTGCCAGTTACAGGACAAAATCCGTCTCAGAGGCAACTTAGCACTGCAAGTCTCAAGACTCACTGTGTCTCCTAAGCTGCTTGATACTGCCAGTCTCAGGATTCAGTGCATCTTCTAGGCAGCTTAGTACTTCCAGTCTTAGGACTCAGTGCACTTCTTAGGCCTACCATAGTCAGAACTGACTACCCCAGTAGGAATACCAGTCCAAAGAACCCAAGAGGTAATCTGTACATCCAGGAAGGCAAAGGACTAGAGGGAAGGAGGGAGGGAGTGAATACTACAGCAGTGATGGCAAGGACATCTACCATTATGGGAAGATTTTACACAAGTGTACTATGTCCTTACATTCACTTCTGCAGTATTCTTAACATATTGGAGAGTGTCAAAGCTCAAGAGGAAACTAGGGAGGGGGAAGGAGCAGAAGCGTCCCCTAAAAAGCCATAAAGAATGGCACTAGCAAAACCAGCCCTAGCTCTAGAAATACCACCCAACTTGTAGTGCTTGGTAGAGGTATGCACAGAGATCCAAGTAGCTGCTTCAAGAATAGAAAATATAATTAGTATCTAAGCCCTTGGAAAAAATCACCAGAAGGAGCCACAGCTCTAGCAGAATGAGCCTTGACTGAAGAGGGGAAGGCTCTTGCCATGAAAAGTGTAACAAAAAGAAATAGCCTTAGAAATCCAAGAACAAATAATTTGCTTGGATACAGCAAGTCCCAAAGATCTAGGATGAAAAGAAACAAATAATTGATCAGATTTTCTAATACTAAACCTTGAGTTGCCTATGCACATCCAAAATATGCGAGAGGGGAAAAAAGTAGGCAGATTAACAGACTGATTAAGTGATAGCTCATTAACCACCTTAGGCATAAAAGAAGGGTTAGTGCGCAAGAATACTCTGTCCTTATGAAAGACCAAAAAGGAGGTCAAGCCATAACGGCCTGTAACTCAGACACCCATCTGGCAGAAATATGAGCTAACAAAGGAACAGTCTTCCAGGAACAATATTGGAGGAAGCTGAAGCAGCAGACTTAAAAGGAGCCTGAGGCAACTTTTCCAAAACAAAATTAAGATCCCAGGGAAGAGGAACAGGCATCCTGGGAGGTGTGATATTAAGGACTCCTTTAATAAATTGTTTAACCTCAAATATAGAAGCTAAAGTAGGAGAAAAAGGCAGACAAGCAGAGAATGCTGATAAGTGGGCCTTAACAGAGGAATAGGTCAAACCAGCATTGAGCAACTCACAGAAATAAGACAGAACCAAAGGAACATCCACATTAATTGGGTCCAGGTTATAAGAGACATCAAATAGAAAACATCTTCCAACTGGATAACTAGAACTTCCTTTTAGTAGGTTTCCTGGCCTTCTACAGGACCTAGAGCACTTCCTCAGGAAAAAAAGGTATCTACGAGGAATCAAAATCCTATCACCCACAGTGTCAGCTGAAGTGTGGACGGGTGGGGATGGGTGAGAGACCCCCTTGTCTTGTGAGAGTAGATCCACTCTGTGAGGTAACTTGTGATTATTGCCCCTAGCTAAATGCAGAAGAAGAATCGGGAACCAGTGCAATTGCTGCCAAAAGGGAGTCACCAAGAAGATTTTGGGAGCATCCTGTTGAATTCTGAACAGGACTTTTGGAATGAAAGGAAGGGGAGGGAATGCACAAAGAAATATATCCTTCCAAAAACATGACAGGGCACCCACCTTCCACACCAGAAGACCTGGAACTCTGGCACAAAACAGAGGAAGTTGTCTGTCCAGAGGGGAGGCAAAAAGATTCACTTGAGGAATACCCCACTGGTAGATAATGTCCAGAAACACATCCCTGTGAAGCATCCATTTGTGGGACTGATTTAAGGACCTACTCAGAGTGTCTGCAACAATGTTCTGACTGGAAGGGATATAAACTGCCTGAAGAGTCACTTGACACTTGTCAGCAAGATCCCATACCAGAAGTGCCAACCGGCAAAGAAGATAAGAGTTCATTCATCCCTGTTTGTTGATATAACACATCACTGTGGTATTGTCTGTGAATACCTTGAGAGGTCCTGGAGAGAAAAGAGGATAAAATGCCTGAACAGCCAGCAGAAGAGCTCTCATCTCTGACACTGATGTGATCTTTCTGCTGACAAGGCGACCATACCCCATTCCCTGTTTGAAGCAGACCCGGATCCAGCACTAAGCGACATAGGCAGTTGCCTAGGGTCCCAGGGCTGGGAGGGGGCCCATTCTGACCAGGAGGTTTAAACATTATTTTTAGTTAGTTAATTAAGAATGTTTGTTTGCCTTTTGGCTTTTCACGGTAAGGGGTCACCACAGCGGAACTCCAGTCTGCTAATGATTGGCAGTAGATTTTTACGAAACGCTGAGCTGCCAGCTCGACACCCAACCTTCAACGAAGGCATGCCCATTTATGCACGCATGTCTTCTGAATGCTACCCAACCACGGGGAGGACATGCAGACTCCACACAGAAGGCACTCCCAAGCCAAGCCGAGAATCGAACGGGAGAACCTCTTGCTGTAAAGTAACAACGCTACCCTCAAAAAAATACAACACAGCAGTGTGTCTTCCCCTTTAAGGAGAACCATGTGTGTGTTGCACACATGCCAACGCAGATGTAACCACATTCCACATTTGTGTGCAGAATTCAAAATAGTAATTCCATTGAGAGTGAAGGTAAGTAAGTTAATGTGTGTGTGTGTGTGTGTGTGTGTGTGTGTGTGTGTGTGTGTGTGTGTGTGTGTGTGTGTGTGTGCACGTGTGTGTGCGTGTAATTTAAATTAGTGGTTCTGTTTGTTTCTGTATGAGACAGAAAGTGTGTGTGTAAGTATGTATGTGTATGTAAGTGTATGAAATTTAAACTAGCAGCAGTACCGTTTCTGTATGAGAGAGAAAGTGTGTGTGTGTGTGTGTGTGTGTGTGTGTGTGTGTGTGTGTGTGTGTGTGTGTGTGTGTGTGTGTGTGTGTGTAATTTAAACTAGCCATTCTGTTCTTATGAGAAATACAGTGTGTGTGTGTGTGTGTGTGTGTGTGTGTGTGTGTGTGTGTGTGTGTGTGTGGCTGTATGAGAGAGAAGGTAGGTGTGTGTGTGTGTGTGTGTGTGTGTGTGTGTGTTTGGAATTTAAACTAGCCATTCTCTGCCCTATGAGAGAGAGGTGTGTGTGTGTGTGTGTGTGTGTGTGTGTGTGTGTGTGTGTGTGTGTGTGTGTGTGTGTGTGTGTGTCTGTAATATATATCTCAACTGTACAGATTTAGCCTCATAGTTTTGGTCTGCTTCTCATAAAAGTTGTGTTTTTCTGGCAATTCAGGGGGGGTTAAAGCCACACTAGATTATGACATATATATGAGTTTCAGACTTCATATCCTTCAGAAAAATGCATGTTAACACAGATACAGTTATTCTAGCAAGTTTCTAAGTGAAAAATAGCGGCATTTAAATTCTATCCCTATTTTGGGGCCACTGCACCCCTATTTAAGGCTTTGCCCATATTTCTTGCACTAAGAGGTTGAGAGGTATGAATACCTCTCAACTGTTTAGATTTTTGCCTCATATTTTTGGCCTGTTTCCCACAAAATTTGTGGTTTTCTAGCAAATCACTGAGAGTTGAAATAACTAAATAATGTCATACATTTGAGTTTCAGACTTAATTTCCTTCAGAAAATGCATACTGATACAAACACTGATGTTCAAGCAAATGCCTAAGTCTATAAGAGCAACATTTAAAAACTGTCACTATTTTTGGGCCTTTGAGCCCCCCCCCCCATTATTTTAGTTTTTGTCCAGATTTTTGGGCTAAGAGGTTGAGAAGTATGGAGGTATGGTATGTAATGCCCTATTTGGACAGGAATGGAGGGGCAGGTTAGTCAATGAACTTGATCAGGCTTGACCTGTAACTTAACAAAAAAATAGAAAATAAAATGGACCACCAAGGTCAATTGCTCCACTTTATTCAGACACACAAACCAAATGAACTAAGCACTTTCGCCAGATGCCAAGTCCAGCTTCATCAGAGTCACTTGGTAAAACATCAAATAAGTTTTTAAATAAATACTTAGTCATCTTAAGAACCAATCACAGGTAATGTGTTTGTGACCTCATAAAATTGTCATTTCACATTTAAAGAAACAGTTCATAAAGCTTGTCCATACAATTGTTACAAATTCTATACAATAGTTAAAACATTGTCAACTCACACTATCAATTACTATATGGATGAAAATGCAACAAAACATTATAATGAACATTAAAAAACTTTAAAACCATTACATAAATGTAAATATATAAAAATATAAACGTATATGGTCAACAAAGTAATATGTGTGTATAAAGCACAAACGGTGCTAGATCATGTTAGCCCTAAGTTTTAAAATGGGCATCAGGGTAATGCTATCATTTAACCCTGGTGAAGTCAAGGCATTTAACCTAAGCTGCCATTGTACTTCCATAGTTTCTACTTCAAGATTAATGTCTCCCCCTCTTTCACTAATACATACTCTATCTACAACAAAGAATAAAAACTTTTTGAAATTCATATAGTGTTGACAGTGTACCAGTGGCGGCTGGTGACTTAAAATCAAAGGGGTGCAGCAGGAGACAGCTGAATGGGTGGGGTCAATTGGAAGGGGTGTGGCCAATTAGAAAGGGGAGGAGCTATGCTCAAAACCACAAAAACTAACTTTAATTAAATACGCTGCCCTGGGTGCCAAACCATCATTAGAAGAGTCCAATCAAGACAAAATGAAGTGTAGAAGAAGAAAAATATTTCAATGCATTGGCTGCATGACAGCTTACTTAATATCTAGATGGAAACAAAAAGGTAACAGCAAGTATAATGACCTTCTTAAAATAATGTAATCCTGTCCTTTATTACAAATACTGTCATATGTATTTCAATACCCAAGGCTTATACATTATCTAGTTAAGTATTCTCTGCATAGCAACAACAGAAAGGCTTTCAATGTTGGCAATTCTTTAATAGTATGCTTATTAAAGCTTACTTGCATCTTACGATCTCAGACAAGCTTACCTGATGGTCATTAAAGCATTGCTACTTAAACACAGAGCAACAGGCACTTTGAGTAATAAGCATAAATCAACAGTACAAACATATGACAAACCAGACCATTCTGCAAAATCAAGGACAGATGAAAAGCCACTGTAGTACTTGTGTCTACCTTGGATGGGGGGATACTCTGCACATTTACATTGCATAACTACTCCTTCCCTTGCTTGGACACATCCAAAGTCACTACATGGGGGAGTGGAGTGTAACAAGTAAGTCACAATTGAAATGTCTCTGGCTGACTGTGATGGCCTTGACACATTTGTCATACCTCTCAACCTCAGAGCAAGAAATCTGGACAAAGCCATACATAGAAGTGGGACAAAGGCCCAAAAATATTTTAAATATTGCTCATATAAACTTAGAAAGATAACAGAATAGGTCTTGTATTAGTATGAATTTTCTAAAGGGTATGAAATCTGAAACTCAAATGTCTGCCATTATTTTCTAACTTCAGTCTTTAATGATTTGTCACTAATTTGCCAAAAAAAAAATGTACGAAAAATGGACCAAAAATGTGATGCAAAAATATAAAATAGCCACACAATACAGCTGGGAACCTGTCAAAGAAGGGACAATTTAATATTAGTACTGCTAACTTGAGCAGCTGACAAAATAAAACAATCTACATGCATTTCTGAAATAAAAGTAATCTATAACTCTGATTATTACAGTTATTTCAATTGTAAACCCTCCATGTTTTCTTCCAAAATTGCTATTTTACAGAGGGATTATTAGGGGAAGAGCAACATTTTGAGCCAAAATTGGGGACAGTTGAGAGGTTTGGCTATGCCTAATTCTATAAAGCAATTTATTTGCATGTACCTCTCAACCTGTTAATACAATAAATCTGGACAAGGCCAAATATATTGGGGGAACATATAAATAGTACTAAAAACTGCTCTTGTATAAACTGACAGTTGATAGAATAACAGGTCTTACTTTAGCATGCATTTTTCTGAAGGTTATGAAGTTTGAAACTCAGTGTGTCATTATTTAGTGACTTAATTCCTAAATGATTTGCCAGAAAACCACACATTTTATGAGGAACAAACCAAAAATAAGAAGCAAAAATCTATTCATTCTTTGAAACTCTGGACAGTTGGGAGGTAAAGTTCAGCTGGGGCTGTCTGAGTTTGCCTCCCTTCCCCCTCACAACATGGTCGAATGGAGCTCCCCCCTGCAGCCATTCCAATGATCCATTACTTGGCTGGCTATTTCACTCCATTTACCATAAACACTAATGTGCATACTGCTTTACTTCTATGATGATTTGAACTTCATTTGAAAGTTTTATTTTGCATTTTACAGCACAAACACTAAGACATCTGCTAAACAAAACAATGCAGTCTCACGATGAAAACAGACTTAGCATTAAAACTTCTCTGCCCTTGAAACTGACATTCATTGAAATAGCATTGAAACCCACATTCAAAGAAAATACATTTTGACAGTGGCAGATAAAGATTAATTTTGGGCTGTTTTCAAATCATAGGCCCCTTGTGTATGAAACATACATGTGCTCTTTGATACACCTTCCTGATTGTACTAAATTATATTCCTTGTACAATACAGTATAGTTGTTAGAGGACATTTTAAATTTATTAAACAATGAAACAAAACACATGCACCAATAATGACAAAACTGCCCAATTCAGAACATTTTTCCAGTAAACAATGAAACAAAATGCATGCACCCATAATGACAAAACTGCCCAGTTCAGAACATTTCCATCATAAAAGTCTACTCAAACTTCTACAGTCCACCATTATCAGTAAATATGCACAATTCTACAGTCCACCATTATCAGTAAATATGCACAGTCTCTGAAGAAGTAAAAGTAATATAAATAATTCCACATTAAAGAAATCTGTAACTAATGAAGAGGTTGCTGCTAGCAAACACCTTTATATTTCATGGTTTCATCGAAAAATAAAGTGTCTGTTACCCCTGAGGAATAAATTACCTATATTACATTAAAAAAATGATAAGCTAGTAATATTGCACTAGGAAATGGATGGCAAACTGATTACAGGCTCATAGTTAGTATCTTCGCCAAGGAAGACATTCTCAGTATGGCAGCATCCACCCTTTGTGGAAGTAGAACCCACAGCCTTCTGTATCAAAAGCAAGTACACAACCTGTTGTGCTATTAACAATGCAAGCAGACTTAGCATAAGCAGAACTAAACTTCTCTTCCCCTGCAGCTCTCAGCTCCTTGTAAAGTCTACTCAATACTCAACTGCATCTCAACTTCGCAGCACAAGAAATCTGGAAAAAGCCAAAATTTACTGGGGGGGGGGGGTGGCAAAAGCCCAAAAAACAGGGACACATTAAACATTGCTGGTATAATCTTGGAAAGTTGCTAGAATAAAATGCTGTGTTACCACCATACATTTTATTGCCAAGGTCCCTGTGCAAAACAGTCAGAGCAATATACCACTATGCCAAATCAGCTGCTTTGTGAAAGAAAAATGCTGTGTTACCACCATACATTTTACTGCCAAGGTCCCTGTACAAAACAGTCAGAGCAACATACCACTATGCCAAATCAGCTGCTTTGTGAAAGAGGAGGAAGACTGAAACTTAAATGGCTATCATTTAGTGAATTCAGTTCTCACCATAGCGGTCAACCTCTTAGCACAAAACACCTGGACAAACCCAGTAATGAGAGAATACAGCCCTCAAACATATTCAGTGAAGTCAGTTTTTGCCATAGCTGTCAATCTTAGTACAAAAAACCTGGACAAAGCCAATAATGGGGGAATACAGTCCCAAAAATAGGGACAAATTTCAAATATTCATCTTATAAACTTAGAAAATTGCTAGAATAAAAAGGTTGTGTTACTATGCATTTTCTGAAGAATATGAAGTCTGAAATTCAAATGCCTGTCAATTTTACTTCTGACGAAACAAAAAAAAATTTCAGCAGATACCCAGGGAGAAATAATGCAGATATGTCTTTGTAAAATGGCAGGGCACCAGAGCAAATCCACACAAACACAGGGAGGAGATGCAGACTCCACACAGAAGGCACCCCAGCCAAGAATGAAACCAGAAATCCTATAGCTGTGAGGCAACAATGTTACCACTGCACCATCAAATATGTAAGGAATTAAACTCTCAGAAACCTGAAGTCTGAAATTCAAATGTCTGTCAATTTTATTTAACATTTGCTAACCAGGACAGTTTGACTTGGAACAAAAAAACAATTTTCAGCAGAGGCCCAGAAAGAAATAATGCAGACATGTCTTTGTAACATGGGAGGATACAAAAGCAAACCCACACAAACACAGGGAGAAGATGGTGACCCCACACAGAAGGCATCCCAGTCAAGAATCAAACCAAAGAACCTGCAGCTGTGAGGCAACAATGCTACCACTGCACCATCAAATATCAAGCATTTAAACATTTAGAAACCACAGATATTATGAGGAATAGAACAGATCAAATATGAGGCAAAAATCTGCACATTTTTTACAAATGGTGGTGGGTAGGGAATTCAGGCCCTTAACACCTGCATACAAGGTACAGGGTTCAAGCCTGAGGTATTCCCTACCACACCACGAGTTTGCTCTAGCCACCAGTATATAGCAACTGGGGCATTACACACACACACACACACACACACACACACACACACACACACACACACACACACACACCTGTTTAAATGTGTACACTTCCATGAAGCAGTAGTAACAAGTCCACCCTCCATGAAGTCCGCTCGAAATCCAAGTCCGTGATGAACAAAATCCCCCGTGAGAACTTAAAACTTACCTCACCTCTCTCCTGATTGGTCCTGTCTGCTGATGAAGCATGTTCTGTGCGGTTGTCACCGCACAGATTCCTGGGCATCTGCGGGGCAGTCTGAGTGCGTCTGCGCAGAGTTAGTTCTGGGACTCGTGAAAACATTTTTTTTGTTTTCTTTTTTCTTTAATTTTATGTTTCACGGTTTGTTTTTCTTTTGTTTGTAGGTGGGAGGGCTGCAGCCCTATAGCACGAGCTGCCCCTGCTGTGTACATAAAGTGCATTGTGCTCATTTCTACCTTTGATACTTCTCAAATGTTCCGAAATTCTATCACGCAGCCTGCGTATAGTCTTTCCAACATAGAAAGCTTCGCAGGCTATGCAAGTTGCCACATAGACTAGTTTAGTACTATTACAATTTCATTTACCAGGGCACGAAATAGAAAATTTGTAGTCTTTTATACATAAATAAGGACCAACGTTAATAAATTGACAATCGACAACATCTGCACATACCACACTTAGTCATTGATGAGGTATTGTATTTCTTCTTGGTAGGGTTATTTTTCATATTCCTACCCCTACCATACACTATTTGTGGTTCTATACACAAAATGTCTTTAGTAGTTTTGTTTAAACAAAAATCTCCATGCGTTTTTTAAACTAGACACAAGTTGTGGAACTACTGGGTTATATTTTACCACAAATACCTCACCAGACTTATTGTTGTCATTCACTGTGTGGATCACCAATAAATCACTTCTTAGTATTGGGGTATATACTTTTTCCCTTTTTCTCATAACTTCTTTTTTTAACACTTAATAGTAACTTAAGTGGATATCCCCTCTCTAAGAACATACCAACCAATTAAAAAAATTCTTGCTTAAACACCATATTATCACTAACCAATCTTGATGTTCTTACCATCTGCCCCTTAATTATTAATTTTCTTTGAGGGTAAGGATGACAACTATCAAAGTGTAGTAGTGAATTTGAATAAGTATCCTTTCTATAAACATTACTACATAACCCATGTGGTGTTTTTTTCAGGGTAATATCCAAAAAATTAATCTCTTCTTTATGCCATGAATAAGTAAACTTAAAAAAATCAGTCGTACCATTCAGGTATTCAATAAATTCACCAATATTAGTACCGTCACCACTCCACAAGATGAGTATATCATCCAAAAATCTATTGTAAAGCAGAATGTTTTGCTTGTATCTGGAAGAAAAAAATATAAGAATTCTCCCAAGCAAGTAAAACTAAGTTGGAGAATACCGGTGCACACCTTGCATCCATTGCCACACCAGTTTTTTTGCTGATATATTTCCCCTTCAAATCTCAAAAAATTGTTTTTTAATATCAGTTCCATAAGTTCAACTAACAAGTTCAATCTAAATTTGTCAACCCCTTTACTGGCAAATAGACTGTCATGGAACATATTCAAACCTTCATCTTGGGGAATCACTGTAAACAAATTAACAACATCCACTGTTAAAAATACATAACTGGTTTCATTTTAACCATTTTTAATCTTTCCAAGCAATGCCAGGAATCTTTTAAAATGTGTACAGCTTCCTCAACTGCCACTTTAGACCATGTGTCCACATGGGATGCTGAAGGTACTGTTTTGGAACCACCTGCGGCAACAATTGGCCTAAAGGGTGAATTGTAAATATCCTTGTGGACTTTAGGTATACCAAAGATGACAGGAAGGGTTGAACATTTAACTGTTAAATAGTTAAATTCAATCTCGTCTATCATCCCTTGGAATAGTGCATCTTGTAAGTACAAATCAATCTTCTGGTAGACCCTGTTCATCTCATTTCTAGATGCCCTATAGTAAGTAACTTCCTCATTCAAAATGTTGTTCATCTTGAAACTGTAGTCCATAGTGGCCATAACCACCATCCCACCACCCTTGTCAGGTTTCATACACCTGTATCCTTTGTTGTTAACCATTTCCCTTAAAACCACCCTTTCATCATGTGTAAGATTGTCAATGTGTTGTCTACTATGGTTCAAAATACTTCTAAAGTCACTTTCAACACTTCTTTCAAGGGACAGTACCTCAAGATGTGGTGGAGGGATAAAAGGACTTCTTCTCTTCAAGGTAATTGTATTGTTAGCCACCTGCTTATTATGGCCCATAGAAGAGAAGTGCATTTTTAAATTTAACTGTCTCATTTACAATTTGAGATTAATGAGCATATTGGCAAAATCTAGCTGAAAATTCAGTACAAAGGTTGTACCTTTACTGAGTAAATCAAAATTTACATCACAAAATATTAATTTCTGTATAATTGTAAATAGTAAAACCTTGCTTTTTCACCACTTTGCAAATCATTTGTTCATCCATAGTATTAATGATATCAAACCCCATATCCCCAGAGGAAGCAGAGCTTGCTTCCATTGTTTGAACACCTTCCTCAAACATATCCAATTGACTTACAGCATCATGGTCAAACACAGCATCACTGTCATTAGTAGTAAATCCAAAAACAACCTCAGGGCACAGCACATAAGACACATTTAATGATAACCCCTCCTGTTCCCCCTCCCACCTCTTCCATTCCTGTTGTGGTAAAAGTTCTGTTGCATGTACCTGCCTCCACTGTTCCCTCTGTTCAGAAGTCTTTCCGACCTCCTCAATTCCATCGGTTGGTCCAAAAAACAGTCATGACTATCAAACACATCACCATAATTAGTATCAACTACATTGTCACTTGGACCAACATTAATTATATAATGTTTATTATAATGTTTTGTTGCATTTTCACCCATATAGTAATTGATAGCGTGAGTTAACAATGTTTTAACTATTGTATAGAATTCGTAACAATTGTATGGACAGGCTTTATGAACTGTTTCTTTAAATGTGAAATGACAATTTTATGAGGTCACAAACACATTTTAAGTATTTATTTAAAAACTTATTTGATGTTTAACCAAATGACTCTGATGAAGTTGGACTTGGCATCTGGCGAAAGCGCTTAGTTCTTTTGGTTTTTGTGTGTCTGAATAAAGTGAAGCAACTGACCTTGGTGGTCCGTTTTACTTTTTATTTTTTTGTTTAGTTGTGCTTGGTCCCTGTGGACTGGCTGTTTTATTTGACCTGTAACTTGGTTACAGGAGAAAAGAGCCTGAATCCTCTACACCAACTACCAGACTGCTGACGGAATTTTGAGTTTGAGTTTAAGTACATTTTCAGGGAAATATGAGTTTCAGTGCATTTTCAAGAGATTGTGAGTTTCAATGCATTTCAAGGGAAGAGAAGTTTACTGCTGCTCATGCCAAGTCTGTTTTCAATGTGCAACTAAATGTTCTGTTTAGCAAACAGCAGTCACTGTTTGTACTGTAGAATTTCAAAGCAATGTTAGTAGCATAATTGCCTTCAGTGCAGAAGGCTGTGGATTCTACTCCCACGCCATGTAAATGAAGTGCTAATATTGCAGTGCCCTTTCAACTGTTGATTATTTGGTGCATTTTAAGGGGGGTAGGGATTCTGCACTCCTAAGTTTGTCCTCGTTTGTATGAGATGCCTAGTAAAGTGAACTTGTTGGTTTGTCAGTCATTCCTTCTTGCAATATTATTAGCTTACCAACTTTTTAATGTATCACAGGCAATTAATTCTTCAAGGGCAGCAGGAAATGAATTTTTAGATGAAGCAGTGAAATGTAAAGTTTTTTGCCAGTAGCAACCTCTTCGTTACTTTCAGATCTCTTTAATGTGGAATTATTCAGAGGACTTTTACTTCTGCAGATATTGTGCTTATTGAATGATATTGGTGGATTGTAATGATAGACGTCTGAGTGGCCTTTTATGATTGAAATGTTCTGAAATGAATAGTTTTGTCATTACTGGTTCATACATTTTGTTTCATTGCTTACTGGAAGAATATTCAAAACTACAAATTTAAAACACATTCTAACAAGTGGAGCTGCATTCTATAAGGAATATAATACAATCAGGAAGGTGAATCAAAGAACACATACATGCATACCTCTCAACTGTCCCTAATTTTGACTCAAATTTTAGCCCTGTCCCTCTTAATCCCTCCTAAAAATTGGTGACCTTTGGAGAAAAGGTGGTCAATTATACTTAATAAATAATGACAATAATTTAAGTTTTGCCCTTCTTTTACTTAAAAAATGAATATTAATTCACATTTTCTTGTTCTGACAGTGTCTCAAGTTAATAGTACTAATATTTTAAAAGTGTCCCTGATTGTCCCTGATTACTTCTGGATTTCTTCCTGATTCTCCTGAGATTTGTCCCCGATTGGTTGAGAGCTATGCATACATGTATTCATGGCCCTAAAAATGTATGCAAGGAGCTTATGGTTTGAAAACAGCCCAAAGGTAAACTTAATCCACCACTGGCCAGATGCATTTCTTTGAATGTCAGTTTTAATGCCATTTAAATGAATGTGAGTTTCAAAGGCAGAGATGTTAACTGCTAATGCTAAGTCTGTTTTCACTGTGAGACTGTATTGTTTGTTGTCAAATGGCTAGCAGTGTTTGTGCTATTTTATTTCAATATCTCTAATCATTGCAAAAGTAAATAAGAAATTAGTACGCACACTAGCAGGTTTAAATAGTGTTTATGGTAGCTGGGGAGAAATAGCCAAGTAATGGGATACTGGAATGCTGGAATGGCTGGGGAGGGAGCTGCTGGTGGGGGGGGGGGGGCAGCCCAATCTGTTACCCTGCCTAGGGTCCCATTTGACTATGATCCAGGTCTGGTCTGAAGAATCTGTGAACAATTTCCTGAGAGTGAACAGGGGGATGAAAAGGGATCCCTGGATTCAGAGAAAACTGCTGAATCTACCCGTCAGGTTCCTGTCTGAGACAAGGAAGAAGAAGAGAAACTACAAAGTCTAGAGGATGTGCCTGTTGAAACCATAATGACTTCAGAAACCACTGAAATGTTCTCATGTGAAGTTTGTCTAGAGGGAGTATCGGAATGGTGGATGCCATAAAACCCAAACTTCTCAGAAACTCCCTGGTGGTAATGGAAGCCAGAGGAAGAAGAGTGTGAAAGAAAGAAATGAGAATTAAGGCCTTTGGTGGGGTCAGGAAAGCCAACACTGGCACCGTCTAAATCCTGCAACCCAGAAAACCATGGTCCTGAAAAGGAGTCAAAGAAGACTTTGTGAAATTTACAGTGAACCCCAGACTCTGAAGAAGGGAAATGGCAAAATGAAGATTTTTCAAAAGGGTCTCTGGAGAGGATGCCTGAATCAACAGGTCATCCAAGTAAGGAAATATTTGGATCCCTTGAAGCCTGCAAAAAGCAATCACAGGAGCAAGGCATTTGGTGACCACCCTTGTGGCAGTACAAAGGTCAAAGGCAAAGCAGAGAACTGAAAATGCCAGGAAGCAACACAGAAATGCAAAAACTTTCTAAAAACAGGATGGATCAGAATATTTAAATAAGCATCCTTGAAATCCAGACACACCATAAAAGCCTAAGGGAACAAGAGAGAAAACAGAATCTGAAGGGACAACATCTGAAAGGAAGGCACTTTAGAAAAGTGTTTAGATAAAAGAGCTCTAGAATAGGTCTCCAAGTGCCCTCTTTCCTAGGTACTAGAAACAGTCTGGAGTAGAACTCATTCCCCCTTTGCAACACAGGCACATCCTGAATACTACCCTCAGTCAAGAGATTTTGAAGAACCTCTGGGAAAAAAAGGAAGTTGTTCCCAAGGGGGCTGAGGAATGCCCATAAAAGGAGGATGGGATTTCCACACCATGAAGTACCCCTGACGAATCACTGACAGTACCCAAGAATCCTGAGTGATCTGAAGCCAAACAGGAAGAGAAAGGTGAAGAGAAAGAGGAATGTGGCTGGGAAGGAACGGACAGTCATACAGTACCTGGTTTGTCTGGAAAGGAAGGGTTCAGAGTTCCTGAAAACTGAGGAGCCTTAGCAAGAGGAGCCCATTTGCCACTCTTCTTACCTTTACTAGAAGGGTGGGATTGTCTATGAATGAAGGCAGGCTTAGCGGGGTAGCTTCTCTGAAATTTAGGCACAGGAGAAACAAATACATGTTTAAGCTCCTCTAAGGCCTTACCCTTATCCTGAAGGGACTTGAGCAAACCAGCAGCAGCTTCCCCAAACAAAAGCTTAGAACCCAGAGGAGCATCCATCAACTTACCCTTAATACCACCTATGGCTCAGTGATGAGGAGGTATTCTTGGCTAAGCCTAAGCCAAGAATACCTCCTTCATCACTGAACCAAAAACAGCAGCCCTAGAAGAGGCATCTGCCGCATCATAACTACATTTAATAGAATGATGAATGACTTGAGAGGAAGTTCCCATCAAAGAAAGAACAGAAGTTTTGCCTTCAGAAACTGGAAAATCAGAAATAAGTTGACAGGCCTGAGAAAGTAGAGCTGACACGTGCCTAGACATATGGGTCTGATAATTAATAGCCCAATAAGCTAGGGTAGCATAAGTATAAACCTTCTTACCAAGCCTTTCCACAGTTCTGTTGTCCTGGTCAGAAGGCAATAACTTGAGTGAAAGAAGCAATTGAGAACGGCCTATCAGAGGCAACAGACACTACAGAGGGGTCAGCAGCAGAACATTTATATAAAAAAATGAATGATCCTCAGGCACCCTATAAAACCAGTCATGTTTCTTGGGAGCAGGGTCAGAGAATTGGGTGCATGAGAAGCATTGAAAAAAGCATTCAGCAAAGCAGTCAAAACAGGAGGAATAGCCGCAGGCTTAGGAGATTCCAAACTGCAGCAACTCATAGTACCTGCTATGGATATCAGACACCTGAGCACAATCTCACTTAAAAAATCCATCATCCTAGAGTGTGTGTCCCCAAAGGAAATTTCCTCAAAAGGAGCATCAGGGCTAATAGATTCCTCCTCCTCTGACCCATCCTCTGACCCATAGTCCAAAGGAGGAGGAATTTGAATAGAATAAGTCAGGAATTTGTCATCACAATCCAACTCATCCTCAGAAGAATCCTGTTCTCTAAGCTTTTTAAGGGGAGTAGAGGATCAAGAAGGAGCAGGAACTACAACCCCTTGAGAAGGCTTTAAGGACATTAAAGCAGTAAATAGCCCCTAAGTAAAAGCCTGCCAGTCACATTGTGGATCCCTAGTAGCAGAAGAAGCATGCTTAAGTTTTTGTTTCTTTTTTAAGGGAACATCCCCTACAAAAAACTGAGGAGACTCAGACCCAGTGCAACAGTCGAGAACCATAGTAGGAACTCCTTCCCCAATTAAAAATGAAGGAACCCCCTTGGCCCTCTCTGAGAAAAACAACTGTGGTTCCCCCTGAACATCTGAGATGGAGGCCTGCAAAGCCTCTTCATATGTGTTGCCAGCCAAATCCTCACTGGCCTCCAACACGGTCACTGCAGAGAAAACCAACAACACAGCCAGACGAGCCTCCAAGTTTGTAATGACCTTGGGAGCAACACCTGGTAGAGGCTGGACAGCAGAAGAATCCAGTCATACGTTTTCCACCTTCTTTTTCCCTAACGTCTGACACTCGGGGCAGGAGATTCTTTCCATTGTATCTTTAGCGAGAAGCTTAAAACACTGGTTCTCAAGATACAAGGAAAGGGATCAAAGTCTACTATGAAGAGTTTTCTGGATGAATGCCTGACATATTGAACAAGAACTATGGTCATGAGAAGCTCCTAGACAAAAAAAAAAAAAACAAAAGACACTTGTTGTGCAGTTTTTATGGGGAATCTATCTCTTACACTGGCATTTACCCTTCCTGGATGACATTAAACCCAAGGAGCACAAAAGTCAAGAAAAAACAAAAACCCCAATGGGGCACTTATCTGCAACTGCAAAGAAGTCAGCAAACAGGTGTAGGTAGTCACTGGAGAATGAAAATGCATTCAACTGGCAGAAAATGGATGAAGGTAAACAGACCGATGGTGAAAAGATATGTTTGAACTGGCAGCAAAGAAGTTCTGACTATGGTAAGCCTGAACATCACCTTTATGCCCTATGCTATGCAAGGAGCATTTGGGTGATATTCGGCATACCTTTAAAGCAACAGGAGTCTTTGGTAGGCTGGCCGGATGTCGTGCATAAGAATACTGCAGCAGTGAAATGTAAGGACATCTGCTAAATGCTGCAAACATATAATTAGCTCCAAAAATCCAAACTGTAATAAGTGACAGTCTTTAGAACTACATGACACTAACACAAGCGCCACAACAGGGAATAATACAAGCTTTTCAACATCTGATCAAATACATTTGTAGCAAGTGAAATTTTATTAGTGGTGGTAAAATCCATTTCAGAGTTTTAAATCTATCCAAATCTTTGACACCCACGCATCTAATATGACACATTTTTTGGCTTCCAGATTCCCTCTCTGAAACGTAAGTAAGCCTTTCACAAAAATACTTTCTCACATCATCTACACCAGGGTTTACATTTGCAAGGCAGACGTGAATTTACCAGCAGGAAAACCCAGTCCTTCTTTTGTGCTGTTCCTGGGTTGTAGTGATTCTTCCATTTGACAGCTTTTGGGTATCACTGACCCTTCACCCCACCATCATTTTCAGGAATTGCCTTACCTTGCTAGGCCACAAATCCCTAGTGCAACATTATGACCCTGTCTACAGAAGGAGTCTTTACAAGTTCTGAGGATGAAGTTAGGAAAAATGTGTTCACCTCCAGAGCCATGTACCAAGTCCTTAAACTTAAAATGATACAAAATAAACATTTTCAAATCTTTACTTTTCTCCTAACAAATTCAAAGTCTTCAACAAGTGTCAGAGATTCCGGGTTGTGAATCATTCTTTGCTTCATGCTCTTTGGGAATGTTAGTAATATACTCTATTGGCAGATAAATGATCCTAGTTATTTTCAAGGCTGCTTACGATACTGAGCATTCTGGGAGATCATTATGCATGAATGAACCTGTAATGCTAATACTGACTGGACAAGACCTAGTCATTGGTACCAAGCCACTGTAATAATTAAAAAAAAAATGTTTACTACAGTGATTTGTTCATATTCATAAGCACATCACTGCATTTAATGAGCTAAGTGCCACAATATACTTGCATTAATTTAATTCCTTATTGATTTGTGCCATTTTTAATAAATAAGCTTCATAAACTTTTTTTTTTTTTTTTTTAATTAAACCAAAGCGCAGATAAATGTAGTGCCTCAGTGACATCAACTGAGGGCTAATGTAAGAAGCTTCTGCAGACTTTAATGGACGCATCTCTGCACATGTGAGATGATGCTTGCATTAAAGTCTTTGGACACACTGCATGTTTTCCCTAAGTTGACATCACTGAGGGTAAAGTTTACTTACTAGCCTCATGAGAAAATTGTAGGTAAAGTAGTATTTCTAAAAAGTTGTTAGCAAAAAGGGAACATCCAAAAATGTTCACCAATCGTGTGAAAATGCTGTTTGAAACTTCAGGCATCACATATTATGGTGGCAAAGTACATTTATTTATTTATTTTTATTTATTTATTTTTATTTTTTTTTTTTGAACAAATCACTTTAATGATTGGCTGAGAAAACTCTTAAGCATTAAGCATGTGTAATTTTTTGGAAAGAACTTCATTTCCTAGTAGTTTGCTTGTAACAAACCTTTGCATGAACTACATATACTTTTTTTTTTTTTTTTTTTTTTTTACAGAGGTCACCTCCTAGGAGACTACTGCACCTGCACAAATTTTAGCTTCATCACACTTCTGTCTGCATGATACTTTCTGCTCCTGTGCAAACCAGCCCCTGTCTGCTACACCACCCTCATTCTAACAACGAGTCAGGAAATCTCAGACCACATACCAACACACGTACTCATCCGTTCGTCCATCCATTCGTCCATCCATCCATCCACCCATCCATCTTCTTGAGTGAATTGTCCCTTTCTGTGTATCTGCCCTGGTGGATATAAATTTTCTTGAAATGGTTTAGAGAAATTTTTCTAAAAACATTTTGTCTATAAGACATCTACGTTACAGTGATACACTGAATATATGTGGTGTAAATTACTGTCTTGCTAACATTTCCCTTTTGTTTCTAATTCTAACAGTGCCTAAGTAGAGGGGATTCTTTATATTTTTGTGTGTGTTTGGAATTTTACCTTGACCACCATGCTGGGGGTTTCCAAGCTGAATGGATAAGGACATAAAGAAAAAACTCAACACCTATTTGTCCAGGGGATTTTGTTGGTCCAGTGGTAGTGATAATGTTACAGTATGTTGTAGGCCCAAGTCCCAAAATGAGAGCTAATATTACCTTTTCACTTCTGTGATTCTGACAGTGCCACAGCAGAGGAGTTTCTTTGTATTTGTGTGTGTGTGTGTGTGTGTGTGTGTGTGTGTGTGTGTGTGTGTGTGTGTGTGTGTGTGTGTGTGTGTGTGTGTGTGTGTGTGTGTGTGTTTGGCATTTGCCTGTCAAGGGAAAGTTATGTTTGGCTTTCAAGCCTGGACCCCAACTCATACGGCTTTAGTCTTATCAGTTACAAATGGTGGACTATCTGATCCTCTAGTTACATGCAGGAGTTATCCATCAGTTTAGGCCATAAAGTTCAGCTTTCCTCTGAAATCATGGAGTGAAGATGCATGGAACCAGTGTGTTCTCGGGTGCATGGCACTACCTTTCAGCTCAAATCTGCAAATCTGACAGTCTAAATTTTAAAGCTGTAAAATTCGGCAACGATAGACAGTATTCAAATGCCTAGAAAAAATAAATACTGATTCCTGAGGGAAAGCTGCACCATCACATAACAAAATCTGCTTCCTCTCTGTGCCTGATAAGGAGTACTTTTCCCATTCTCTTTATTACTATGAATCTTATTCTTCGTCTTGCTCCATACTAAAGAACTTCCTGTAAATTTTAAAAAGATGTTAAATTCGGTTTGACTCAAAGCTTATAACCTCACTCATAGAACACTCACTTTTTAATTAAGCAAAATGATAAGTGGGGAAACGTACAGTACTTCAGATTTTAGTCTTAGAAGGAACTCTTGGATGGGAGAGAAACTATGTTAGAAACTAAATGCAAAAAGGTGCAACCTTTTCAAGTTATTACAGCAAGCAACACAATTCTCAAGAACCTTAGGCATGGGACTAAGAAACCTATAAGTACATATAAATTGTCTCAGTAGGCAGTGCCTGGTGTCTTCTGTAGGTTGGGGTATATCACTGCAGCTGAGGTCACTACAGTAATTAGTAGCCTCACTGTGGAAAGCTTCTAGGTATAGATGAAATTAAATATGAGATGTTGAAGGCCCTGGTCTCATTAAGGAAGAGTGGATAATGCACTTCTTCACTGTTATGTAAAAGGCAAGGACAGTGTCTCTGAACTATCAAAATGGGTGCTGGTCCCACAATTAAGTAAGGGATCAAAACGTATGTTTGTGCCAGCTTTGATAGCACACAGGGATGAAGCCCTGACTAAGGCCCAGGCAACCCAATTTTGATTTGTGACTCATGCACTTGACAGAGCTGGCAGGGGAAGATGGGCATGGCAATCCAGGAGGAAGATATAGCAGGATGCGTACGGCTGCACTCTCAAAGATAAGGGACAGCACTCTTTTGCATGTTCTGGGGGCAGGCTTTGACACCAAGCCACCAGCTGGCGGTAGCCACTGTTAGCGAATGTACAGCAGTATACATTAACAAAGGAAAGCATTGTGGGTCCCCACAATGATGCAGGTAGCTTGATCCCTACCCTGGGGTAGGGGTTAGGCCATACAAATGGCCATACTGCTGGGGGTCTAGTAAGGGCATAAGAAGCCATCATGACTGCTTATATAATGCCCCCTGGACATCTCTCACCCCCATATGGTACTGGGGTAATTGCCAGGTATGGGAATTACCTTTTAGAGTCTAGCTTGGTGGAGGAAGGCTTGATAGTAAAAAAAAAAAAAAAAAAAAAAAGATAGCAAAAAGCACAAAGAAAAAAGAAGGTGTGTTCCAGACAGAAAAAGATCACACTTCTCAGCTGTCCTGTAAAAAGCTATACCAGACTTCCGCAGAACAGTCAAACTTCAGAATCAGTGAAAAACATGCACAAATTATGTAGGCCAAAGAACAGCTCTTTAGGCTTTCACAATTGCATGAATGGTCATGGGATTTACTAGTCTAGACTACAGTTACTTTGTAGATTTGGAAATTACTTATGACAGTGTGTCCCACCATATGTTATGGGAGGTGCTATGAGACTATGGAAGTACTAGGGTCACGTCCATATTCTATGTGTTCACTACATGGATGCAGAGAAAACTGTGTCTGCATGCTAGACATTAAATCATATTTAACTGAGGTGGGTTTTGACCTCCATCACAGGCATATCTTGTCAACACTGTTTTTCATGATTTTTCAAAGCCACTACATCCAAGATTCTACCCAGAGAGAGGTGTTCCAATCTAGAAATTTAGGGGTAGCATCTCTTTTGTTTGCAGATGATGTTATCCTTTTGGCTTAATCGGACTCTGACTTCTGACATACACTTGAGCTCTTCTCTGCTAAGCAAATGGGATGAAAATGAACACTGCCACATTTGAGGTCATAGCACTGCTCCTGAAAATAATGGATTGTTCCCTTCAACTGCAGGGAGATTAGCTGCCCTGAGTGCAGAGTTTCAGTGCTCTGGGATCTTCTTCATACCTGATGGAAAGTATTTGCTTTTTGAGATTTTTTATAGCATAAAATTCCTTAACTGGCTTTGTTGTTTTTATTAAAATGGACTTCACTGTTCTCACATAAATCATTATTTACTTACAAAAAAACTTGTTACACTTTTCTGTGGTACTTGTGGTGACGTGACCTTTAGTGGGACTCTTTTTTGCTAGGGTATCACAATGCATATGCCAGGTATGTCATGGAGTGGGAATGTGACTTGGCATTGGTAACCAAACATCTCACACAGGCATGCCTTGAAACAGCTGACACTGTCTGTAAATGTGCTGTGTGCTAGAGAGGAATTACTTACTTCCATTATCACAGCCACACCTCAGTGATGTGCAACTCAATCTATATTGCTGTCGTTTCACATGTGCTGTCAGAGCAGCTTAAAATGACCTTTCTACATCCCTCTATCTGATTTTCTCTCCCCCATCCGCTGGAGAACTTTCCAGACTGCACCCATCTACCCTCCTTTTTGCAAATTCCTGGATCTGCCACTGAGCACAGAATCTCAAAATGAAGCAAACATTTAAATACTAGAATTTACAACTTACATTACTTTGGAGGTTCATTTTACTGAAGAGTTCCCTTACTCACCACATCTGACTAGGGCAAAAGTTGAAAATTAATGTAGTTATGCTCCATATAAGTAGACTGCTATCATATGCCATTTCAGAATTTATATGATGAAGTATTAAGAGTGTAAGGCTCCACAAAGACAGAACAGAGGCAGTGGACAGCAAAGAAAATAAAAAAAGGGAAGCAAAGGAGGTGGGGCAGGAAACATTTGGCAGTACTATGAAACAGAGGAGAAGGTTAATTGCCAAACTAAATTTCCTTCCTTTGTCTCACCATTAACAACAGAAAATATTACAACTGCATTGAAAATGATATCCACAATGTGAACTGATCCCCTGTAAGCAGGAACCTCACCTTATCAGACTATACATTTCTCAGATATAATTCTGAAAAATAAAAGTTTGCAAAACAAGTTCTAACCCACAGAATGTAAATAAAAGAAAATGACTAGACTGTTAGTCTCCAAAAACAGACTGATAAACCATAACTGGTAAAAAGCTTTTCTTACGCACAAAAATGTAATATGCAGTACAATGGGGGAGGGGAAGAGAGCAGATATACATTTCATTCTTTCTGTTATCAGAATGAAGTTTTATTCTGCAGCAATTTTGCAATGTGAAATACTTTAGCTGATAACCACTGAATTCCTTGGGTTTGAAACAGCATTTGGATAAGTATGCATACTGCTTGTATGTTTGCATTCCTTATAAAGCACTGTGGGACAAAACTACCACTTTTGGAGAGACCTGTGTTTGCACTCCTTATAAAGCATTTTCGGACAAAACATTAAGATTCCTGCACAAGTGGAATATTTTTATCCAAACCCTAACAAACGTAATCCATAATGCCTTAAATACAAACTCAGACCCATGCCTCCCTAAACTTCATGTGAATATCTGAACTTATGTTACTTTCTTCTTAATTGCAGACAGAGTCCAGTTGCTAGCACATACAGTTTGTCAGTATACCATACCTCTCAACTATCCAGATTTTTGCAGAATGTCCAAATGTTTGCCTCATGTATTTGGTCTGTTCCTCATAAAATTTCAGGTTTTCTGCAAATCACTGGGATTATCTATGGATAGGAGTCACTAAATAATTACATATGTTTGAGTTTCAGATTTCACATTTTTCAGAAAATTCATTTTAACATATCCTGTTATTCCAACAACTTTCTAAGTTTTGAAAAGCAATATTTAAGATCTGTCCCTATTTTTTAGCCTTTGTCCCTCCCATCATTTAAGGCTTTATCCAGATTTATTGCGCTAAGAGTTTGAGAGGTATGCAGTACACTGCTTCATTACAGCAAAGGCTGCACAAAAAAATAATAAAATCTAATGCACGTTGGACGACTATAAAAATAGCTGTTAAACATTCTGCAATACCATGTGATAATTTCATATCAGTCTGTTTTACTCTGCCACACTGGCCTTAAGTGACAGTTCTCCAAAGTCTACCTTATGGGGCATTCCTCCTATCCCATTTTCAGTTCGCAAATAACAGCATATTTCAAGACTCTAGGAAAATGAAACTGATATTTTTCTGGTCATGCAATTTATCCTCTTCATTCCATCTTCTTCTACATACTTTGCTCTTACTCTATGTTTGACTGAGATTTTTTTAGCATACCAGCTCTAATGCCAGTCTACACATAATGCATGGATATATTGGGCTGGTTTCAGTAAAGGTCACAGACTTCAGAGCAGTTTGCCAATATCAGAGCTAAACTTGCGTATAACTTTGTATTAAGTAAATATACCGCAAGAAACTCAGAATAGCTTTGCGCATAATGAAGTACCGCACAAGCAATGGCACACTAACCAAATCCAAACATTATCCATAAGTAGTGAGAAATGGGTGTCAAAGAGAGTTGTACATTAACAACGTTACAGAAAGATGATCACAATTCAAACAGCCTGATAGTTATACAGCCACATAGATAACTGAATCTGTCCAGTAAGGTTAAGAGCAACTACTGAATATAACAGACTGTTACGATACAATAAACAAGAAAAGAATGCCAATTATCCCAATGCTAGCTGCATGGCATTCATAATACATATTTACACAAATTTGCCCAGAAACATTACAGACAACTGTGGATACTTCCATCAATCATTCACAGAAAAAAATACTTGCTTCAAAGCTCAAATGCCGTTTGTAATATATATCGTCAGCAATCTTTGCAGTAAACACAGAGACAACTACAGATATCTTCTTAAGACACGTGCTAATAAAATATTCCTGCTTGCACTTACAGATTCTGATATAATCCATAAAATTTTTAATAAAAATATTAATTTGGGCAAAGGGCAATCATGGCCACATCGCCACAGCTAACATTTGCTAACAATGGGATTGGGACTTATGTGGGGAACACAGGTGATGCATACAGCCAAGGAAAGTGGGCGATAGAAAAGAAGATGTGGGTATTTGTGAAGAAGAGAGACACACAAGAGGGATGTTGGAATAGAAAAATCTGAAGAAAGTTCAGAGGGGCATTGGCATTTTTTTTGTGGGAATAGGTCTAATTTTTCTTTAAGAATAGAAGGAAAGGCAAACAGAGAAAGAGGAGAAGGACATCACCACAGGTATACCCAAAGAAAGTACAGTTACGTAAAGTCTTACCATAACATTAGATGTCCTTCCCTTCACTGTTGCAGTATTCCTTACTAAAGGGATCCCCTGCATAGGGTAAGCCCTATGTTCGGCCGTATACCAAAGTCTTTGTTATTTTTTAGTAGGATGTACATCACATGTATGCTTCCTACTTATGGCTCAGGGCATAAAGGTGATGTACGGAAGTACATATCTCAGAACTGAAGAGTCCCAAGAGGAACAATACTCCAAAGAGAAGAGCAAGAACATGTGCATCCAGAAGGAATAAAGAAAAGGGAGTAGAGAGAAAAAAGGTGGAGGAGGGAGGGAATAAATGCCGCAACAGTAAAGGGAAAAACATCTACAGTTATGGTAAGATTTTACACAACTGTACTATGTCACTCTATATCACTATTTGCAGTACTCCTTACTAAAGAGTAGAGTATAAAAGCTCAAGAGGAAACTTGAGAGGAGGAAGGCCAGTCATGCAGGATAGACCTGGCAAATCCAGCTCTAGCTCAAGGAAACACATCCTGCTTGTAATGTTTGGTAAAAGTATGGTCACAAGTCCAAGCAGTAGCCTCCAGGATGGAATTGGTATCCAATCCCTTGAAAAAAAGCACCAGAGGAAGCCACAGCCCTGGTACAATAAGCCTTTACAGAAGTAAAAAGGCTTTTCCCATGGAAGGAGTTGAAAGGAAATGGCCTTAGAAATTCAAGAAGAAATGGTTTCTTTAGAGGCAGACAAACTTGCACAGCCTTGTGAATGACCTTAGTCTAAGCTGCCTATGTTAACCCAAGATGTGAAGAAACTTCTCACTAGCAGACTGAGAAGATGGGAAACAAGTGGGTAAATTAATAGACTGATTAAGAGACAATTCATTAACCACCTTGGGCATAAAAGGATTAGTACGAAGAGACAACCTGTCCCTATGAATAACTAAAAAGGAGAGGACAGCCATAAGGGCCGGAAGCTCAGATACCCTCCTAGCTGAAGTAAGGGCCAAAAGAAGAACAATCTTCCAGGTATAATGCAGCAAAGAAGCTGACGCTGCAGGCTCAAAAGGTGCCTGAGTCAATTTTTCAAGAACAAAATTAAGGTCCCAGGAAAGAGGAATAGCCTTTAAGAAATTGTTCGACATCAAACTTAGAAGCCAAAGGAGGAGTCAAAGGCAGACAAGCAGAGGGGTGAGCTTTAACTGAAGAATATGCTAACACAGCAAGTCACACAAATAAGAGAGAACCAGAGGAACCTCTACAGATAGTGGATCCTAGATACAAGCAAGACACCAGACAGAACATGTATTCCATTTTTACACATAAAATTTTCTGGTAAATGGGTTTCCTGGTCTCCTGCAGAACCCAAAGCATGTCCTCAGAAAAAAAGATGCCTAAAAGGGATCAAAATCCTATCATCCACAATGTCAGATGAAGCGTGGACAAGTGAGAATGGATGAGAAAACCCTTGTCTTATATCAGTAGGTCCACCCTCTGAGGTAACTTGTGGCAAATGCCCTTGGCTAGACACAGAAGAAGAGGGAACCAATGCTGTCTGGGCCAAAAGGGAGTGACCAACAAGATTTTGGGAGAGTCCTGTTCTATCTTGAACAGGACCCTTGGTATGAGAGTAAGGGGAGGAAAGGCATAGAGAGGGTGTCCACCTTCCATGCCAGAGGACATGGTACTCTGGTGCAAAAAAGAGGAAGTTGTCTGTTCAGAGGGGAAACAAAAAGATCTGCCTGAGGAGTACATCACTGGTAGACAATGTCTAGAAACATATCTCTGTGAAGCATCCACTTGTGAGTCTGTTTTATGGACCTGCTCAGACAGTCTGCCACAAGGTTCTGTTCTGAAGGAATATAAAAGTACAGTTTTGTACCTACCATAAATGTAGATGTTCGAAGATCCACATTGCTGCAGTCCCTAACACTTGGGTAGTCCGAATATCAGAGTCGGTCAAGGTGCATTTGACTGACATCAGAACGTCAGGGTACAAATGCGCATGACCGACGTCATATCCTCAGTCTTTTCTTGCCCCAGATGTCAGAAGACCCTAAAAAGAAAGGTCAAAACCCATAGACCACAACTAAACAACCAACTAGCCTAACACCAAAAATATGTATAATATATACAATATATACAAAATGCAATATACCTCAGATGGAAAACCCAACCCACACAACCACCTCAAACAACAGAGGGAAGGAGGGAATGTGGATCTTCGAACATCTACATTTATGGTAGGTACAAAACTGTACTATGTTCTTCATCTCACATTGCTGCAGTCCTAACACTTGGGTAAAATCCCAAAGCAGAGGTAAGGGAGGATGGCTAAACTATAATGAAGCAGGAGCTGCCAAAATGCCCTGCAACACAGCAGTGGCAAAACCAGCCCTGAATTTAGAGTACAATGGAAGGTGGTAATGCCTAGAGAAGGTATGCACTGAACTCCAAGTGGCTGCCTCCAAAATATCCTTAGTAGCCACCCCTCAAAAAGCTGTTGAAGTGGCAGTAGCCCTAGTGGAATGAGGTCTAATCCCAGCTGGAATCTCTTTGCCATGATGGGAATAACAGAAAGCAATGCAAAATCCAATCCACTTAGAAATAGTTTGTTTTGACACGGGCTTGCCCTGAGAGCACAAAGCAAAAGAAACTAATAACTGCTGAGATTGTCTGAACCCTTTAGTTCTGTCCAAATAATAAACTGCCTGTGAACATCTAAAGTGTGCAAAATCTTTTCCCCTTTAGTTTGGGGATTTGCATAAAAAGTAGGCAAATGAATAGTTTGGTTTAAAGCCACACTAGAAACCACTTTAGGCATAAAGGAAGGATTAAAGATACCCTATCCTTGTGGAAAATTAAGAAAGGCTCAACTGCCATAAGAGCCTGCAATTCAGAAACCCTTCTTGCAGAGGTAATGGCCAACAAAAGCAGTCTTCCATGACAAATATTTCAACTCAGCAGTAGCTGCAGGCTCAAAAGGTTGTAGAGTGAGTTTCTCCAACACAAAATTGAGATCCCAAGCAGGAGTAGGAGCTCGGGGGTCTTATATTTTTGTCCCTCTAAGAAATTGCTTGAATAAAGGATGAGAAAACAAAGGTGGGTCACAAAGTGAGCTGAAATTGCTGCAGCATGAATCTTAATAGAAGAGAAGGACAACCCTTTGTCCAATAACTCAGTAAGATATTGAAGAGCCACACTTAAATCAGGCTCAGAAACATCCAAATCCTTAGCTGCACTCCAAAATAAAAATCTCTTCCATTTATACACTTTCCTTGTACTAGGCCTTCTAGCTTCCAAAATCACATTCAAAACTTGTTGTGGAAGTTGAGACCCCTATGGTTTAAAACAGAATATGCCATGCTGTTAGGTGAAGAGAGTGAAGTTTGACATTGAGCAAATGACTGTCCTCCTGGGACAACAGATGTGGAATCAAAGGCAAAGGCCATGGAGGCTTCACAAGACTTCTCAGTAGTGGGTACCAGTGCTGTCGAGGCCAATCTGGAGCTATCAAAATCATCCTTGGCTTGTCCTGTCTGACCTTCAGAAGTACCTTTGGGAGGAGAGGCAGAGGTGGAAAGGCATACACATGAAGATTTTTCCAACTGAAAGAAAGAGCATCCACTTTCCAAGCTGTGGGATGAAACCACTTTGTGCAAAACTTTGGCAGCTGGTGGTTTAGTGGAGAAGCGAACAGATCTATGTCTGGAGTTCCCCAGGACACTGTCAATTTCTGAAATACATGAAGATCCAGTTTCCACGGGGATCCATGATTTGTCTGCTTAACACATCTGCTAAGGAGTTCTGTGCTCGGCAGAAACCTTGCCTGAAGACTTAGTTGTAAACTGAGAGCAGTCTCCCACAAAATCATTGCTTGCCTGCATAGAGGATAAGAATGTGTTCCCCTTGCTTGTTGATGTACCACATGACAGTTGTGTTGTCTGTTAGAATCAACACCTGCCCTGGAAGAAGTAAATCCTTGAAAGCTATTAATGCAAACTGGACTGCTAACATCTCCTTCATGTTGATATGTAGATGTTGTAGTCTGGCAGGCCACTTGTCTTGTATCCACTTTCCATTTAGATGAGCTCCCAAGCTATGTCTGAGGCATCTGTTGTTAGAATCTGACGGGTCACAGAGAGTCCCTTGTTTAGGTGACATTCCTGAGCCCACCACAAAAATTCCTTTTGAATGCAAGGTATTATTTGAATGACAGTGTCCAGATCCTGGCAGTGCTGTGTCCATACATTTTGAGATACCATTGTAGCTTCCTCATATGCAGTTTGGCATTGGGAAGCACCAGAATACAAGATGCCATGAACCCTAAGGCTTGAAGGACTGTCCTTGCAGTCAGCCCGGACTGATGAGATAGCTGATGGAAGTAAAGGGATAGACTCTTTTGTTTGTCTGGGGTTAAAAGGCCATCTGGGATGCTGTATTCAGTCTCACACCCAGAAAGCACATGTCTTGAGAGGGTACTAGACTGGACTTTATTAGAATACCCCAGGCATCTTAGCACTGCTATCACATATTCCAAATGAAGCTCTTCCTTCCTTGAGCCAGAATCAGGCAGTCGTCCAAATAAGGATAGATCTGTATTCCTTTTAACCTGAAGAAAGCTATCACTGGAGCCAGTACTTTCGTGTACACTCGTAGATAAGCCAAAGGGCAATGCAGAGAACTGATAGTGAGAAGTCCCAGCCTGCAATTTAGTCTGATAGGAACATGAAGGTAAGCCTCCTTGAGATCCAAAGTTACCATCCAATGATCTTTGCCCAGCAGAGGTAAAAGCTGCTGCAACGTTAACATTTTGAACTTGGGAATGTCCAGATAAGTGTTGAGGATAGATAAATCCAAAATTGGTCTCCACATGTTCCCCTTCTTTGGGACTAGGAACAGGCGAGAATAAAATCCTAGGCCCCTTTCTGGCATAGGAACCGCTGTATGGCCCCTATTTGGAGTAGCAGTGAAATTTGCTTGTGAGCCTCTATTCTTTGTTGGGGAGGAATGTCTGGCATGCCTTTGAAAGGAGGCAAGGTATGGAAATAAAACCTGTAACCGTGATGTATGATATCCAGTACCCACTTGTCTTGGGTAATCAAACTCCAATTTTCTTTGAAAAGTGCCAACCTTCCTCCCAAAGGTGCTGCCAGGCGAGAAGGTTCTGGCAGCTGAAAAGGTAGGTCATTGGGTCTGTTTAAGACTGTGCAGGAGAACTCCTGTCCTAGGCCTGAAAGAGCCCTGACCTCTGCCCCTGCCACGCCTAGATCTACCCCTAGACTGGGAATCATAAGAAGGATCCACCCTTTAGTAGGCCAATTTCTACTAAACTTTGGAGGCTGAACCTGCAAAAAATCTTTAACAGTCTGCATAGACTTAGCCTTGTCTTCCATTTTCTTTAAAACTGCCTCAACAGGAGAACCAAACAAGACATCAGATTGCAAAGGGCATCCAAAATCCTAGTTTTAACATGGTCAGATAAATTTTGATCCCTCAGCCAGGCATGCAAGAACTGACCCAGTGGCAGCCACCAGGCCTGTACAGCATCAAAACCACATTGCAAAGAATGCTTACCCACCTGTTCAGAAACATGCACTAAATCTTGTAACTCTTTACAGTCAATACCTTCCGCCAGAGCATCAACCTTAGATTTTAACTGAGAAAGGAGATAATTTTGATATTTCAACATGTGAAACTGGCAATTCAAAGCTCTCATGGCTAGAGTGGAAGAAGTATAAACTTTCTTTCCCCATCTATCCAAGGCCCTGGCCTCTTTATCTGCAGGAACCGGATTCTTGACAACAGAAGCCTTAACACCCTTAGGCCCCTTCTGCCTTGTCCTTGCGCTTCTTAGACATTTTGTAATTGCACCGCTTCCCAAAGACCAACCTTGCACAATCCAACCTCCGCTTATTAAACCTAGCACAAGCGCATCCAACAACCAGGTCCTAAACAAGGTATACACAAATTATGGTAATCCCTATGCGGTATCTGTTTCCCACAAGAAATACAGTTATTCACTTTTTCTGACATCCGTAAACCACTGAGGCAAGAAAACCAAAATATTCCCCAACGGGTACTTAACCAACTCTGACTTCAGTCTGAAACTCTGATGTCAGTCAAACCAGCCTTATACTCTGATATTCGGGCCGACCGAGGGACAACGGACTACCCAAGTGTTAGGACTGCAGCAATGTGAGATGAAGAACATCGGCCTGACGAGTCATCTGATATTGGACATCCAGATTCCAAAGCTGAAGAGCTAGTCTGCACAGGAGGTAAGAGTGTGCCCCCCTCCCTTGATTGTTGATGTACCACATCAATGTAGTATTGTCTGTAAGGATTTTGAGAGGCCCTGGAAGGAACACAGTATGGAAGGGCTGAAGAGCATGAAGGAGAGCTCTAATTTCTATGATGTTGATATGGTCCACCCTCTGATGAAGGGACCAAAGGACCTGAACCTTTAGAGGGCCCCCACCCTGCATCCATCTGAAAAAAAGTTTGAGAGAGGGAATTGGGGGTTGAAAAGGAAGCCCTGGTTTTACAGACATCTGATGAATCCACCAATAAAGCTCTAGCTTAAGGCATAAAAGAAGAGGAACTAGAAAGTCCAAGGATAATAATGTTGAAGCCATACCAAGTTTAGGAACCACTGTAGCTTTTTTATATGGAGCCTGGCTAGAGGAAGCAAAGGAATTGTGGAAGCCATTTAACCCAGAACCATTATAAACTCCCTGGCTGTAACTAAGACCTAAGGAAGAAGGGAATGAAAAAAGGCAATTAGAAGTCAGAGCCCTGGGAGGCAGCAGGGATACTATCATAGGAATTGTTTGGAGCCTGCACCGGAGAAAAATATGATCCTGAGAATGACACAGGAAGGATTTATCGAAATTTACTATAAACCCTAAGCTTTGCAAGAGGCAAATAGCATAGTGGGGGTGCTGAAGCAGGGTCTCTGGAGAAGAAATGAGCAGGTTGTCCAGGTAAGGAAAGATTTGCATCCCCCTCATCCTGTGAATGGCAATCACAGGAGCAAAGCATTTGGTGAAGACCTTTGGGGCAGTAGACAGGCCAAAGGGCAAAGCAGAGAAGTGAAAATACAAGGAAGAAACAGAGAAACGCAAACATTTCCTGAAATGGGGATGAATAGGGATATGAAGATGGGCATCCTTCAGATCCAAGAGACTAGGAAAGCCTGAGGTAGAAGAAAGTACAGTTGTGTACACTTACCATAAATGTAGATGTTTGAGTGTATTCACTGTTGCAGTCATTACATTTGGGTTATCTGCCTGCAGGTAGCCCTCAGCCAGCCTGAATATCAAAGTCTTGGATTCCTGCATCGGATGCTGTCCCTTCTTCCATGATGTCAGATCATCGGGGTATAAAACATGCAGCCGACGCCATTACATCAGTTTTTCTTGCCCTAGATGTCAGGTGCCTCCAATGGGAAGCAATTATATGATATGTTACACCTCCAGCAAAAAGCAAATACACCAGAAAGCTTAAAACAAGAAGCAAAGGTAGAGCCAAGAGAAGTCAGGGGCTGGAGGGAGGGTAACTAGGACCGCAACAGTGAATACACTCGAACATCTATATTTATGCCAAGTGTACACAACTATACTATGTTCTCTTCATGTTTCACTGTTGCAGTCATTACATTTGGGTCGATTCCCAAAGCTAAGGAAGGGAGAAGGAAGTTAGAGAGCATTAGGGCCGGCTATTAAGCCCTGCAAAACTGCAGTGGCAAAACCAGCTCTGGATTTAGAGAAAATAGGCATGTGGTAATGCTTGGTGAAAGTATGAACAGAGCTCCAGGTAGCAGCTTCTAGGATGTCCCTGGTAGGGACTCCAACTTTAGAGGCAGATGCAGCCCTGGTGGAATGTGATCTAATCCCCTGTGGGGTAGGTTTTCCATGGCGCTTATAGCAGAAATGAATGCAATGGGCTATCCATTTAGAAATGGTTTGCTTTGAAATGGCCTTCCCCTCTGCCCCTGCAGCAAAGGCAACTAGAAGCTGTTCAGATTTTTTGAGAGGTTTAGTCCTATCCAAATAAAATCTAAGTTGTCTATGCATGTCCAAAGAGTGCAGTATTCTCTCTCCTTTGTTGTGTGGATTCGGGAAAAAGGTAGGCAAATGAATGGACTGATTTAGAGCCACACTAGACACCACCTTGGGCATAAAGGAAGGATTGGTCCTGAGGGAAACCCTGTCTGCATGGAAGATAATGAAGGGCTCCACTGCCATGAGGGCCTGTAATTCAGACACTCTTCTTGCTGAAGTGATGGCTAGAAGGAAGGCTGTTTTCCATGAAAGGAATTTCAACTGTGCAGTAGCTGCTGGTTCATATGGAGGGAGAGTTAGCTTTTCCAATACAAAGTTAAGGTCCCAGGCTTGAGTAGGGGCTCGCCTGGGGGAGTCTTAGATTTTTAGCCCCTCTGAGGAATTGCTTTAACAGGGGGTGAGATAAGAGGAGTGGATCAGTATTATAATGTGCTGAAATGACAGAGGCATGAATTTTAATTGATGAGAAGGATAGGCCCCTGTGGAGCATTTCTGTTAAGTACTGAAGAACATGAGGTAAGCTGGGCACCATAGTACCCATCCCCTGAGTCTGGCTCCAGGAACAGTATCTTTTCTACTTTTCAGCATAGGATTTCCTAGTACTAAGTCTCCTTGCTTCCAGAATGACATCTAGCACCTGCTTACTGAGAGATGCTATTGGAGAGCTCAACGAATTAGCCAGGCTGCAAGGTTCAGGGTTTGAAGATAAGGGTGCAGAATCTGGCCCGCCTGCTGGGACAGCAGGAAAGGAGTCTGAGGTAGGTGCCATGGATCCAGTAGTATCATACTGCACAAGAGGGGGTACCAGTGCTGGTGACGCCAGTCTGGTGCAATCAGTATTGTCCTTGGTCTGTCCTGTTTGATCTTTAGCAGAACATTTGAGAGGAGAGGCAGAGGGGGAAAGGCATAAACTGAGAGGCTTTCCCAGGTAAAGGACAGGGCATCCACTTTCCAAGCTTGACTGTGGGGAGTCCTTGTGCAGAATTTGTCCAATTGGTAGTTTTGAGGGGAGGCAAAGAGGTCTATCTCTGGAGTCCCCCATTTGTTCCTCAAGAGGTTGAATATTTTTGGTTCCAGTTTCCATTCGTGTGGGTCCATGAGATTTCTGCTTAGGTTGTCTGCCAGTGAATTTAGCTTGCCTGGAAGGAATTGAGCTTGCAGGTACACTTGGTAGCTCAAGGCTGTGTTTCACAGAGCCATGACTAGTCTGCAGAGAGGGTACGAGTGGGTTCCCCCCTGCTTGTTTATGTACCACATAACTGTGGTGTTGTCTGTCTTTACCAATAATTGTCCTGGAAGGATGTGGTCTTTGAAGGCTGTCAGGGAATTCTGTACAGCTAACACTTCTTGTTGGCTGATATGCAGGTGCATCAGATTTGGGTTCCATTTGCCCTGAATGCACCGCCCTGCCAAGTGAGCTCCCCCATGCATAGTCTGATGCGTCTGTAGTCAGGGTTTGGGCGGCAGGGGGTAGATTGAAAGGGAGCCCTTTGTTGAGGTGGCAGGCCTCTGCCCACTAAAGGAACTCTGTTGTTATACAAGGAATGATAGGAATCATTGATTCCAGGTCCTGAGAATGTTGACACCATAGACGTTTTAGATATCATTGTAGTTTCCTCATATGCAGTCTTGCATATGGACAAGAGGCCATGAACCCCAGGGCTTACAGGATTTTCCTTGCAGATAGCTGGGTCTTTGTGGCCAGTAGTTTGAAGTAGGCTGTCAAATAAACTTGTTTCTCTGGCGTGAGATGAGCCATCTGGGAAGTTGTGTTCAAGCTTGCTCCCAGGAATACAATCTGTTGGCAGGGTACCAGATGAGATTTCTTTTCATTTATGGTGTACCCCAGTGAGGTTAGAAGTTTCTTTACAAATGCCAGATGTTTTAATAGCATGTCCTGGCTTTCTGCCTGAATCAGACAATCGTCCAGGTATGGGTATATTTGAATATTTCTCTGCCTGCAAAATGCAATGGCTGGAGCTAGACACTTTGTGAATCCCCTGGGCGCAGTAGATAAGCCAAAGGGAAGTGCAGAGAAAGTACAGTTTTGTACCTACCATAAATGTAGATGTTCGAGTGTATACCCTGCTGCAATCATCACACTTGGGTTATCCTGCCGTCAGGCAGTCCCGCAGTTGGCCAGAATTCCAAAGTCTTGGTCCGGCGTCGGTTGCTGTCGCTTCTTCCCTGATGTCAGAGCGCCAGGGGTATATCAGAGGCATCCGACGCCATTTTCTTCAGTTTTTCTTGCCCCAGATGTCAGGTGCCCCTAATAGGTAGGCAAAAAATAAATATATGTGTGTATATATATATATATATATATATATATATATATATATATATATATATATATATATATATATATACACATACACATAAAGCTATATGGATAAAATAAAACAAAATCCTTAGGCACAAGCAAATACACCACAGAGGAAGACTAGAATGGAGTGGTAGAGATAAGTTCAGCTAGTTCAGAGGGGATGGAGGGAGGGTAACCTGGACTGCAGCAGGGTATACACTCGAACATCTACATTTATGGTAGGTACAAAACTGTACTATAATGATGGTAGGAATATGGAAACTGCTCGTACAACAGGACAGTAGTCAGCAAAGATTTATTGAAAAAACACATACAACTCCTGGTTAAGCGCTTTTGACTGTATCCCAGTCTTCATCAGAACAATTAAATGTATAAACTTGTGATATATATACACATATCCCTTAATCATACAATAATGTAATTGATGAAAAAAACGCCAAAATGTTTAAAGAGACATGGCCATTATTCACTTATGCTGTATTCTATTCCCCTACGTTAAAATCAAACCACTAATTGTGAAATAAATTGCATATATACAATTTTGTAATGATATTAATAAATATTAAAAATATGTAATAAGAATACTAAAAACTATTATAATATCTAAATGCACAATACTACTAAAGTGCCACCTGAATGTACTAAATGTAATAGTATTTAGAAATATTAAAAAATGTAACAATATGTATGCCCATCTCATATTCTAAACAATGTTGTTATAAAAACAACTACACTGTGGATGGTGTACATCTATGCATTATTCTAAAGCTAAAAAAGGTTTAATGCTAATAAAATCGTTGAGACCAGGTGGTCTCATAGAATCTGTTAGAATTTGCCATTTGCTCTCACACAGTGCCAATCTCATTTTCCAGTCACCTCCAAAAGGTGTGACATCCACCTGTTCAATGATAGAAAATAAGAAGCTGTGGTCGTCTCCCTTCTCTAATATATGCCTATATAGTGCATTTTTGGTATCATGTTACCCTATTTTGTAAAGATGTTCATAAATACGCCTATTCAGCTGTCTCTCTGTCTTACCTATATAGTGTGCATTACATTTTGTACAAACAGCCAAATAGACCACCTGCTTCGTTTTACAATATTCTATCAGATTCTACGAGACCACCTGGTCTCAACGATTTTATTAGCATTAAACCTTTTTTAGCTTTAGAATAATGCATAGGTGTACACCATCCACAGTGTAGTTGTTTTTATAACAACATTGCTTAGAATATGAGATGGGCATACATATTGTTACATTTTTTAATATTTCTAAATACTATTACATTTAGTACATTCAGGTGGCACTTTAGTAGTATTGTGCATTTAGATATTATAATAGTTTTTAATATTCTTATTACATATTTTTAATATTTATTAATATCATTACAAAATTGTATGTATGCAATTTATTTCACAATTAGTGGTTTGATTTTAACGTAGGGGAATAGAATACAGCATAAGTGAATAATGGCCATGTCTCTTTAAACCATCAATTACATTATTGTATGATTAAGGGATATGTGTATATATATATCACAAGTTTATACATTTAATTGTTCTGATGAAGACTCAATAAATCTTTGCTGACTACTGTCCTGTTGTACGAGCAGTTTCCATATTCCTACCATCATTCTAGTTCACAAAACTGTACTATGTTCATCGTGTTACCCTGCTGCAGTCATCACACTTGGGTAGAATCCCAAAGCTAAGGATGGGAGGTGGAGTCAAACAGGGTTAGAGGAGGCAAGAAGGCCCTGCAAAACTGCAGTGGCGAAGCCAGCTCTAGTCTTAGAGTAAAGTGGTAAGTGGTAATGTTTGGTGAAGGTGTGAACTGAACTCCAAGTTGCAGCTTCCAGAATATCCTTGGTTGGCACCCCCCTGAGGAAGGCTGTAGATGTAGCTGCTGCCCTGGTGGAGTGGGGTCTTATGGTAGCAGGAACTGGTTTTCCATGGTGGGTGTAGCAAAAACGTATGCAATATCCTATCCATTTGAAAATGGTTTGTTTTGAGATAGCCTTTCCTTGTGATGCTGTAGCATAGGATGAAAAAAGCTGGTCAGTTTTTCTGAAAATCTTAGTTTTATCCAAGTAGTAACATAGCTGCCTATGAATGTCCAAGGAATGCAGGAGTCTTTCTCCTTTGTTCTGTGGATTTGGAAAGAAGGTGGGTAAATGGATGGTTTGATTTAGAGCCACATTGGATACCACCTTAGGCATAAAGGAGGGATTAGTTCGTAGAGAAACTCTGTCTTGATGAAAAATGAGGAAAGGCTCTACTGCCATTAGTGTCTGAAGTTCTGAAACTCTTCTAGCTGAAATGATTGCTAGCAGCAGGGCAGTCTTCCATGATATAAACTTTAAGTCAGCTGAGAAAGCTGGCTCAAAAGGAGGTAGCATGAGTTTTTCCAGAACAAAGTTGTGGTCCTAAGTAGGTGTTGGTGCTCTCTTGGGAGGCCTAATGTTCTCGGCCCCTCTGAGAAACTGTCTTAAGACTGCATGTGAAAATAAGGGAGGATCCATGTTGTAGTGAGCAGAGATGGCTGAGGTGTGGATTTTAATAGATGAAAAAGAAAGTCCTTTGTGTAACATCTCAGTTAGGTATTGCAGAATCTGAGGTATGTCAGGCTGAAGGGTATTTTGGCCTTTAGCTTGTTTCCAGGCGCAAAACATTTTCCATTTGTCTGAGTAGGCTTTCCTGGTACTGGGCCTCCTGGCCTCCAGCATAACTTCCATAACAGCTTGTAAGACAGGAGCTGGCTGGTTGCTTAGGTGATTTGCCATGCAGCCAAGTTTAAGGTTTTGAGCTGGCTGTGTAGAATCTGATTGTCTTGTTGTGTGAGCAGGTGGGTAATTTGTGGGAGAATCCATGGTGGGCCCTGGGCCATATTCCTTAATAGTGGGTACCAGTGCTGGCATGGCCAGTCTGGGGCAATGAGTATCATTTGGGGTCTTTCCATCCTGACTTTCAGAAGTACCTTTGTGAGAAGGGGTAGTGGAGGAAAGGCATATACTGTTAGCATTTTCCAACTGAATGAGAGTGCGTCCACTTTCCAAGCTTGATGGTGAAAAGTCCTTGTGCAAAACTTTGTTAGCTGATAGTTTTGAGGGCTGGCAAACAGGTCTATGTCTGGGAGCCCCCATTTTTGAGTTATCATTGCGAATACTTGTGGATCCAGTTTCCACTCGTGGGGATCCATGATGTTTCTCCTTAGGTCGTCTGCCAATGTGTTCTTTTTTCCTGGCAGGAATTGAGCTTGTAATTGAACTTGGTAAGCCAGTGCTGTGTTCCACAAGGTCATTGCTTGCCTGCATAGAGGGAAGGAGTGTGCACCCCCTTGTTTGTTTATGTACCACATTACTGTGGTGTTGTCTGTCCTTATGATAAGCTGTCCTGGATGCAAGAGGTCCTTGAAGGCTGTCAGAGCATTTTGTACAGCTAGCATTTCTTTTTGATTGATGTGCAGATTCCTTTGATCTGCAGCCCATATGCCTTGAACGCACCATCCTGCCATGTGTGCCCCCCAGGCATAGTCCGATGCATCTGTTGTCATAGTTTGCCTGGCTGGGGGTAGGGTGAAAGGCTGACCCTTGTTGAGGTGACAAGCCTGTGACCACCAAAGAAACTCCTGTTGAAGGCAGGGAATGAGATTTATCATTGTTTCCAAGCTGTGGCTGTGTTGAGTCCATATGCTTTTTAGGTACCATTGTAATTTCCTCATATGCAGTTTTGCAAATGGTATTAGTAGTATGCAAGATGCCATGAAGCCCAAGGCCTGCAGAATTTTTCTTGCAGGGAGTTGGGTCTTTGTTGCCATTGTTCTGAAGTATTGAGTTAGTTGTAGTTGTTTGTCTGGCGTCAGATAAGCCATCTGGGCCATTGTATTCAAGCTGGCACCCAGGAATGTCATATTTTGTGAGGGCACTAGTTTTGATTTCTTTTCGTTTACTGTGTACCCTAGGCAACTTAGAGGATGTCATACAAAAGCCAGGTGTTGTAAGAGAATGTCCTTGCTTTCTGCTTGGATGAGACAGTCGTCCAGGTATGGGTATATTTGAATTCCTCTCTGTCTGCAGTATGCAATTACTGGTGCCAGGCATTTTGTGAAGACCCTGGGCACAGTAGATAAGCCAAAGGGCAGTGCTGAGAATTGGTAATGGGTTGAACCTGCAATTAAACGGAGGTATCGTCTGCAATTTTGTCTGATAGGGACATGCAGGTATGCCTCCTTGAGGTCCAACGTTACTAGCCAAGCTTTCTTGCCCAACATGGGAAGAAGCTGCTGTAGTGTTAGCATCTTGAATTTGGGTACTTGCAAAAAGGTGTTTAAAATTGAAAGGTCCAGAATGGGTCTCCAAGCATTGTCCTTTCTGGGGACTAGAAACAGCATTGAGTAAAATCATTGGCCTTGCTCCTGTGTAGGTACGAGTTGAATGGCTCTCATGTCCATGAGAGCTGTAATTTGTTTTTGCGCCTCTGCCCATTGATTTTGTGGCAGGTTTGGCATTCCTTTTAACCTTGGCAAGGTGTTGAAATGGAATCTGTATCCATGTGAGATAATGTCTAGGACCCATTTGTCCTTTGTGACGATGCGCCAGTTGTCTGCAAAAAGTGCTAATTTTCCTCCCAAGGTAGCTGCCAAGAGGGTTTTGCTTGGCAGTTTGAGGTTTAAGTCATTGTGTTTGCCTTCTAGTGGTTTGGGACCTGTCTTCTCCTCCCTTCTGTGTTACAGTGCCCCATTGGCGAGGTTTGTAAGGGATTTGTGCTTGTCCTCTGCCCCTTAGGTGCCTGTATTTACCCCTCTGAGGTCTGTCAGAAGCTGGAAAGGACCAATTTTTTGTTGGCCAATTTCTGCTGAAGCGTGGGGGCTGTACCTGTAAGAAATCTTTGACCGTCTGCATAGATTTTGCCTTGTCCTCCATTTTCTTTAAAACCTCCTCTGCTTTAACCCCAAATAAAACATCCTGCTGTAAGGGTGCATCCAGTAACTTTGCTTTAACATGATCAGGCAGAGATTGTTCCTTTAACCAAGCATGCCTACGTATAACAGACCCAGTAACGGCTGCTCTAGAGGAAGCTTCCAAGGCATCAAAACCACATTGTAAAGTATGCTTGCCTACCTGCTCAGCTGCATGCAACATATCTTGCATTTCCTTGAATTCAGACTGTTGAGGGTGCGTGCCCATCTTTTGTTTTATTTGAGACATTAGGAATTGCTGGTATTTAAGCATGTGAAATTGACAATTTAGTGCTCTCATAACTAGAGTAGTTGAGGTGTAAACCTTCTTTCCCCACCTATCTAGTGCTCTGGAGTCTCTTTCTGAGGGTACAGGACTTTTAGCCATAGAAGCCTTGGCCCCTCTGGGACCCTGGGAGATTGTCTCTGGATCAGCAGCAGGGCTTTTGTAAAGGAATTTGTGAGAGTCAGGCACTCTATAGTATCTATCTGGTTTGGCTGGAGCAGGAGGTAGAGAATCTGGATTTAGACTAGATTCTAAGAAGACATCATCCACTATGTCGAAAACTGGGGGGGGGATAGCAAGTGGTCTGTGCTGGGTCAGTAAAAGAAACTCTCGGAGCCTTTTCTTTGAGTCAAAGTAGTCCTGACCTTCCCAGTGGAAATGTTCCCTCATGGTGTGTAAGGTTTTTTTGGTTTTAGAGGTGTCTTAAGCTTAGCATAAGATTTTATGGTGAGGGTAGTCAGTCTGAAGACACCTTCAGAAACCGAAGGTGTTTCTGCAGCACCGGCTTCCCCTACTGCAATGTCGTCGGTAGGGCCTAAGGAAAATGGCTGCGTCAGCCTAGAACTCTCTGCTGGGAGATCCGATGCAGTCTGGGGATCCAATTCAGCGGTAGCCAGGGGCTGCGTAGGCGCCTCACTGAAAACCGGAGAACCGGCGACCGGGCCAGCCGAGGCCTCGGTGTCTGGCTTGGGTCTAGGCTGCCTGCCCTTACCCTTGCAATTTTTATGCATGCCGGTAGTCGGTTGCTCCGACGTCATAGTGTAATTAAATTTTCTACCGAAGTAGTGTCGTGCGAAATCAAAGCAACGCTTTATAGTTCGCTTATTGAACCTAGCACATAACCAACAACCAGTGACGTCGTGGTCTGGGCCTAGGCAAGGTATACAAAAAGAATGAAAGTCCTTATGAGGTATTTGCTTCCCACAAGAAATGCAATTGTTAACTTTTTCTGACATCGGACTGAGGCAAGAAAAGGTTCCCCAATGGGGTACTTAGCTTTGAAGACTTCGGACTGAAACTCGATTAGAAAATCTCAGGTGTCGGCCGACTGGCACTTGCGAATTGCTTCTGCTTCGGGCACTGCGCGGCAAGAAAGACTGAAGAAAATGGCGTCGGATGCCTCTGATATACCCCTGGCGCTCTGACGTCAGGAAAGAAGCGACAGCAACTGACGCCAGACCAAGACTTTGGAATTCTGGCTGACTGTGGGACCGCCTGACAGCAGGATAACCCAAGTGTGATGACTGCAGCAGGGTAACACGATGAACATCTGATAGTGCATAGAACCTGCTCTGAAGCATAAATATTTTATGCAAGATTCCATTATTGGAATGTGCAGGTAAGCTTCCTTTAAGTCCAAGTTTGACAACCAGGCAACTTTGCCCAGCATAGGAAGCAGCTGTTGAAGAGTTAGCATTTTGAAATTTGGGTTTACCAAAAAGGTGTTTAGAACAGAGAGGTCCAGGATAGGATGCCAGGAACTGTATTTTCTGGGTACCAGGAAAAGTCGGGTAAAAACCTTGTCCCCTTTCTTCTGCTGGGACAGGTTGAATAGCCCTGATGCTTAGAAGACAGAGAACCTGCTGTTGAGCCTCTGCCCACTGTTCTGGGGGTAGGTCTGGCCAATCGTTTGGGGTTGGTAAGGTATGGAAGTGGAACCTGTATCCTTGGAAAACTACATTTAAAACCCATTTGTCCTGGGTAATAATTTCCCAGTTTTTTGCCTGCAGGGCGATCTTTCCCCCTAAGGCAGTAGGCAGTTGAGCAGGGCTTGGAAGGGTTAAGGTAAAGTCATTGTGACATTTTTTCATAGGGGGAGCCTTACTAATTCCAGCTTTGGAAGTGGGAGCCCCCACTGCTTAGGCTTGTGTGCACCTTGAGACTGTGGCCTAGGTGGTCTGCTGTTCCTGGGTTTGGGCTGAGTAGGCCTGGAAGAGACTGGAAAGGACCAATTCTTGGAAGGCCAATGCCTACTAAATCTGGGAGGCTGTACTTGCAGGAAATCTTTAACAGTCTGCATAGATTTAGCTTCTTCCTCCATCTTTTTAAGGATTTCTTCTGCTTTGCTGCCAAACAGGCGGTTTTGGTTTAAGGGGGCATCCAGTAATTTAGCTTTAACATGATCTGGCAAGTTTTGCTCCTTAAGCCAAGCATGCCTTCTAAGTACAGACCCAGTGACAACAGACCTGCAAGATGCTTCTAAAGAATCAAAACCACATTGCAAAGTATGTTAAACAACTTGTTCTGCAGAATGCATTAAATCCTATAATTCAGTTCAGTCAGGAATTAACATCATTTTCTGTTTAAGTAGTCCCATAATATGCTGCTGATACTTTAACATATGAAACTGGCAGTTCAAGGCCCTAATGGCCAAAGTAGCAGAAGTGTATACCTTCTTACCCCATCTGTCCAAGGCCCTGGAATCCCTATCAGAGGAGGTAGGTTTTTAGCAGTAGTAGCCTTGATGCCTTTTGGTCCTTGGGAAATGGTCTCTGGATCAGCAGTAGGATTCTTGAAGAGAAACTTGTGAGAGTCAGGTACTCTGTAATACCTGTCAGGTTTTCTGGGAGCTGGAGGTAAAGAGTCTGGGGCCAGACTAGATTCCAAGTAGGCATCATCTACAATGTCCAGAACAGGAGGGATAGCTAAAGGCCTGTGTTGAGGGAGGAGTAAGAATTCCCTAAGCCTCTTTTTGGAGTCAGAGTAATCCTGGCTTTCCCAGCAGAAATGCTCCCTAAGGGAGTGCAAGGTTTCACCAAAAGAAAAATCTTCTGGAGGGGAAGCAGAGGGAATGGAATCCTCTGCATCAGAAGCCTCATAGGTAGATAAGGGCAAATCCTGGTAATCAGAAGAAACAGAAATTTCAGAATCCTGATCTGAAGAATCAGAAGGAAAATCAGCTCTAGGTCTCTTAGAGGGGGAAGACTGACTTCCCCTAATTAAAGTAATGAGGTCTTCAGCCATTCTTATCATTTGTTTTTTAGACATATGGGCCTGACCATGTGGTTTGGACGTCGGTTTCCTAGGTGTGGGTTGAGTTTAGGCCCTGAAGAAGAAGATGGCATTGGTTTGAAATGCAAGTCTCTAGGCATGAATACATCCTCAGAAGCTGGTGCTTGCACAGCGGCTCCAGACCCATCCAAGGTAGAGACATCCGCAGGTTTCACAGTCGAAGAAGCATCTTGCGGCATGCCGAAAGGGTCACAGCAGAGTCCTGCGAATCTGAAGTAGCAGGTATCAGGGGCTGCGAAAGCGCCTCACTGAGTACTGGTGGACTGGCAACTAGCTTAGCGGAAGCGTCGTCAACAGTTTTGGACCTATGCGGTCTGTCTCTGTCTTTATCTTTACGTTTTTTCGGAATATCGGTAGTCAGATGGCTCACTGAAACCATTTATGGATAGTTAAACTGAGTACCAAAATAATTTGCTGCAAAAATAGCCCGACGACGAATAGTTTGGGGGTTGAATAAGATACAAAACTGACAGCGAGGTACATCGCGGTCTGGGCCTAAGCAAGGAATGCAGTACGAATGAAAATCTTTATGAGGTATTTGCTTTCCACAGGTAATACAATTGTTTACTTTAACTGACATCGGTTTAAGAGCAAGAAAAAAGGGATTCCCAATGGGGTATTTAGCTTTTTTGAAGACTTCAGTTCTGAAACTCGAAAATGAAAATTTCAGGAGTCGGCCGACTGGCACTTGCGAAATGCTTTTGCTTTGGGCACCACACGGCAATAAAGACTGATGTAATGGTGTCGGCTGCATATTTTATACACCCTGACGACCTGACGTCATGATATTCAGGCCGGCTGAGGGCTACCTGCAGGCAGATAACCCAAATGTAATGACCGCAACAGTGAAACACAAAGAACATCAGGGAACAGGGCCTGAAGAGACAGCATTCTAAAGGAAGGAATCTTCAGAAAGGTGTTGAACTGAAAAAGATCTAGAATGGGCCTCCTGGTGCATTGTTTCCTGGGAATCAAAAACATTCTGGAATAAAACCCTTCCCCCTTGGAGTAGGAAATGCTTGGATGGTGCCTTGAGATAAAAGGCTCTGAAGTATATCTGGAAAAAGGGAAGATGTCCCTCAGGATGTTGAGGAATGCCCAAAAAAAGGAGTAAGGGATTTTCACACCATGAAATACCCCTAACAAATGATGGACAAACCCAAAAATTTTAAGTGATCCTTAACTAATTGTGAAGAGACAGGGAAAGATGAAGAAATACAGGGATCAGTTCTGGGACCACTACTGTTTGGAATCTATTTTCACAGAAGTGCAAGATAAAACAAAAGTTCTATGGCTGACAAAGTTTGTTGATGACTGCAAACTGGGAGCAGTCATAGAATCTCCAAACAATGTCAGCATCTGCCAAGAGGGTCTTACACAAACAAATGACTGGTGCCAAAGTCATGGCTTTAAACTCAATGCAAAAAATGTGTTATCATCCCTTTTGGTAAGAGTGATGTTCCTGCTAACTACCACATCAATAATAACACCCTAAGTACGCATTCAGTGGTGACAAGACCTGGGCACACATGTTGAGAGCAATCTTACCTTTGATCACCATGTCTCCACAGTGGTAAGAAGGGCATTCTGTATTGCTCATCTCATAAGTAAGGGCATTGCCTCCAGAAAAAAAGAAGTTAAAACCTCCCCTGTACTCTTCACTCATCAGGCCAATAATTGAGTATAATGCCCCTTTTGGTATGCACCTTTCCAAGCACCTGCAGCACTTGGAAAGACCACAAAGGTTTCTCACAAGGAAGATTCAAGGTCTTCATCATCTGTTCCATGAGGACCATTTGAAACTACTGTCATTCTATTCTACTTCATGCAGACTCCTCAGAGGTGTTCTCTGCCTTGCATATAAGGCAATCTTTGACCCTGCTTTATTGGAAATGCTGCATATCCATCAAGTCAAATGGTACACTGGCTTACTCACTTTAATGGCCTTAACCTGGTATGTGGCATTAATAGAACTTGATGAAGGGATCACACCTTTGAAACAGACTCCAGGTTCATATCAAGCAGAGAGCACCTCACTGGCCCTCTTCAAATGCAATCTGGATGATTGAATGGGTAACTGTAAGTTCACCCCAGGGGTTCCACCTATGTTCCTCTTGGACAGGGGTGATAGGTGCTGATTATGGAAATAAGGGGTAAAACTTGGCTAGGCTTGTAAGGGCCCTAGGGTCATTAGCCTAGTAACCTCCTATAATCCTATGATCCTATGAATCTAACTTAGGAGGGAGTGAAGAAAGTGGTCAGACAGAACCAGGCTTTGCTGGAAAAGGAAGCTTCCATGGGGTGTATATCACATAATTTATTTATTTATTTATTTATTGCAGTTGGTTTACCAGGGTAGTCCATTGGGCCATAAAGAACCCGTTTTCAATGGAGTCCTGGGGAGAAAAGCTCCAAAAACAAAATGTACATTCAACATTTGACAGAGAAAATGTAGGTACAGAGAGTTATTAATACAATGTAGACAGGATACAAGTGAAAACTTATCAAATATACAGTAGCAGTCATAACAGTTAATACATTGAGAAGAAAAATACTAGTAATAGAACAAATGTTAAACATTAATACAGATTAGAGAACAAACATAGTAGCTACATAAAGTAGGATGAGATATTGGAGGACTATGAGTAGAGTTAGTTATGTAGGGTGGGAGCATGAGCATTCCCACTGTGATGCTAGATGTAAGAAAAGAGACTTTTTGAAGGTAGAGTGGTTGGAGGTGGTGCGGATGAGTGGGGGTAGGGAGTTCCAGAGGCAAGCGAGGCTGAAGGACAGAAGGCTTTTGCCTGGAGGATGAGTAGGTTTGTGCACTTCTAGTAGATTTTGATTATTTGAACTTAGAACTCTGTTAGGTAGATGCATTTTAAAGGCAGAGGAAAGGGAGGGAGGGGTTTAGAATAAGCTTATGGGCTAGAGTTAGTTGAGTGTAAGTTAGTTGGTTGGGAAGTTCTAGCCATTTTAGTTTATGGAGGGATAAACAGTGGTGAGTGGAGGAGTTATGGCTGGTGGCGAATTTTGCAATTTTGTTATAGCAGGAGGTAAGCTGTTTTTTTAACAAGGACTGAAGATTAGTTAGTAGTGGGGCGCCATAGAGAAGGGAGGGGATAAGGAAGGAAGTAGAGAGAGTGATTTTAGTGGCAGATGTGAGGTAGGCATTCTGTCTATAAAGCATGCCAAGTTTTTGATTCGTTTTTTTGATGTTTATTTGCAGGTGAGAATTAAATTTGAGTTGGTTGTCGATTTGGACCCTAAGTAGTTTGGTCTCTGACACTATTTCGAGAGGTGAGTTGTTTTGACTAGTAATTAAGAATGTATTCAGGTCGGGAGGAGTGACTCTAGAAGGAGTAAATAACATTAGTTTGGTCTTGGTAGAATTGAGGGCTAGATGATTACTTAGCATCCATTGCTCTGTGGAAGAGAAGGCATCTTGAGTAAGTTTTTGTAGCGTAGTGATAGAAGAGGCAGAACAGATGATAGCTGAATCATCTGCATATTGGATGATGCTAGAGTATGGGATTGATTTGTGGAAGTCATTAATAAAAATACTGAAGAGAAGAGGACCAAGTATGGAGCCTTGTGGAACTCCTGTAGGGGTACTAAGGAAAGAGGAGGTGGCTTTTTTCCATTTTACAGCTTGGTTTCTGTTAGATAGATAACTAGAGAACCAGTTGAAAGAGGTGGAAGATATGTAAAGGTTGGAGAGTTTAGTTAAGAGCAGGCTGTGTGAGATAGTATCGAAGGCTTTGGAGAGGTCAAGAAGTAAGGTGGAAACAATTTGTCTAGAGTCACGGGCTTTATTTACAATTTTAAGGAAGGAGAGGAGGGCAGTCATAGTGCTGTGGTTAGGTCTGAAACCGTGCTGTGTGGGAGTTATAAGATGGTTGTCTAGGAGGTGAGGAAGGAGTTGAAGATGGACACATTTTTCTAGGAGTTTTGAAATGGGGGACAGGATAGCTATGGGATGGAAATTAGTAATGTTATTATTGTTGCCACCTTTGTGTAGAGGTATAATAAAGGCTTGTTTCCAGATTTGGGGAACTGTACATTCTTGTAGGGAGCAGTTAATTAAGATGCTAATAGGGTAGGCAAGAGTTTCAGCTGCTATAATGAGAAAGTAAGAAGGGATATTGTCAGGAGCATTGGTACATGGTTTCAATTTCTGAAGTAGTTTCTTTATAGTAGATGTAGGTATGGGATTTAATGAGAAGAGGGTGCAGTCAGGAGGGGGGAAATTATGGGGTGGTGTAGATGAGGATAGAGTCTGTGTAGAAGAGGGGGTAGAGGAGTTAGTGGGTGGGGAGTAGGGTGTAGAAGTAGAGAGAGTGGGGGTGGGTGAGGGAGTATTGGATAGCAGGGAGGTGTTGGAGAATGAGGAGGTCAATTTGGAAATAGAGTCAATAAAGAAAGAATTAAATTGGGTGGCTAAATCAAGTACTGGAGCATTTGGGTCTGGAGAAGGAATATCTGCTTTTCTAGGGTGGAGGAGAGTAGAGATCCCTTTCCAGAACTTTTGAGGGTTGTTTTTATTATGGTTTTGGAGTGTAGAGAAGTAGTTTTGACGATCAGAAGTAATAAGTTTTTTTACTTTATTTCGGAGCATTTTATATTCGTTAAGGAGTGGTGCTGTCTTATGTTTTTGGTAGCGTGCCCAGACTTTGTCTCTCTGTCTCATGGTAGCAAGAGTACTTTTGGAGAGCCATGGGGCTGATTTAGTTTTTATTCTCTTTGTCCGTAAGGGAGCTTGGGAGTCTAGTAATTTTAAAAATGTTGAGTTAAAGTGTGAGACAGCATTGTCTAGGGGTAGTGTTTTTAAACAATTCCAGTTAATTGCTTGTAATGAGTTTGAAAAGGTTATTGGGTTGAAGTTTTTTTGGTCACGGATAGTAATGTAGTTGTGGGTTCGTTGGAGGATAGTGGGAAGCTGGTGGGTAAAGGTGGGTATGTGGTCACCAAGTGGGTCGGGAAGAGTGCCACTGTTGGTGGAATAGTGAGGATGGGAGACTAGAATCCAATCAATATACTTCCATTGGAGGAGTTTTTGGCAGGGTGAGTTACTGAAGTGATCAGTTGTGAGAAATTGTAGAGGTTGATGTTAATGGGATTTTTAGGAGTCTGGATAAGGGCCCAGTTAATATTTACATCTCCTAGGATTATGGTTTCATTACTAATGTTACTGGATAGCCAGGAAAGGATAAGTTCGAGTGTGGAGATATTATCACCTGGGGGGATATAAAAGGAAGCTATACATATGTGTTTATACTTACTGATTTGTAGTAGGGTGAGGAGAAGTTCGGCGTTGTTAAAGTGTGGAATAGGTTTGTTGTAGGGAGTAACTACTAGGGAGGAAGTAAATAGGAGGGCTACTCCTCTGCCTTTTTTATGAGGTCTGTCTTTTCTTATGATGGAGTAGTTTGGAGGAACAATTTCAGAGTCTTTAAGGTGTGGTTTTAGCCAGGTTTCAGAAATAGTCAGGATGTCAGGTTTATTGTGTGTGAGCCAAGCATGAAGGTTTGGGACTTTGTTTACTACACTTTGGGAGTTAAAGGAAGTGAATAATAGGGATTTATTTATAGCGGTTATAGTGGTGGGGCCTGGATTTGGATGGATGTCTCCAGATGTGAGAGTGCTAATCAGATGTAGTATGGAATTGTTTAGGTGAGTAACTAGCAAGGAGATGAGATTGGGTTCTTTTGTGAAATGAAGGGCTTTGCTAGTAGTTATGGAGATAGGGTTACTATGGCAGGAGATAATTTTGTGTCGAAAAAGAAGGAGGTTTTCTGAGGGGTATAAATTGTGGGAAATAAGAGAGTATGAGTTTGAGAAAGGTGAGTTGTGAGGATTAGTTATGTGAAAGGGTTGGAAGTGGATGGAAATTGTGGGCTGAGAAAGATGGTAGAAAGAAGATACGGTGAGGAGTAGTAATAGTGAAAGATAATCGAAATCCCAAAATATCGAACACCATAACCTTGAACTTGGAATGTTGAAATGTGATATAATCGAAAGCTCAGCTCTTCCCAGGGAAAAAAATTGCTGTTCCAGAGAAACACACACACAACACAAGCACACCAAAAAAAGTAATCCACACATATACACTTAAAATCCTACTTCTAACCCTACACTAAACCGTACATACACTGCTATCGATCCACTTACCTTAACCCAAACCCTAACCCTAAGGTCCCTAACTATCGCACACTCACCTTACCGGCTCCCTAACCCTAAGGCCCCTAACTATCACACACTCACCTTACCTGCTCCCTAACCCTAAGGTCCCTAACTATCCCATTCCCACACTCACCTTCACCCAGTCCATTCGCACACTTACCTTAATACGGTCCGTAACCTTCGCACCACAGTGGGGAAAATAGCAAAGCGGCAGAAATAGCCCACCAAATTCTTTCCCTAGAAAAGAATTCGATGTTCTGCAGCTTCACTGTTTTCAGCGTTCTCTGTTTTGGGTTCAATATTATAACATTCGACGTTTTACTACTTCGATGTTATAATATAAACCCCTTCCATGTAATAGCAGTCTTGAGTAGACTTAAGAGGAGAAGCCCTTCTAGAATCTTTTTTACCTTTGGGTGAAGGGCAAGACTGTCTACGTACAAAAGACGGCTTGGAAGGATAGTTCCTCTGAAACTTGGGAAGATGGGAAACAAAAATAAGTTTCAATTCCTGCAAGGCCAAACTCTTCTCCTTCAGGGAGTTAAAAACTCAGCAACTGCAAAACCAAAGAGGATTTTATTGACAAGAGGAGAATCCATCAATTTAGCTTAATGTCATCAGATAAAGGTTGGAGGTGAAGCCAAGAATAACACTAACACAGTACCAAAGGCAGCAGCTCTAGAAGAAGCATCAGCTGCATCATAACTACATTTACTAGAATCAGCAAAAACAGAGCCCAAAAAGCAGCAATATTGCAGAAACAAATGTAAAGTCCCTTGGAAACAAGGAGCAAAAGATCCAGGCTGAGAATGTTTCCAAAATAACAGCAAAAAATCCACGTATATACATTCAGGTACCAGTTTATTAACAGGAGACACAAGCGCTTTCACAGTTGCTTCTTCAGAATGATGGACCACTTGAGAAGAGAAGCCCAACAAAAAATGGCCTGAAGCCTTCCCCTCAAATCAGGAAGGTCAGAAATAATCTGATAAACCTGAGACAGAAGAGCTAAAACATACTTAGTCACATGGGTCTGGTAGTTAATAGCCCGAAAGGCCAAGACCGCAGTAGCATACACCTTTTTGCCCAGCCTTTCCATGTCCCTACTGTCATTGTCAGAAGGAAGTAATTTAGTGGAAGGCAACAGTTTGTAAGGTTTGTCAGAAGAAACAAGGACAACAGAGGGGGTCAGCAGAAGGACATTTATAAAGAAACTTACAATCAGTCACCTTATAAAACCTATCAGATTTTTAGAAGTTGGGGTCAGGGATTCAGGAGTCTGAGAAGCTGCTGAAAAAGTGTCCAATAAGGCAGCAAGGACAGGAGGGACAGCAGCGAGCTTAGGAGACTCCATCTGGAGGAGTTCATAATACCTCTTCTGGATATCAGAAACCTGGGTACAGTCTCTTTTAAAGAGTTCCATCATAAAAGAGATAGTATACCCAAAGGAAAGTTCTTCAAAGGGAGAATCTAGACTAATGGAATCCTCCTCTTCCTCAGAACCATAGTCTAATGGAGAAGGAATCAGAGAGCAATAAGCCAAACCTTCTACCCCAGAATCCAATTCCTCATCATAAGAGTCCTGTCCCTAGGCCTCTTAAGAGGAGTAGATGACCAGGGGTGCAAGAACTCTTGGGGGGGGGGCTTCAAGGCCTTGAGTACACTAAACAACCCCTGTGTGAAATCCTGTCATTCACACTAAAGATCCTGTTTTGCTTTCTCCTTCTTTTCAAAGGGACATCAGCCCTGAAAATCTTAGGAGATTCATACCTTTGCTGTTACTCAATCAATATAGTATGAATCTCCACCCTAACAAGAATATGTGGAACACCCCTTGGACCCTAGAATATCAACTTTGGTTCCTCCTCAACATCTGTAATGAAGGACTTCCAAGTTGGCTGCACATTGAGTAATAGCTTGATTCTAGCTCTCCCAGTGTGAAAGAGAAAATTAGCAGAGAAAGCCAGTGGACCTAGATTTCCAGGTAAATTTCAGTAACTGGCTAGTAACTGCACTGCCTGGATAACAGGAAAAAAGAAATATAGAGGATCTGAAGGAAAATCAGGCACAAAAAGTGACAAAAACACTGACTGGGAGAAGTACTGCAGCTGTTCAGCAAAAAAAGCAGTGCAAGCTCCACACAAGACTTCTAGTAACCTAGAGGAAAATATAAGGCAACTGCACACAGCCCTGACTGAAACAAATGAAACACCGATGGAGTACATCAACTCAAACAATAAAAGGCTGGAAAAATGGAAGAAGCTTTAAACAGATATTCAGAAAATTCAGAGGTCAAAATGAAGAAAAGTCTGGTTGAATATGCGAATGCACAAGAAGAGAGGTTTAAAAAACATAGAATTAGAGGACAGAGCACACAGAGAAAATCTGAGATTTTCTGCTGTACAAGAGAAACTGTAAGGAAAAGACTGTATTCATTTTCTGAAAGCACAAATAAGCAACTGGTTTGGTATTCCACAACAAGAATTATTAAGTGAAAGGGTACATTATGTGTGTATGCTCCAAACCTGGCTGTGAGAAAAAAAATTAGACCACCAACAGTAAACATGCAATCTTACAGCAGAAGGAGATGATGTTGAAAAAACTGTGGCAGAAGGACAAAGTACTAAAAATGGGACACAGCAGAGTGTTTGTGGAAAATGACTACTCATTGTACACCAAGCAAAAGAGGAGTAAATTTATTCCATTATTCAATGTTGAGAAGCAGGCTTGAAATTCAAGCTCTGTATCCAGCTATCTTCAAAATATTTTCTCTGGAGGGACAAAATCATTTTTTGATGAAGTATATACTAATAAATAAAATACAAACATTTGTCCAACAAAAAGTGAGCTGTGAAACAGAAGGAGATTCTGCTTCTTGTTCTTTTGGTAATGACCACAGAGAGACTTGTGCCCGTGAAACCTGTTCCAGTCTTTCAACAGAAAATGCTTGAGAAAAGGAAAAAAACACAAGAGTCGACTAGAAGAATCGAGAGTACATTGGAAATGAAGCAGAGACAGGATTTGGGAGATGGACATGAAGAGGAACAGAAGAGAATCTGGAAATATTAGACTTTCTTGGACTTTGTTAAACTTGCAGGGGGACTCTACAGCATATGTCCTACTTCATGTCATTAATGTTTGGAGAATAAAATCAGTAACCTGGAAATTGACAAATATGGGATTATAAAGCAATGATTAAATTTGTGAAACAGGACAGAACAAGAAACTCTGGAAATATTGGAGTTTTTTTGGACTTTGCTAAACTTGTAGGGGACTCTAAAGCATATGCCCTACTTCATTTCATTAATGTTCAGAAAATACTCAAGAGAGGGGAAGATGACAGAGAAAGTTAACTGTAAGTAAAACATTTTTCTTAATAGTACTACTTTAATGATGCATGATTTTCTTTGCATGTTATAAAGTAAAGTTTTCTCAGTTATTTTAAGTGTAATGGGGATACTAATGTAAATAGGTGTTCTCTGTTTTTTTTCCTCCCTTCTCTCTTTCTCCTTGTCCAGTTTTAAGAAATGTATGCACTGCAATGCAATAAAAAGAAGAAACATTTGGTTAAAAGGGCCTGACAAAAGAACAATTAGTGTGTTTTTTCTCATTTTTGCATAGGGGAGTGACTGGGTTAAGGGCATTAGCTTAATCTAGTAACACGTTTTAAGAGAAAGCAAGTAAATGAAGAAGAATCTGGAATATTATAAGGCTTTTTTCTACTAAACAAGGTATGCTTGGCAGTTTTGTGTATGGTTCTCATGTCTATAGCAAACAATATAATACAGAGAAATCATATGGAGAAAATGTTTTCTGAAAGCATAACTGTTTTCCCAGCTGAGAGGGCTACAAAGACTAGGCAAAGCCAGACAGCACATAATAGAAACACAGGCTGTAAGATTAGTCTTGACATGGATAATCATTCTGTCTGTCCGTGTGGCTGTCATTTTGGAAAATCTGTTCATATTAGGAGGGGAAAACGTCAATATTTGAAGATGTACATAGTTTTGTGTGTTATTATTAAGTTAATAGGTTTTATGGGGTACTGGGGATATGTTTGTATTTTTGTTTGAGGGCTTTCAATAAAGCAATATTGTTGTAAGATGTGACATAGGCTCAAACTGAGATGATAAGAAACAACTGTATAAAAGATTAACATGCCAAACAGTTGCATGTAACACAAAAGCTGGAACAAGATATTTAATAAAAAAAGTTGTTATACATAAAAAGTGGAAATAATAATTTTTCAAGAATATAATGCTTTCTATAATGTCTTTAAACATCAATGGTGTCACATTTAAATACAAAAAAGAAAAAAAGTAGTGAACTATATTAAAAATGTACAGTGCAAATAGCTATGCTACAGGAGACACACTTGGAAAGACTAAATATGAGAATTTGATAAAGAGAGTTTTTCAGGATGGTTATTCAGCAGAAACCTGGGGCAAAATGGAAGAAAGGAATACTTACATTAATTGCAAGAGGAGCTCCAATAGTGATAGTAGAGGATAAAAAAGACGATAATGGTAGATTTGAAACACTAAGGGGCTTCTGGCAAGGGAGGAGGATTACAATGACATGTACTTATATTCCACCCAAAACTGCTACAATGGAGCTTAAGAAAGTTCTGGGAGAAATAATCAGTTTTCAGCAAAGGATATTACTTATAGTTGGGGACTGGAATGATTTACAACAGTGAAGATGTGTCTGGGGGCCCAGAAGGGAAATATAACAAAGGAGGGTAGATTTTTGAAGAAATTTATGAAAATATTTGGTATAGAAGATGTGAATTCAGTACTAGGAATTCGGAGTGAATTTACATATTATTCCCAAAGCTACAAAAACTCAGCTAGGTTAGACAGAATTTACATTTCACAGGAACATGTGCATTTAATTGAAGGTTTTGAGAAGCACCCAATAACTATTTCAGATCATGTGCCAATAATAACTAAAATAAAAATACAGGTTAATGAAATAAAAATGAGACACTGGCACTTTCCCACCTATGTGTTGAAAAGAAAGCAATTTAAGAATGGGTAGTAGAAATTATTCAGCAGCTATTAGAGAGCACAGAAACTTCTTCTGAAAATGAAACTAGGGAGTGGGACAAAATTAAAGTGGAGTTTAAAAACAGAGGGGAAATAAAAGAAAGGGAGATATGGTTAAGAATTAACAAGAAGTACTTAGAGGGAGTGACAAATGTTAAAGTATTACACAATAGGGGAATCCCACACAACAAGAAGAGGAGCAACTGCAGAATGCTGAACAGAAAATAAGGGATTACCTCGACAATATGCATGAGTTTAGAAAGACTGCTGTTAAGCAACTGTTTTTTGATAATAACTCTAGAGCACAAAAACTTTTAGATCAATGACTCAGGCAACAGAAAGTAGAAGGGGTTGTCATCAAACTTATGGAGCCTATAACAAGGACGATAAGGGATCCTGTAGAAGTATTACAAATATTTTGGAAATTCTATAAAAGTCTGTATAAAGCAGAGAAATATGGAAATCAAGAAAAGATACAAATGGAAATGTTTATAGAATTATTAAATATGCCAATGTTAGAGGTAGAGGAGACTCGACTACTAACAGTTAGGCTAGGAGGAGATGAGATAAAAATGGTGACGTATAACCAATCTACAGGAAAGTTCCCAGGAATAGATGCCATTCCTGTGAACGTTTGGAAGCCAGGAGGGAAAAAAATTATAAAGATCTGGAAGGTTTTGTTTAACAGTATTATAAGAGGAGGAGAAGTACCAATATCCTGGAAGAAAGCGGTGGTAGCTGTAATACCTAAAGAGTGTAAAGATCCATCACAGCCAGGTTCATAGAAACCCATTTCAATACTAAACCATGATTAGAAAGTGTTTATGTCTATAGTGGCTAAAAGAATGGCAAAAGTGATGCTGAAATTGATAGGTGTGGATTAATGTGGTTTTGTGGAGGGGAGGCAAACATTTGACAACATTAACAGAACACTGATAATCCAGAGGGAAGCAGAATATAAGAAAATACCACTGCTGATGGTGGGTCTTGAGGCAGAGAAAGCATTTCACTGAGTAAGCTGGGAATTTATGAGCAGGGCAATGGAAGCATTTGTAGTCCTTGATAAAGTTATAAGGTTGATTAGGAGGACATATGAAAGATCGCAGGTGAAAATTAATGTCAGTGCTTGAGCAGAGGAACTAGCCAGGGGTGTCCTGTCTCCCCTTTGTTATTTACATTAAATTTAGAACCAACTGCAAAAAAAATAAACTCAAAGATATAATTGGTACAGTAGTCAAGAAAAACTGGCTGTATTTGCAGATGGTATTATTTTATATCTGACAAAACCAGAAAGGGACATAACAGTGTTGTGGAACATTACGAGGCAGTTTCAGATCTTTTCAGGATACAAAATGAATGAAGGCAATAGCAGTAAATTGTGTACCCACACACAGATTGGTTCAGCAATATCCATATTTATGGGGACATGATAAAATAAAGTAATTAGGATTGTGGATTAAAAATTATTCTGGTGTGGCAGCTAAGGATATATGGGAAGAGACTAAAAAATACAATACAAAAGCTGAAAAAATGGAAGCTCTGTCATATTGATATAAATAGCAAGATACAAGCAGTTAAAATGTTTTTAGTGCCTTAAATCTGATACACAGGTCAGGCCTATTTTTATCAACCAGAGGAGAAGTTGTGGACAGCAATTAACAAGGAGCTGAAGGATTTTATCTGGGAGGGGAAGATGGCAAGAGCCAAGTGGGATAAGATGATTATTCCAAAAAAACAAGGTAGATTAGGATTACCCAATATGGATGCAGACCTTTAAGGAGAATAACAATAATCATACAGAATATTAAACTCATAAAGTAGCAGAAAGTATTCAAAGAACTACGCCAACATGGGAATGGAGAAAGGAGATTATGCCAATAGGCATGACTGTAACTAGGGATACAGACAACAGGGAAAAAGGGGCTAGAAGTTATTGGAAAAAGGGCAAAAGAATCAAGGTATTGGGAGCAAATAATTATACAGGGAAAGGTAACAGAATGGGAAGAGGCCAAGAATTTATTTGGACTGCAGGTTACAGACTGCCTTCTCTATCAAGGACTGATATCAGAGTATAGGCAAAGAGAAAGAAATGGGGTGTCCTAAGTGAAAGGCAAGAACTGGTAAAGTTTTTAGTGGAATCTTGAATAGAAACTGCTGTTAAAAAGGAATAAGTAGTAGAGCATACAAAATATTGCATGATAACTATAAGAAGCAGTCAGAGGAGGTTAGAAAGTACTGAGAAGAGAGATTAGATAAGCAATTCGCAAAGAAACAATGGGGGATATATGCATGTCTCCCAAATATGCAACAAAGTCTAGAATATTTAGGATCTTTGCTTCAAAGTGTTTACATACGCATTTTTATACCCAGAGTAGACTCCAAAGAATTTTTTCCTCAGGTAGACAGCAAATTGGCTCATGGACAGGACCCACAGAGTGAAAGTTGCAGGTTCCAAGTCAGACTTTCGACCAGTCATGAGTGGAGTCCCACAGGGCTTGGTCCTGGGCCCTCTCCTCCTTGGCATCTACTTCTCAGAAGTCCAGGCCAACACAGAAGAGCCCTGGCTGACCAAGTTCACTGATGACTGCAAGCTAGGAGTAATTATCATCTCCCCAAGAGATGCAAACATCCTACAAAAGGGCCTTTCTGCGACCAATGACTGGTGTCAGAACCATGGCCTTAAGCTTAATGCCAAAAAAAGTGTTATCATTCCCTTTAGAAAAAACTCAGTTCCCATGAATTACCACATCGACAGATGCCCACTGAAGAGATCTGGGCATCCAGGTCGACGGCCACCTCAGCTTCGACCACCACATTGACACTGTGGTCAGAAAGTCCTTCTGTGTGGCACATCTTATAACCAAAGGTTTAGCATCCAGGAAGAAAGAGGTCATCATCCCTCACCACTCATCCCTCATTAGACCAGTCATGGAATATAATGCCCCATTTGGCATGAACCTGACACAACACCTGCAACAGCTGGAGAGGCCACATAAATGCCTCACAAAAAGGATCCTGGGCCTTAAACACATGTCCTACATGGACAGACCCAAGAAACTTCAGCTGTTCTCAGTCTCTTACCGTCTACTTAGAGGTGACCTCTGCTTGACTTACAAGGCCATGTCAGACCCAGTCCTACTTGAAATGCTACACCTAAAGAAATCCCAATCTCCCCATGCCACACTCTACAGAGATTGCAACCTCATTACCACAATCAACAGAACATGCTGGAGAGACAGGTTCATCTCCCAAAGACTGCCCATACTCTGGAATAAGCTTCCCATTCATGTCAAGCAGAGCACTTCGCTGGTCCTCTTCAAGAGAAATCTTGATGAGTGGATGGGTAACAGAAAGTTCACCCCAGGGATCACTCCTGCTGCCCTACTGGATAGAGGCTCTGTGAAGTAACATTGGGTGGCACAGTGACAGGGCAATTTTTTGGGGGCTAGGCTTGTAAAGGCCCCAGGGCCACTAGCCTAGTACATACCTATGTAAAATGTTTGCAACTAAAATGATGTCAACATGGTTTGTTTTCATTTATATAAATGTATGATTGCCTATATCATATGTGATAATTTATTAAAGTTGTTTCTTGTTTAAAAAATGTGTTTGTTTAAAAACTTTGCTGACTGGGTAGGCAGTCTGGACCACAGACCACTTTCAGCTATGACCTGGGCCAAAGGCCATTTAAAAATTTCAACATACATTTACAGTTCTGCAACATAGTCTAATACAAAGAAACAACATACGGAAGTAGAGACAATACATTTTAGCATACCTGCAGTACACTTTCAGCAAGTTGAAATAGTCACAAGTCACTGCTGCTATACTATGCATGAAGACTTAGAAAACATTTACAAACAACAGAAATAACTGATAACAGAATAGACATGGTGGCATAAGCAGTTATTTGCACATACACGACTTGGTCAAGATAGGAAGTAAGGTAGGCTGTTTAGTCCAAGTCTGAGCTACCTGTTGAGTCTAATGACTATCCTGTGACCAAACAATGAAATTTGTATTCCTTATGAAGAGCCTGCAGTATCTGTTTCTTTACTGTATTTAATTCCTGTTATACAGGAAATCTGATGGAATGTAGTGTCACCAATGCAAACATTAACTGCAGTCACTATGAGAGGGTATGACGTTTCCTCCAATGTGTAGCAACCTCAGACATCATTACAAACTACAGTGGGTACAGAGCAGCACCCTTCCTACATGGGGGGATACAGACAAGGTCTGTCCCTATAATTAATAAACTGTTTACTTGTCTTCTACATATGACTGTTTTAATAAAATACACCATGTGTGAACTTTGACTCACTCTTATGATTGTTCATGATTTGGTTGCTACTTAAATGTGCAAGACCCTCCAAACAGAAAATGAACATCTCCCAGTAAAGAAGATTTTAATATCATGTTCTTCACATATCTGAGTACATACCCTGACCCTTCTCTTACTTTTTTTCAGACGTACATAAATGAATTACAATTTAAGACAGAAAAACAGCCAGGAATGGAAGCACTCTAGAGCACCTCTCTCTTTCTCATAGGAATATTATTGCCCCAAATCCCATGAACCCACAATGCCAATACTGTCTTCCTCTATCCAGCTCTGAAAACACTAAATACCCCCCATGCAATTCAAAACAAATTGTTAGGCCCACAGTGTTCACACCATTAAGATTGAACATTGTGGCAATCTGGTGCAGCAGGTAGTGTTGTTGCCTCATGGCAAGAGGCTCTCCAGTTTAGTTCTTGGCTGGGGTGCTTTCTATGTGGAGTCTGCATGTCCTCCCAATGTTCATGTACTTGTTTTCTGGGTGCTCCAGTTTCCTCCCGCATTCCAAAGACAGGTGGACTGGAAACTATAAACTGGCTGTATGTGTGAGTGTGTGTATGTTTGGTATGGAAAAACAGGGTCTATGGTTAACTGTCAAAAGGAATAACCATTAAACAGCACAGCACAGCACTGAATGCAAATCATTAAAACTCCATCCATCAAAAGTGCAATCCGTCAAACCTGTGAGATGGGGAAAATAACCAGTTGGCCAACACTTCCCCATCTCACAAACAGCAGTATTTCAAACCCATGCATGTGTGGGAGGCTTAAGTTATGCACAGAGAATGGAACACTGTACTCATATATAGAACACAGAGTAGAACATTGTACTCGAGCATAGGACACAGAATGGACCATTATACTTGAATTTAAAACACAGAATAGAGCAATATATCTCAGTCACTGTCGTCATCCTCAACCCCCTTTTCCCTATTTTTACATGTGGTTAGGGTGTCACATCAACAATGGTCAATGTAACCAAATTATCTTTATAGGGAAAAAATGGATTTGAACAAATCTGTAAAATAACAGAATATCTGATGGTAACTGATTTACTAAGGTGACCAACTTGCTCCAAAGCTATAGATGTGATGGATAGTGTGCGCTCCCTAAAGGAGAAAATGCCTCCAATAAATATATACATGTATTTTTTTTTTTACTTTTGCTCCCCTGCAGGACCAAGCCTGATGACTGCTCTACCTACACTCAATCAAACCATAGCTGCTACCAGCAATTGTTTGGTTATAAGAAGCAAGTCAGCTTTGCTGGTCCTGCAAGGCACCTTACTGTCTTCCCTGGCATGTAATACCCCCTCCCCATATGTGGCTCTTCAAAACTTCATTATAGCTGCCCTGCGAGTATTCCCCTCTCCTCACAGGGTGACTGCACATAGTAGCTCAGGCTCAATAGACCCAGGCTCCAGTCAGTCCTCCTGCTAGATATCACCCATGTGGCAATCCACAGCTAACTCCCCACCCCCAGGATGGACAAGCAGGCAGCAGCTGCTAACTCCCATACTCCCCTGCCAGTCCTACAGGCATCCAAACTGTTATTCAGACTAAGGTTACCTACTCTGTAGTCGGGGCTTTATCCCGTCTGTGCCACAAAAGTGGCTCACCTCCAGAATATTATTATTAAAAAAATGGCAATCAGGTTGAAAGCTGCCAAATTTTACATTTGCTGCTACTGAAGTTAAGCCCTTGACTTTTTTGCCCATTTGGCAATAATACCAAAATAGGAATTATCTTGTTTTAATGTCCCTATAAAACAAAGAGCACCAAATTTACAGTTGTCAGCACACTTAGCCAACAGTAAGTTGTTTTTAGAAATAAAGAACAATTGTACAGAGGTAAGATGAAAATCAAATGTCGTACAAATTCCAGTGACACTCTTCTTCCTAAAATCGCGTATCTAGTCTGAACCATGCTTTTTACCATCTAGCAACCCACTTTATAATGGATAAATCTTCTTGAAAACCAGTATGCTATCAGCATGGAAACTGAACCTAACCTATGAACCAATGTGGCCATCACTGTGAACACCTTCGCAGTATTAAGCCTTAACATCTGAAATGAAATGTCTTTATAACTAAGAATATACCCATAGTTCATTTACTCAACTAAAATATATAGAAGCTTAATGACTAATATTCCTCCAAGCTAATGTTCCCATTGTTTCAGAGATGAAGGTATTACTGGGCTGCTTTTAAATTACAATGTCTAACTCTGCTCATCATACTGACTATTGGAAGTTACATAGTTCAGAGTGTTCCTTGGAATGGCCTACGTGATATCATTTACAGAGAATATATGGCCACTTTGTGATACAAAAAAAACTACCAGTACTTGGCTTCACTAAACTTGACATTATCAACAACCAGAGGTCAGCAAACAATAGTCTAAAATATTTTTTCCTTGTTGGGAGAGTTCTTTTTATGGATGGGGTAAGGAATATTCCAACTCCAAGATCACTGAATTTCAGAGAAGGTATAAACCTCAAAAGCAGTAATCTTACTGAAAAGTACAACCTTTAAAGTGAGAGCCATTGCTTTCTGAAGCTGCAGACATCACCAAAATCTCAATAAATCGATCTTTGAGCAAAAAAAATACTACCATTTAATGACCATGTTTTCTCTCTAACAGGAAGGCATTGCATATCTTATCTTGTATGTGAAATCTAATCTTACCACTAGCCTGAAATCTGTTAAACATTTCAATACTCTACATTATCTGTAATGCATTTAACAGTCCTGGACTCTTAATTTGTTTTGTACAGTTTTCTAAAATCTCCCACTCCTCTAATGCTAAATTACACCTCTAACAAAAAGAATAAACAATAAAAATAAGAAGTTATGTTCTTACCATAACGTTCCATGTGAATTGTTCATCTCGCCTTTGTTCTTACACACGGGTTCGGAGCCGATCCTCAGCTCCGAGTCGGCCGCATCACTAGCTCCGCATCTTCGAGAAAGCTCGAGGCACAGTAATATCCCATGATCCTCAGGTGTTAACCCTCAGATCTAGTTTGCTATACCAGAAGAATCCCTTTAGAACTGTGTCTTGAACACTTATAAACAGATACTACACAGTGTCTGGAACCCTACTCTCAAATAGAGGAGAAAAGATGCCATTACTAATGTACAATAATATGCTAACAATATCTAGAAAAGGCTGAAAGGAATTCAGTTGAAACTGTTCTCCCAGACCGCAGGATGGGGGATGGAGGGGGGGAATGTAAGAACAAAGGTGAGATGAACAATTCACATGGAACGTTATGGTAAGAACATAACTTCTTAATGTGAAATTGTTCAATCTCGCCATTTGTTCTTACACACGGGTAGCGTCCCTAGCTCCTTTTTCCTGGGTGGCTCAAGGGAGAACATTCCTGAGTACAGTGGAACCAAACGTCGCCCTGTCCCTGGAGCTTTTGTCTAGTTTATAGTGGGCGATAAAAGTATGTGGTTTTGCCCAAGTTGCCACTGCACAAATGGTATCTAAAGGCAAACGAGCGGTATGGGCTGAAGAGGTAGCGATCGCCCTTGTAGAATGAGCTCTAGGTTTGAAAGGGAGTTACTGATTCAATTCAGCATATACAAAATTTATGCAATCTGAGAGCCATTTGGATAAGGTAACTTTCGTTACTGCCTGTCCTTTCCTTTGATCAGTATATGAGACAAATAGTTGGTCTGTCTTTCTGTACTCTTTTGTCCTATGTAAGTAAAATCTCAGTTGCCTGTGAACGTCCAATTTGTGCAATGTGTATTCTAACCTATTGGAATGGTTGTTAAAGAAGGTAGGTAGTTCGATAGACTGATTGATGTTTTGAATCGAACAAACCTTCGGAAGGAAGGACGGATTGGTGCGCAAGGTTACTCTATCTGGATGAAAAATCATGTACGGGGGTCGGATAGATAGAGCCTGCAACTCTGAAACTCTCCTGGCGGAAGTGATGGCAAGCAGAAAAAGTGTTTTCCACGAAAGAAATTTTAACGGAGTTGTGGCTGCTGGTTCAAATGGGGGCAACATGAGTTGTGACAGCATGAAAAGATTCCAAGGGGCTATTGGATTACGAAAGGGGGGACGGAGGTGAAAGGTATCTTTCATGAAGGCTTTACAAAGCCTGTGGGACATGAGAACCATCTTCACGGCCAATATGAAAATTGGATATAGCCACCAGTTGAACCCTTATAGTGGATGTTGATGCTCCTTCTTGAAAAAGTGTGGTAAGAAAATCTAGTATCTTGTGTACTGGAGCCCCGAATGGATCTATACCTTGTTTGGAGGCCCAGTGTGCAAAACGGTTCCATTTGCTGTTGTACAATTTCCTTGTACATGGTTTGTGAGAAGATACAATAATTTGTTGTACTGCAGGTGATAGTAACTCCGACCTGGCTAAGATGGGAAGTGGAGCAGCCAAGCTGTCAGATTGAGGGACTTCAGGAAGGTGTGAGGAACTCCCGACGAATGTGTCAACAGGTCTGGCTCCGGGTCCAGCATCCATGGTTCCTCCACTTGATAAGATTGAAGGAAGGGAAACCAGATTTGTCGAGGCCAAAATGGGGCTATCAGTATTATGGTCCTGTCCAGACATTTGGCTTTCTGCAAAAACCTGGGAATTAGTGGAACAGGAGGAAAAGCGTAAAGGAGACCCGGGGCCAATCAGATACCAGTCGTCCCTGGGGACACCCCCTGGAGGGGGTAACAGGGCAAAGTAGCTTCTACATTTGGCATTCAATGGGGATGCAAACAGGTCGCAGCAAGGCTGGCCCCATCTGCGGAAGACCTCTTCCGCCACTTGAGGTTTGAGGGACCACTCGTGAGGGAACAGGATGGCTCTGCTCAACCTGTCCGCGATTACGTTGGAAGTCCCCGGGATGTGTGTTGCTATCAGAAAGCGTCCAGTGGACTTTGCCCATTGCCAAATTCTGAGGGCCTCGATGTATAACGGGTAAGATCTGGTTCCCCCTTGCTTGTTTATGTACCAGACCACTGACATTTTGTCTGTCTGAACTGTCACTGTTCCCCGAGGTAAGGACTTGTGAAAGTGTTGCAACGCTAGAAACACTGCCCTCAGCTCTAGAACATTGATGTGCAGATTGTACTCCAAGTTGGACCATTGACCTTGGACTGTTTGTCCCTGAAAGAATCCCCCCCACCCTATCAGGGAAGCGTCCGTGGTTAGAGTTGCTACCGGACTGGGTAATACAAACGGTCATCCTAGTGTTAGCTCTTGACTGTGTATCCACCACAAGAGATCCTTCTTGCAAAAATTCGTGATCAAGATTTCGTGAGACAGTGGAAGTTGTCGATACGACCACTGGGCGAATAGCATCCATTGAAGAATCCTCATATGCACCCTGCCTAAAGGAACTACAATAAGGGAGGCTGCCATCAAGCCTAGTACTCTTAATATTTGTCGTGCAGGGACTCTCTTGCTGTGTAGAAGGACCGAAATTTGATGCCTGAGGTCTGACACTCTTGGTGGGGGGAGAGTAACTTGAGCCAGGGAGATGTCTAGCTGTGCTCCTATAAATAAGATACGCTGTGATGGCGATAAGACAGATTTTCCAAAATTCACCATTATGCCTAGCGAAGAGCAGAGACTGATGGTGTAATCCCTGGCTTGTAGAAGACGATACTCGGTGGTGGCGGATAGGAGCCAGTCGTCTAGATAAGGAAACACCCAAAATCCCCTTCGTCTCAAGTGAGACGCTACTACTGCCATGCATTTGGTGAACACCCTGGGGGCTGAGGTGAGACCAAAGGGCAGAGCGCGAAAAGTACAGTTTTGTACCTACCATAAATGTAGATGTTCGACTGCTAATACAGCTGCAGTCATAAGAGATGAGTTCTCCTGCCGTCAGGTGGGTCCTCGGTCGGCCAAATTCCAAAGTCTAGGTCCGGCGTCAGTTGTCGTCACTTCTTCCCTGACATCAGTGCGACAGGGGTATAAAAGAACCAGCTGACGCCATTTTCTTCAGTTTTTCTTGCCCCAGATGTCAGGTGCCCCCAGAAGGAAGGCAATACATAAATTTATGTAATAATGCAATGCAATATAATCAAAATACAGTAGTTGCAAGCAAATACACCATAAATGAATACCCAATCAGGTTGTATGAGGAGGTGTTAGCCAATAGGCCTGTCCCAAGAGGGGAAGGAGGGAGGGAAACCTGGACTGCAGCTGTATTAGCACTCGAACATCTACATTTATGGTAGGTACAAAACTGTACTATGTTCATCGTGCATACAGCTGCAGTCATAACAGATGGGTAGAATCCCAAAGCTAAAAAAGGAGTGGTAGGCACTAGGTGGAACTGGAGGAGCCAGGATGCCCTGCAAGACTGCAGTGGCAAAGCCTGCTCTAGTTTTGGAGTATAATGGTAGGTGGTAGTGCTTGGAGAAGGTATGCATAGAACTCCAAGTGGCTGCTTCCAAAATATCTTTGGTAGGAACTCCTCTGAGGAAAGCTGCAGAGGTAGCTGCGGCCCTTGTGGAGTGAGATCTGATGCCTACAGGTACAGTTTTACCATGAAAAGAATAACAAAAGCGTATGCAGTGGGCTATCCATTTTGAGATTGTCTGTTTGGAAATTGGCTTCCCTTGCACTCCTAAAGCATAGGACACAAAGAGTTGTTCTGATTTTCTGAAAGGCTTTGTTCTGTCCAAATAATAACGCAGCTGTCTGTGGATGTCCAAGGAATGTAGTAGTCTCTCCCCTTTGTTTTGAGGATTAGGGTAAAAGGTAGGTAAGTGGATAGCCTGATTCAAAGCTACCCTGGATACTACCTTTGGCATGAAGGACGGGTTGGTTCATAAGGAAACTCTGTCCTGATGGAAAATGATGAAAGGCTGCACAGCCATGAGGGCTTGTAGTTCCAATACCCTGCGAGCTGAGGTGATAGCCAGAAGGAAGGCTGTTTTCCAGGAAAAATATTGCAAATCTGTTGAGGCAGCTGGCTCAAAAGGAGGCAAGATCAGCTTTTCTAGAATGAAATTGAGGTCCCAAGCAGGTATTGGTTGTTTCCTTGGGGGTTTTATATTCTTAGCCCCTCTGAGGAACTGTCTTAAAAGGGGGTGAGAGAATAAAGGTGGATTAGTGTTGAATTCTGCAGAAATGGCTGAGGCATGGATTTTGATGGAGGAGAATGAAAGTCCACTGCTTAGCAGCTCAGCTAGATACTGTAATATTTGAGGTAAATTCAGTTTTCCAGGATTCTGGCCCTTTTTCTCATTCCAGGCACAAAATCGTTTCCATTTTGCGGAGTAAGCTTTTCTAGTAGACGGCCTTCTGGCCTCCAAAATGACATCCTGCACCTCCTTGGAGAGTAGGGTCTGTTGTGAAGTTAAGGAATCTTCCATGCGGCCAGATTGAGTGTTTTCAGCTGACTGTGAAGAGTTTTGAAGCTGTGCTGAGTCAGAAGAAGAGGCATTAGAGGTAGGGTCCATGGTGGGGAATGCGTCAGGCTCCTCAGGAGTGGGTACCAGGGCTGTCTTGGCCAGTCTGGAGCAATGAGAATCATCTTTGGTCTGTCTGCTCTGGTTTTTAATAGAACCTTGGGCAGCAGAGGAAGAGGTGGAAAGGCATAAACTGTCATTGTTGTCCAACTGAAAGAGAGCATCCACTCTCCAGGCCTGTGGATGAAAACTCCTTGAGCAGAATTTTGTCAATTGGTGATTTTTGTGGGAGGCAAAGAGATCTATGTCTGGTCTTCCCCATGCTTGAATTATCTTTGTAAAAACTTGAGGATGCAACTCATTCATGTGGATCTGTCATATTTCTGCTTAGGTTGTCTGCCAGCGTGTTTTCCTTGCCTGGCAAGTACTGTGCTTGAAGTTCAATTTGTAATTCCAGAACCATGTTCCAAAGTGACATGGCCAGCCTGCATAGGGGGTATGAATGGGTTCCTCCCTGTTTGTTTATGTACCACATTACTGTGGTGTTGTCTGTCCTTATCAATAGTTGACCTGGATGCAGAAGGTCTTTGAAAGCTATAATAGCATTTATTACTGCTAGCATTTCCTTTTGATTGATGTGAAGGTGCTTTTCTTTTTGGGACCATTTGCCCTGAATGCACCGATCTGTCATGTGCGCCCCCCCCAGGCGTAGTCCGAGGCATCTGTTGTGATGACTTGATTTGCTTGAGACTTGCAGAATGGGAGACCTGTGTTTGTTTGGCATGCTTGAGCCCACCACAGAAATTCCTTTTGAAGACATGGAATTAGTGGTATTATTGTTTCCAAACTGTGGTTGTGTTGAGACCATAGGTTTTTCAGGCACCATTGAAGTTTCCTCATATGTAGCTTTGCACATGGGATTAGCAGGATGCAAGATGCCATGAATCCCAGAGCCTGCAGGATTTTCCTTGCAGTCAGCCTGGTGAAATTTGCTAGTTTTCTGAAGTATTGAGTTAGTTGCCCCTGTTTCTTTGGCGTGAGGTAGGCCATCTGGGTGTTTGTGTCCAAGTTGGCACCCAGGAAAATTATTTCCTGAGAGGGTATTAGCCTTGATTTCTTTTTGTTGACTGTGTATCCCAGAGAATTCAACAACATTATTACAAAAGCCAGATGTTTCAGAAGTATGTGTTTGCTGTCCGCTTGGATCAGGCAGTCATCCAAATATGGGTATATTTGTATCCCTTGAAGTCTGCAGAAGGCAATTACTGATGCCAGGCATTTCGTGAATACTCTGGGCGCAGTAGATAAGCCAAAGGGCAATGCAGAGAATTGATAATGGGTTGAACCTGCAAGAAATCTGAGGTATCTTCTGCAATTTTGTCTGATTGGGACATGCAGGTATGCCTCCTTGAGGTCCAATGTTACCAGCCAAGACTCCTTGCCCAGCATGGGAAGAAGCTGCTGTAATGTGAGCATCTTGAATTTTGGCACAAGTAAAAATGTGTTTAGGATGGATAGGTCCAAAATAGGTCTCCAATCTTTTCCCTTCCTTGGTACCAGGAATAGTCTGGAATAAAAACCTTGACCTTGTTCTTGAGTAGGTACCTCTTGAACAGCTTTCATGTCCATGAGATCTGAAATTTGTCTTTGTGCCTCTGCCCTTTGATTGTGTGGCAGGTTTGGCATGCCTCTCATTTTTAGAAGGGTGTGAAAATGGAATATGTAACCTCTGTTTATAATGTCCAAGATCCATTTGTCTTTTGTGACAATATGCCAATTTTTCGAAAATAATGCCAGTTTTCCGCCTAAGGGTGCTGCCATTTGAGCCTTGCTTGGCATGCAAAGGGGAAAGTCATTGGGTTTGCTTTCTGAATAGCTGTGAACTATCCTCACCACCTCTTTGTGTAGGAGCTTGCCATTGTCTGCCTCTAAACAATCCTTGAGATTGCCCTCTGCCCCGCGGGTACCTGTATCTACCTCTTTGGGGTCTGTCCGTTGCTGGAAAGAACCAATTTTTGGAAGGCCAATTTCTACTGAAACGTGGAGGTTGTACCTGTAGAAAATCTTTCACTGTTTGCATTGATTTAGCCTTTTCCTCCATTTTCTTTAATACCTCATCAGCTTTAACACCAAATAATACATCCTTTTGTAGAGGGGCATCTAGTAATTTAGCTTTGACATGATCTGGTAAGGTTTGCTCCTTGAGCCAGGCATGTCTACGTATGACTGATCCTGTAACAGCAGCTCTACATGAGGCCTCTAGAGCATCAAAACCATATTGCAAGGTATGTTTACCCACTTGTTCTGCACTATGCATCATATCCTGCAACTCCTTCAAGTCTGGTTGTTCAGGTTGTGACATTTTGCTTCTCATCTGTGATAACAGAAACTGTTGGTACTTTAACATATGGAACTGGCAGTTTAATGCCCTCATGGTTAAGGTGGCCGAGGTGTATACCTTTTTTCCCCACCTTTCTAAAGATCCAGAATCTCTCTCGGAAGGTAATGGATTTTTAGCAGTGGAGGCCTTAATTCCCTTGGGGCCCTGTGAGATAGTTTCTGGGTCAGCCGCATGGCTTTTGTATAAAAATTAGTGTGAATCAGGAACCCGGTAGTACCTGTCAGGCTTGACTGGGGCTGGAGGTAGAGAGTCTGGGTTAAGGCAGGCCTCCGAATACACATCATCTAGTATGTCTAAGACAGGAGGTATAGCCAGAGGCCTGTGCTGAGGTAGCAAGAGAAAATCCCTAAGCCTTTTCTTGGAGTCTGAGTACTCTTGGCCTTCCCAGTGGAAGTGTTCCCTCAAGGTATGCAAGGTTTCCGCAAATGAGTACTACTCTGGGGGGGAGACATAGGGAATGGACTCCTCTGCATCAGAATCTTCAAAAGGGGAGTAAGAATGTTCCTGTTCATCAGAGTGCTCCGAAATAATGGAGGCCTGGTCAGAGGAGGGGGATTCTTCCTCCACTCTGGGCCTTTTGTCCGGGGGGGGTTGAGAACCCCTGATAAGAGTAATTAAATCCTCAGCCATTTTAAGCATCTGTTTTTTAGGCATGGGGCCTGGAGAAGGGCCCTGTGTAGCTTGTTTCTTAGAATGCATGGCTGCTTTAGACTTAGTGAAAGCCTTGATGGAAAAAGAAGAGGAAGGTCTGAAGACACCTTGAGAGGAGGCAGACCTATCTACATTTTGAGTTTCACCACCAAGAGTGGCTTCGGTATCTGTAGTCGGGGTGTGGGCCGAGGAGCCTGCGACCTCGGGCACAGTAGACACCGCCAATGAAGTGTCGTCAGTAGGCAGGGGCTGCGTAGGCGCCTCGCTGAGAACCGGACCACCTGTAGTCGGCTTTGGCGTGGTGTCGGTAGAGGCGGCGGACCTCTTGTGTCGGTCCTTATCTTTGCGTTTTTTAGACAAAACTGGAGTCGGAGTATCCGACGACATAATGTAGTTAAATTTTTTGCCAAAATAGTGCTGGGCGAACTCCGCCCGACGCTTAATGGTGCGTTTGTTGAATGTAGCACAAAAACGACAGACCGAGACATCGTGGTCTGGGCCTAAGCAAGGAATGCAGAGGGAATGAAAATCCTTATGCGGTATTTGCTTCCCACATGAAATACAATTGTTAACTTTGTCTGACATCGGTCTGAGACAAGAAAAGTTTCCCCAACGGGGTACTTAGCTTTCAAGAAGACTTCAGTTGCAAAATTTTCGTACTTTCAGGAGCTGGCCGACTGGCACTTGCGAACTGCTTCTGCTTCGGGCACCGTGCAGCAAGAAAGACTGAAGAAAATGGCATCGGCTGGTTCTTTTATACCCCTGTCGTACTGACGTCAGGGAAGAAGCGACGACAACCGACGCCGGACCTAGACTTTGGAATTCGGCAGACCGAGGACCCGCCTGACGGCAGGAGAACCCATCTGTTATAACTGCAGCTGTATGCACGATGAACATCTGGAAATGACTGGCTCCCAGCCGGAAGCGCACGTGATCTCTGGACACCCTGGCCATCTTGATATGGTAGTACGCGTCTTTGAGATCTATAGAGCACATCCAGTCGCCCTTCTGTAGAAAGGGAAGGATTGACTGTAGCGTGACCATCCGGAACTTTTCCTTTTTTACAAAGGTATTTAATTTGCTGAGGTCTAAAATTGGCCTCCAGTCCCCTGTTTTCTTTGGAACTAAAAAGAACCTTGAGTAAGTTCCGGATCCTATTTGGTCCGCCGGGACTGGTTGGATGACTCTGTTTTCGAGCAACCTTCCTATCTCTACGGTTGCCTGGTCTCGCAGACTGGGTGGAATGTCTGGGAGCTTTTTGGAGTTGGGTGGCATTTTGAAGAAGGGAATGTTGTAGCCTCTGGTAACTATGCTTTTTACCCAGGAATCTGATGTAAGATTTAGCCAGGCCTCTGGGTATAAAGCCAAGCGACCCCCGACTGCCTCCAGTGTAGGACAGTTGGGCCTGCACTCAGGAGTGCTGGAAGGGCTTTCCAGAGAAAGTCTCTCTGTCGCCCTGATTTTGTGGACCCCCTCTGCCGGCGGGGCGGCGTCTTCCGTTTCTTCCCCCTCCTCTGCCTCTGGAGGGTCATCACTTTGGGTGTGCTGAAAAGATCCCCGAGTCTTTCGGAACCACATTTTTCCTCCTCGTTGCCCTTTAGGGTTGGGTCTAGACGGGATGGAAAAAAGGATCCCTACGGCAGACAGGGTCTTCCCTTCTTGTTCACACCTTGTGAGAGTCTCCTTTACTTTGGGCCCAAACAAGGAGGCACCATCAAAGGGGGCATTGGCAAAGGAAGACTTAAAGGCTTCCGCAAAGGAGCATAAGCGCAACCAGGATTGCCTTCTCAGGTCGATCACTGAAGCTGCTGCTCTACTCGACCCTTCGGCTGCGTATGAAATCAGCCTCATGGACGAGTTCACTATGGAGTTTAGGGTGTTAAGTTGCGCTGTCACTTTCTCGGCGACAGCAGCATCTGTGTGTCCCTGGAGTGTATCTCCCAGTTCCTTAATGAGATCTCTCTGTAAACGCGTGACATGCGTAAGGTAGTTGAGCGATCGGATGGAAAATGTTGCCGAACTAAATATGCGCTTCCCATATCTGTCCATCGTCCTAGAATCCTTATTAGGAGGATGGACAGAGGAAGATGATTCAGACATCTCTTTCTTAGTGGCCGCCGCCACCATAGTATCCACAGGAACCCCTTTTGTAAGATAAGATTTGTCCTGGGGGGCTATCATGTATTTATTTGGCTTACGAGGGACTGGTTCCACTGTATCGGGCATTTCCCAAGCCCTCCGGGCTATTAGATCCATGAGATCGTCAAATGGCAGAGTCACCCAGGAGGTAGAAGGTTGAGTCCCAAATGCCTTCAGCAAGACCGATTCATCCACAGAAGGGGTAAGGGTTTGCCAGTCCCCCCTTTGTTTCAGGATTTCCAAAATGTCTGCAAACAAGACATCCTCAGAGGGGGACCGTGGGGACCCTTCTGTTTCATCTAAATCGGTGTCAGATGTGAGAGATTCCTGGGGGGAATCTATGTGCCTCCTCTTGCACAATTGTTTCCTCGGAACATCCTCAGCGGGAGCTTCTGGGGATGCATCTGAGAAACCAGAGTCGCCCTGTGGGGACTACTGAGGCATTGGGTCTCGACGCTTGGTAGGAGCCGAAGGTACAGAAGCAGAACGCGGACCTTTTGGGGAAAGAGACGAAGATACTCATGAAGTATGTGTCTGATCAGACAAGACCTTCCTCATGATGTCAAAGGCACCGGTGCCCCGACCCGAAGATCCGACCCGATCCGAAGAAGGTGGTAGTTTCTCCGGAATCGGAACCACGGGCTCTGACACCGAGAATGGATCCGAACTGATCTGAGCCGAGGCACCGAGGGGAAGAGTCGGAACCGATATCTCGATTCGACTATCCCCCCCGGAACCTAGGAAAGATCTTCGGCTATGAGACTCTCTGGCTGGTTCCAAAGGAGTCAAGGTCAACGGAGCCGATAGTACTACTGGAGGCTTCGGCACCGAGGGCTCTACAATCATCGGTTCTTCAATTCCTAGCTCCGATGACTCAACGGGTCTCGGAGGAGGAAGTGTTGAGGGAACAGGAATAGTCTCGAGTTTCGAAACCAGCTGGGACAAAACCTCGATTAATTTGGACAAAGCCGAGTTCTCCATAAGCTTCTGTACCACTTGATCCACATCGGAGTCGGAAAGGGGCCTTGAAGAATGGGTCGAAGGGATCGAAGCCGTCACCGAGCAAAGGATAGCAGACGGTGGTACCTCTGACACCGGCTCCAAGACCTGAGCCTCGGTCAGAGATAAACACTCGATACCTGGCACCGAGGTCATAGGAGCCGGCGTCCGAATCTGAAAAGAGGTGCTCAGAGCCGATGACTTGGGCTCCGACACTCTTGAAGACTTCGACCCCTCTGAAGACTTGGATACCTGTTCAGCCTTGTCCACGGCCTCTTGAAAATCGGGTTTAAGCAACCCTCTGTCAACCAACTTCCTGCGTCTTTTCAGCATGACCCTCCCACTAAAGGAATGACAAATGGAACAGTCTTCCTGCAAGTGGAGAGGGACAAGTCAGTAGACGCAGGATGAGTGGTTGTCAGTAATGGTCATCTTCTGTCTGCACTGACACCTTTTAAAGCCAGATATGGCTTTCTCTGACATTTTGAAATCCAAAAAAAAAAAAACACAGCACACTTAAAAACACTATATAATACTAAGTGTAATAATTTTAAAGTTTGGAATAATAATCAACAATTTAAATCTAACCTAATATATATATATAAAAATCCAAAACACACAGCACACTATAATATATATATATATATATATATATATATATATATATATATATATATATATATAGAATAAAAAAGATAAAGTTAAGGCAAAAAAATTTTTAAAATACTGTCAATCCTGACAGAAAAAAACCGTAGGCCTTAACTAGAGAAAATTTAAACAAACTAATCTAGTCTAAATACTCACAAATAACACCCTATACTATATTACTTATTTAAACACTAAAATATGACTATAAATCTGTAGAAAAGAGAAATATATATCAAGAAAGTAGAAAATAAATATACTGGCCTGAGCCTCTCAATGCGATCTGCTGCTAGCGGCAAACTAGATCTGAGGGTTAGCACCTGAGGATCATGGGATATTACTGTGCCTCGAGCTTTCTCGAAGATGCAGAGCTAGTGATGCAGCCGACTCGGAGCCGAGGATCGGCTCCGAACCCGTGTGTAAGAACAAACGGCGAGATTGAACAATTTCACATCATCAGTTACGTTCAAGGTCAAAGCTGGAAAAAGCTAAGAGCACTAGCTGCACCACAGAACATAATATATGCAACTTGTAATAAATGGGAAGAGAAGCATCATCTGAAACAAAACAGTACTTGACAATGTAGAGCTGAAGTAACACAATCTTATAATGGATTTCACGTCACAGCTGTACAAGACCAGCAACATCATTATTTAGTCTGTTGATGAACAAATGCAGCTGTTAAAATGTTTACCCAGTCAAGGTAAGCATACACAGTCCAAAGCAACAAAAGTATGCAGCTGTGTGGTCCCCCCTTTGCATTCAGATTCAGTTTATACTACTGCTCACTGCAGGTTACATCAACATGAAACACAGCCACACAAAAATGCAAGCTGGATCTACAGGCAAGGAAATCAAGAAACTGGCTAAAGAATTAACATGGGACATGCATGCAAACAACATATTAATGCAAGAGAGTTAGTAACAAGTGTTCAGGAAGGTTTGCATTAGGATAGCAAAGAGAACTGTGTTGAGCAAAACATTAAGCACTTACCTAAGGTGTAGGTCAAGCAAGATCTGTCGTTTGTCCAGTTCTGTGTGGGCCTTTACTCCAATCACCTTTAGCGGCTGAAATAAAAATAAAAACAAATATTATAATCCCCTTCTTAATTCTAATAAGGGCAGTTTTTGTGAAACAAGTGGTCTTTGAGTACATTTGTAAATTTAACTAAAAACTGCAGTTTGTAATTTTTGCTACATAAAACCTGTAACTGTTATACAAGTATATTAGTTTTACTGCACAAAACCATTGTTTAGCAAGAGCAGGCACAATATATTTAGATATTTCATGTTAAAACAACTGTACTGTCAGTTCAGTGTTCTGGTACAAAAAGAAGATAGGATGCATGAGACTTGCTGTGTCATTTCCTTCTGCTTAGATTACATATGCTTAAATATGTGAAAAACAATGGTTAACTTAAAATAATACACATCTGCAGAGAGAGTTTCAACAAAATATGTCATTTGTACTCGTACGCAAAGCATATCTCACATCACCATCCTTGACCACTACTTAGGATACTGGAAATCTAATGCCTGTCTGTCAACACAGTCAGCTCTAATTGGTGGAACCAGGTTGTATCAAGAGATAAGTAATCGCTTCTTGGCCTTTTGGCTAAGATCAACTGTAATCCTAAACAAATTAAGGAGAGACTACCATTTTCTGCAGACATTTTACTCTTAACTTTATTTTGAATATTGTCCCCTTAAGAAGGTCAAATCAGTTTGTTAATGTCATGTTTCTGGCCAATTTAGTGTATAAAGGAAATGGTAAGTTTCTGACTTGTTGAGAATCACTCCAGTGATTAATCTAGAGTGTTATTCCATATGTACCTGTGTATTTCAATTACTTCTGTGAAGCCTTGTTTACTATGTAATGTACACTACTGCCTGGCCTAATTCATTTTAAATTGCCTTCATTTACTGCAATCTGAAATAAATGGGAATGCACCAGTGAAGAGAGTAATAAAGTTTTAGAAATCCCAGTGAAAGCATGCAAAACAAACTACTTTTGAATTTCCATTTCTGTCCAAAGTTCCATTTGTTGATGCTCTCTTCACATTAATTCTGTTTTGAAAACTGGTTAAATTAATTATTTGGTGGATTTTCCACATCCAGAAAGCCAGGATGACATGCAGCTGAAAGCCAAAGTGTATAAGAAAAAAAAAAAACAGTCCCAGGGACCTCAGAGCATAAGTAGATCACAAACCACAGGGAAATGGAATGACACCAGAGGGTCTGACGGGGTGCTGGTGACCCAGGGTCTGTTAGTAGGCTGGACGCTACACGGTTAAAACAGACATGGCAGATTACTTCCTAGTGGGGGAGGGGGGTTAATCACTAAAAGATCTTAGTGAGGACTGGAAATACTACAAAACCTGAGCCTCATATACTGCTGATGAGTGAATTTGCACATATTCCATTAGGGAACAGAAACAGACAATGTAATGTTCTTCAGGAAAGACTGTCTGTAATGCCCACGATGCCTATAGACTGGGTGTTTTGGAGCTCACCTGCATTGTTGTTTTGGTTTGCTTGTGTATGACAGTCTCGATAGACCCTCTTACTTGGTAAGAAGAAAGGAAAATACAGCTATACTGGCATAATACAAGGAAAGTGACAAGCTGAACAGTCATAACTATAACAATATGCAAACAGTATCTATCAGGATTCAAATTCAGCTTTTCCGCTGTCTGTATTGAATATTACAATACATTACTTACACTAACAAACAGTTAAGTAATAGAATAAAACAGGATGTTGTTGTACAGTACAAATGTACACAATTAGTTCTGTAGTAAAGCTTAGATAACAGCTTGCTGAAAAGATCTATTCTGACCGATGGCAGAGATATGTGAACTCCATCTTAAACAAAAAGTACCATTTGAGTTAGATTGCTGAACTTCCACATTACAATACACACTATAAAACTTATTTTCCCCATCTTATTCCCCATATCTGAAACTGAAAATAAAAGACAACATATTAGCAGATAAAGAATATTTGGGCTCATCTAGACTGCTACCCTACCAAGGTGAGGCCTTCTATGAATTTTAAGCTGTATTATACAACGACCCCACATTAACTATTCAAAAACGTGCACGCTGATTGGTCAGCGTGCACATTGTAAATCAGAGTTATAGTGATGGAAAAGGGTCCGGTCGCCCAGACTTTTTCCATTACTATAACTCTTTTTTTTACAGCAATGGAGAACGCAAGATCTCCGTTGCTTCACACTGTCTCGCTATGTTAAACGAGTTTAACATAGCGAGACAGCTTTAAAAAAGCAACAGAGATTCTCTGTTGCTTTTCTTAAAGCTGTCTCGCTTTGTTAAACTCATTTAACATAGCAAAACAGTTTTTAAAAAGCAACAGAGATCTTGCTTTCTCTGTTGCTTTTGCCCACAGCTCTGATGTACTGCATAGGCATGTGCATGCGCAGTACATCAGAACTGCCTCAGAATACCAGACAGCTGCGGAAGGGCAGCAAGGAGGCATTATACAATGCCATTATTTAAGAAAAGTAATTAATTTTTTTCTTAAATAATGTCATTGTATAATAGCAATAAACCACTTCTGGGTGTGGGTAATGCTGGATTTACCCACGGTTGGCTTTGTTTGGCCACTCGGGCTTCGCCCTCGTGACCAAACCACACCAACCATGGGTAAATCCAGCATTACCCACACCCAGGCATGGGTTGTTGCTATATTACACTTCCGCTCTTTTCTATGACAGCTTTATGTCTGTCTCATGTCTGTCCCATGCAACAGCAGATGCTGCAGACCCCCCTGCTTTTTAAGGGACTCTGTTGCATTTATCCATTACTTTTTCACTGAAGAATTCTTCTTCTTTCGGCTTTTCCCGGTTTACGTCTGAAAAAAAAAAACTTCTGCACATCTCCATTTCCCCCACTTATTTATTCTCCCAAGTTGTCTGCCACTGTTCATGTTGAACTTCTCCTCTTGAAGATATTGCCCACCTGATCTACTCTGTCAAGTCTCACAACAATGGATATTTACATTGCTCTTCTGAATTCTTCAGGACTCGCCAAGTTCCAAAAAATTAGCACAAATCTGAACTTTGAAATAGTCACCTTTGTTGTAGTCTTGAAGAAAGAATGGGATATAATCCAATATTTAAGCATCTCAGGGAACACACAGGCCATATGGGAAAAGTCAGAAATTTCTCCCATTTGAGACTTAACAGTATCAATTACCATCTTCAGCCATATATTTAGTTCCTAAGAGAATCAAAGTAGAAAATATACAGCCCTTGTTCACTGCATTTTTTCTGAATGCTGTTTGGTTTGTAAACTGATGGCTGAAAACCACTTCCAGTGAAGAGAAAAGAGTGTTTTTTTACAGGCGGTAAGCCCTCTGACCCCTCCCCAACACCATGATGGGAGAGACCTTCACACTCCCCAATTTACATATGCCAACTCCAAGGCCGCACAACATTGGAGAAAAGTCTAATCTCAGTAATTACTGAAAGCCATTTTCAGACATTAGCATTCAGCTAAACAGCATTAAGAAGATTACAATCCTCACTCCTTTTATCTGGTGCATTTCACAGCTACAGACATTAATTCTTTATGTCATTATTCATTCTCTCACCGGGTCTATATTAGATAAACGAAAGTTTATCTAATCGAACGCTCACATGAGCGAAAATCCAAGAACTCGAAACTGGAATTGTGGGGGGCTGTGCTCCCAACCCCCACCAAATATATATTCCAACTCCGACATCGCACTACAGTGAGGAAAGGGCAAATATTCCCATCTTCACTGTACCGCAATCTCACAATTGCGGTTTCGAGTTCTGCAATTTTCGTTCATGTGAGAGTTTGATTAGATAAACTTTTGTTTATCTAATATAGACCCCTCTCGCCACTAACATCCTACATTTCTGTAATCAACGTGTTATTCTATAGTTCTTTTACTATATTCATCTTCAACCTCATCCCTGCCCTGATTCACCACCAGGAACCTAAACATCCTGCCCCCTTTCTCCATTCAGTTCCACCTCTATGCCCACCTGGAACACATTCTTCACTTGTTTTCTACAATCCTCTGCATTACCTTGTTACATCCTCTTGTTTCCAGTATCTCTTCTCATATGGCATTCTGCATCCCCCAACCTGTCTTATGACCCTTATGCCACATTCAGTACCCCAAGCATGATTACCAGTACAATATAACCCTCTCAAGGAGACACACTCTCTCATTCATTCCTTTTACTACTGTAGCTTTCTTGTACCACTTCCTATTTTCTGTCTATAGCAAAATTGTAATGCGATCTATTCTCTAGAAAACTTGTACCAAATCTGCTGATGCAGCTCTACAATCCTTTGTTAACCAGGTTAATCCCACTTGGCTGAGGGCCTCTTTTCAGGGGAGACCCAAGATGGTATTTATATTACTAGTGGAAGAAATTTGGCCAGGGCATCAGGGAAAGTACAGTTGTGTACACTTACCATAAATGTAGATGTTTGAGTGTATTCACTGTTGCAGTCATCACATATGGGTTATCCGGCTACCAGTAGCCCTCAGTCCGCCCGAATACCAGAGTCCTTGGTATATGACATCGGCTGCCACCGGTTGTAAAACTGATGTCAGTACATCAGGTATAAAGGGAGGCAGCTGACGCCATTTCCTCAGTTTTTTTTGCCTCAACTGTCAGGAGCCCCCAAAAGAAGGCTAATCCAGGAATAGTAGCACCCTGGACACGTCATACAAAAAATAAAAATCCATAGTTTGTGCCTTAGGAAAAAAGGGGGAATGGAGGGTGGGAAACCAGGACTGCAACAGTGAATACACTTGAACATCTACATTTATGGTAAGTGTACACAACTGTATTATGTTCTTCTTATTTCACTGTTGCAGTCCTCACATATGGGTGATTCCCAAAACTGGTAAGAAGACAAAGGGGGGAGAAAGGATCACAGATTAAGGGTTGGTAAGGAGGCCCTGCAAAACTGCAGAGGCAAAACCAGCCCTGGATTTAGAAAACAGAGGTAGATTGTAATGCTTTGTGAAAGTATGGACAGCAGACCAAGTAGCTGCTTCTAGAATGTCCTTATTAGGCACACCTCTCAGAAAGGCTGCAGAGGTAGAGGCTGCTCTAGTAGAATGGGTCCTAACTACCCTGAGGGGGAACCTTCGCATGCTGCAGGTAACAAAACTGAATACAATGAGCAATCCATTTGGAGATGGTTTGTTTTGAAATAGCTTTACCCTGGGCCCCAGGAACAAAACTAACCAATAACTGTTCAGCTTTTCGAAAGGGTTTAGTCCTGTCTAAGTAAAATCTCAGCTGTCTATGCACATCAAAAGAGTGCAGAATCCTTTCCCCTTTATTTTGGGGATTGTTGAAAAATGTAGGCAGGTGAATAGACTGGTTAAGGGTTAAACTGGAAACCACCTTAGGCATAAAGGAGGGATTAGTTCTCAGAGTAACCCTATCTGAGTGAAAAATAATGAAAGGTTCTACTGCCATTAAGGCTTGCAGCTCAGATACCCTTCTAGCTGAAGTAATAGCTAAAAGGAAAGCAGTCTTCCAGGATAGAAACTTCAAATCTGCAGAGGCAGCTGGTTCAAAGGGAGGCAGAGTAAGTTTTTCCAGGACAAAATTAAGATCCCAAGCAGCAGTAGGAGCTCTTCTGGGAGATCTAAGATTACTAGCTCCCCTCAGGAACTGCTTCATCAAGGGGTGAGAAAAAATGGGGTGCTCAAAAGAACAATGAGCCAAAATTGCTGAAGCATGAATTTTGATTGAAGAAAAGGAAAGTCCACCATTAAGCAATCCTGCTAGGTAGTCAAGAATGAGTGAAAGAGAAGGATGAGAAGAGTCTTCTCCTTTAGCTAGCATCCAAGAGCAAAATCTCTTCCATTTATCTGCATAGGATTTTCTTGTGCTGGGCCTCCTGGCCTCATGAAGAACTTCAACCACCTGCTCGGAAAGATTTAAGGCATTAGTCAGGCAGTTAAATGCAGAGTTTGAAGATGAGGATGAAGGAACTTTCCCCCTCCCTGAACCAACAGATCTGGTACCAGGTGAAGATGCCAAGGCTGAGCCTGGGAAAGACTGCGAAGGAGGGGATAACCAATGGTGCCTGGGCCTATCTGGAGCTATCAGAATAGCCTTTGGTTTTTGTCCCTTATCTTAAGCAGCACTTTGGGAAGAAGAGGCAGAGGAGGGAATGCATAAACTGACAGATGTGTCCATGGGAAGGACAACACATCCACCCTCCAAGCTTTGTTGTGAAACTCCATGGTGCAGAAGGTTGGAAGGAGATGACTGGTGTGAGAGGAGAAAAGATCCACTTGTGGGGTGCCCCAATGATGAGTGATGCAATGGAAAATGTCCCTGTTCAGTTGCCACTCATGAGGATCCATAACATGTCTGCTCAAATGATCCACCAAGGAGTTTAGCCTCCCTGGGAGATACTGGGCTATTAGATGTAAGCCCATGGATGCTGCTATGGACCATAGTCTCATGCTTTGTCTGCACAAGGGGTAAGAGCGAGTCCCCCCTTGCTTGTTGATGTACCACATGACTGTGGTATTGTCTGCCCTGATTAGCAGAGTCCCAGGGTAGAGTAGGTCCTAGAAAGCCAGCAAGGCCTGCTGCACAGCCATCAATTCTTTTAAGTTTATGTGTAGATGAATCTGCTGGGTGATCCAAGTCCCCTGTATGCCCCTGCCCTCCAGATGAGCCCCCCATGCAACATCTGAGGCGTCTGTGGTGAGAGTCTGGCTGGCAGGCGGTGGGCGGAAAGGCAGACCCTTGTTCTGAGAACAGGCTGTCGCCCTCCAAGAGGAACTCCACTTGTACACATGGAATCAGGGGAAGAATCAAGTCTAAGTCCTGTGTGTGTTGACACCAAAGGTTCTTGAGGTACCACTGAAGTTTTCTCATATGCAGCCTTGCATATGGGATCATCAAAATACATGAAGCCATGAACCCCAGTGCTTGCAGGAATTGCCTTGCAGAGAGCTGGGTCATGCTTGCCAAGTTCATGAAGTAAGTGGAAAGATCTTGCTTCTGTTGAGAGAGGAATACCATCTGGGTGACTGTTTTCCTGGGAGTGAGTCTGAATACAATCTCCCTTGAAGGAACCAACTTTGACGTCTTTTCGTTGAGAGTGTAACCCAAAGAGGTGAGAATGTTCTTCACAAAATCCAAATCCTTTTCTAGTTGTTCTGGGGAGTTTGCTTGAATGAGACAGTCATCCAGGTAAGGATAAATTTGAATGTTTCTCTGCCTGCAAAAAGCAATGGCTGGAGCCAGGCACTTCATAAAAATTCTGGGAGCAGTAGATAAGACAAAGGGCAATGCAGAGAATTGAAAGTGTTGCTCCCCAGCCCTGAAGCGAAGGAATTGCCTGCAACTTTCCCTTATTGGGATGTGCAGATAAGCCTCCTTGAGATCCAAAGTTACCAGCCATGAATCCTTGCCCAGCATTGGTAGTAATTGTTGAAGGGTGAGCATCCTGAATTTGGGAATCACCAGAAAAGTGTTTAGAATGGACAGATCCAGAATAGGGCGCCAGGTGCCCCCTTCCTTGGGTACCAGAAAAAGCCTTAAATAAAAACCTAGGCCTGCCTGATTTGCAGGAACTGGCTCTATGGCCCCCATAGTCAGTAGAGAAGAAATTTGAGTTTCTACCTCTGCCTTGAGAGTTTTGAGTATGTCTGGGTACCCTTGTAAAACAGGGAAGGTGTGAAAGTAAAACTTGTAACCTTGGTTTACTATATTGAGCACCCATTTGTCGTCTGTGATGGTAGATCACACCTCTGAGAACCTGGCTAACCTTCCCCCCAAAGGAAACCTAGGGTCCGCAGAGGTAGGCACAAGAAGGCCGGAGTCATTGAGAATGCTTGCTTTGGGAAGCTGGCTTAGAACTCCCCGATTTAGCAGAAGAAGAATGCCATTGTTTAGCCCTTTGAGGGGCAGAAGCCTGCCCTCTTGAAGATCTGAAACCCCTAGGCCTAGAGCGACCCTGCTTGCCAGGATCAGGGAAAGATCAATTCATGGAAGGATAATGCCTACTAAACCAAGGAGGCTGAACCTGAAGGAAATCTTTTACAGCTTGCATAGATTTTGCCTTATCCTCTAACATTTTCAGTACCTCCTCAGACTTATTACCAAAAAGATTGTCCCTGTGCAAAGGAACATCCAGCAATTTAGACTTACCTGGTTCTGAAAGAGGCTGCTCCCTGAGCCAAGCATGCCTTTTAATTATGGAACCAGTGGCTGCTGCTCTGCAGGAAGCCTCCAAAGTGTCAAAACTACAACAAAGTGAATGCTTATTAACTAAAGTGGCAGAATTCAGTAAGTCTTGTAAATCTTTGTTTCCAGTCATGGAAGGAATATCTCCAAGTTTAGCCTTAATAGCCTCCAACGTATGCTGCTGATACTTAAGCATATGAAAATGACAATTCCCGGATCTAATGGCAAGAACAACTGCAGTGGTGGTGCTGCGGTAGCGCTGTCGCCTCACAGTAAGATGTTGTCCCGTTCGATTCTCAGCTAGAGCATCTTCTGTCTGGAGACATGCGTGAATGGGCGTACCTTCGTTGAAGGTTGTGCATCAGGGCTGGCAACTCGGCACGTGAAAATCTACTGCCAATCATTAGCAGACTGGAGTTCCGCTGTGGCGACCCCTAACTGTGAAAAGCCGAAAGACACAACAACAACAACAATGGATCTAATGGCAAGAGTTGAAGAAGTATAGACTTTTTTATCCCACCTGTCCAAGGCCCTAGATTCCTTATCAGAAGGCACAGGATTTCTAGCAATAGTAGCCTTAACACCCTTGGGGCCTTGAGAAATAATTTCTGGATCAGCAGTAGGGTTTCTAAAAAGGAACTGATGAGATTCAGGAACCCTGTAATATCTACCCGGTTTTCTGGGGGCAGGAGGAACAGAATTAGGAGTTAAAGAATTTTCCATGAAGACATCATCCACAACTTCCAAAACTGGAGGTATAGCCAGAGGCCTATGCTATGGCAAATCTAAAAATTCCCTGATTCTTTTCTTAGACTGTGGAAAATCTTGACATTCACATTTAAAATGCTCCTCAAGAGTATTCAAAGTATCCCCAAAGAAAAATCTTCTGGAGGGGAGGCTGAAGGGATAGAGTCCTCAGCATCAGAATCCTCAAAGCCAGAAAAAAGTTGATAATTTCCTTCTTCACCAGCAGACATACTGGAAATCTCAGAATCTGAGACAGACAAAACACCAGGAGAGAATTCCCTAGCCCTCTTTGAAGGGGGGGGATGAGAGCCCCTAATCAGGGAAAAAAGATCACCAGCCATCCTTACCAACTGGGATTGAGGTACAGGAGGGGAGGCCGACACCTACTTGTGAGTACGTTTGCGGCTGAAAGGTTTACTAGCAATCCGGAGGGACTCGGGAGGCCTAGCAACTGCAGAAGCCTAAGCTAAGGTAGTTGGTCTGGTTCTGGTCTCATGTCGAAAAGAAGAGGCGTCAGAAGCTAGTGCCTGCAAAGCAGCTCCGGACCCATCTGAGGCGGCGACAGGCGGAGGGTTTGAAGACAAAATAGCAGCCTGCAGCATGGAAGACTCTGTAAAGGTCTCAGCAGAGGCTTGCGGCTGAAAATCTGTGGACTGCAGGGGCTGCGAAAGCTCTTCACTGACTACCGCTGTGCTGATGACCAATTTCACTGCTGCGTCATCAGTAGATTTAACCCTAGGCCTGTCGCGGTCTTTGTCTTTGCGTTTCCTAGGAAGATCCGAAGTCAGGAGTCCAGAAGACGCCATACCAACGAACTTAGGCCAGACTCCGAAATGCTTATACAAAATCTTAGCTCTACGGCATATGGTACGCGGGTTAAAGGAAGCACAGAGATCGCAGTTAGGGACGTTATGCTCAAGGCCCAAACAAGTTATACAATAGGAATGGAAATCACGGTGTGGAATCTGTTTTCCACAGGCAAGACAGTTATTAACTTTATCTGACATTCGTTAAAGCAAGAAAAGAGGATCCCCTACAGGGTACTTATCTGAAGGCATCTTCAACTTGGTAGTCGGAAAGTGAAATGAAGGTAAATGGCTGACTGGCACTAGTGCGAATTGCATCTGCTTCGGGCTCTGCAGCAAGAAAGACTGAGGAAATGGCATTGGCTGCCTCCATTTATACCTGACGTACTGACATCAATTTTACAACTGGCGGCAGCTGATGTCATATACCAAGGACTCTGGTATTCAGGCCAACTGAGGGCTACCAGGAGCCGGATAACCCATATGTAAGGACTGCAACAGTGAAACACGAAGAACATCTTCCTCTACTCTTTTGATAGGTGCCATGGGATCATTTACATCTACCTGAGCTGCCACCAACTCAAGCAGATTGGGCTTCAGTTTAACATCTCATCCAAACGATGACACACTCAGGAGTGCAGCACCCCCTTTATGCTGCACAGCAGTGTTAGGAGTCAATCTACCTGGTGTGGGAACAGAACTTACAGCCTTCTGCACCAAAGACAAGTGTGCCACCTCTTGTGCCACTGACACTTTCTTAAAGCCATTATTAACCTTTCCAGCTCCTTGTATATCCTCTTCATTGAATACAATACATACCTCTTCTGTTAATCTTCATCTAAACTGCTCCCCGACAAGACATGCATTTAATAATTCTACTAACAGTACCTCTCATTTTTTTTCTATTACTTGTGCAAATGTGCTATAAAATGCTGTCTACACAGTTCTCTTATTTTGTGTGGCTTCTTTTTCACTAGCATCTGTTTTATCAGTTCCTACAGCAGGCTCAACAGAAGCTGAATAATCAGAATTATTATGTTGTATTTAATCAGCCTGCATAAAAATAAAACATAAAGCTGTTTGTGGAATTTGTAACTACTGATAATATTTTTGTCACGTGATTCACAAACAACAAGGAAATTATGTCAGCAGTTTTTCTAAAACAGAGCACAATGAACATGGAAGGATGGGTGAGTGGTCTACCACACTTTAGAGTTTTTCTGCAGAAAGAAACAGTACACCAAACTAAGCCTCTCAGCTAACCACAAACTCCTTATAATGATGTAATATCCTGTTTATCACAGAGGGTGTTAAAAATGTATAGATGCCAACAAGTGGCACTGTACTGAAAAGAGCACATCAGCACTTACCTTCCATTCAGATATAACAAGCTTTATAGATAAGTGTGTGTCTGAAGTCAGGCAAGTTCCTGTCCATCCCAGACATTTTTAAATTTAATTATGGAAACTCTCCTGTACCAAGAAAACATTCCTATATGTATAAACAACCACACGTTACTCTTCCAAATAAGAATCCCTTGCCTCCAAGATCAGGTCACAGATATATTTTTGAACCCATCCCCCAGCCAAAAAACAGAATTGAACGCCCACAGTTTTTGGCTCCTTATTAGAAGTGAAAGACCTGTACTTGCAAATCCTACAACTGCAAGAAATAAAATGTGATTGCAATATAAATGCAGTGAATATTAAAACCTGCTGTAATGTTATTATCCCTACACCTGCTCACAGAAGGGAATGACCCCCCACTACACTGCTTCTACTCATATACACTAACTTCAAAGACTTCATATATATTTACCACATTCTCACTTACAGTCTCACTACTCGAAGAATCACAAGTAATGTTCTTGGAATTTCAATAAATTTCAAGAGGAACCTTTTTTTTTGGAGGAGCTGGGAGAAACAATATAAGAAAGGCTTCTACATACACGCAAAAGCATTTATTGTAGTACATGCCTTGTAAAACAATGACCGCACCATCCAGTATTGTCTCATTTAAAATAAATCGCATTCTGTATGTCATTAACATTTTAAAGTATCTACAGTCATTGAGTCATACCATTTTATTCTGTCATGCACTGCTTTAAATTATGCTCAGAGTGACAGGACAACAGTACCTTAGATCTAGTAAACTATAATACCTTTAGCATAGAGAAATAAAGCACTGATTACAAACCAGAAGCCCCACATTCAGCTAGGGGGCTCAGGTGCCTGCTGAAGCTGGCTTAGGGCAGTACAGGAATGATGAGGCTTAGACTGCGTGCCTCTCTTGGGGGTGGAGGTCCAAGAAGGCATGATCTCCATAGTAGAATCCCTACTATGTACTAGGTATTACATAGAAGTGCTTGCTTACAAGGAGGACAGGGCCATCTGATCATGTCATGAAGAAGTATGACACATGCCAAGCCTTTGGATGATACTCAGCATGCACAAGGAGTCAGGACTTGAACAGAAACCCCCCCGATTTTCCTCACAGATAACGAAACCTTGCTCCAGAGAATGAATGGACCATATGGCTCTTACCTATGTGAATGAACAGGTCAAAACAGCAGCAGGGGAGTAAGCTTGATGGTCAAGAGGAAGACTGGATGAACTGTATGTCAGCCTGCCTTCTTTGTAGATTAGATACAACTGACTATGTACAGCAAAGTAAGTTATCATTTCTGGACAGTAACAATGTAATATACTTTTCACAACTCTCAAATGTCATTAATTCAGACATGCAGAAACCCATCCATCAATCCTCTATGCCCACTTTCATCCAGTTCACAGTCTCAGGTGGCTACAGGCTAGCCCAGCAAGTAAGAGATACAAGAAAGAAACCAGTATCAGATGGAATGTCAGACCATCACAGGGTACATACACTCATACCTAGGGATAGTGCAGTACCTCCAATAAACCTGCCAACATGTCTTTTGGGACATGAGAAGAGAGAGGAGACCCCAGTGAAAAACAGCATAAATGGAAGAATATGTAACTTCCACACAGAAGACACTAAGCCTAAGAACAGAAGCAGGGGACCATTCACTGTGAGGCAGCAATGCTTATCACACTTCTCAACCTCTTAGTGGAAAAATTTTGGAAAAATACACAAATAACAAGAGAACAAAGGCCCAAAATTCAGAACTGATTTTAAATATTGCTCTTACAAACTTAGAAAGTTGCTAGAGCAACAGGTTTTACATTATAGCATGCATTTTTAGAAGGATATAAACTCTGAAACTCAAACATATGCCAGTGTTTAGTGACTTCAATCCTAAGTCCATTTTAACTTTTACTTCCTTTTACAAAGTCTCCAACTTGTCTTCTCTTAAGGCACCACTTTGATACAGTATTACTCTCTTTTTTACTGGGCATTAACGATGTACATCATTAATTTTGCTTTCCAAATCCATTCATAATACAGACAAAAGGCAATAGCTGATGCTTTCCAAAAATAGTTTATAGTGCTTTGTAAACTGCAAACTTTATAAATGTCATGCCACACTTCACTCTACATCTACCATTGGGGCAGATCCTGTGTCACATTTTCTGTTCTGTGCCTTTTGTTATGTACTGCAGTACTCAGATAAACAGAAATTTTGAAAGCAGTCTTTGTATGTGTGTGTAAGAGATACAGAGACAGACAGACGGCTATAACATCTACTTCAGGTCACCGTCATTCCTACTAAGAACTGCTGTAGGTGCTGATGCAGGACTTATAAGTCTGGGCACACTTAACACATATCAGGCAATTGACAACATATTTTTAAAAAGATATAATAAACACAGAAATTAATTTCGGCAATGAATAAATCATACAGTAAAATGCTTACTATGTAAAAATTTTAATACACTCTCTATCTCACCCTGCAGTGGCAAGACATCTAGCTACCCTACTGCAACATAATGCTTAGCAGCAGTCATGAAGCACTGATACAGTCAGATAGGAATGAGGATAAAAAAATGAAGTGGCCTGTGGCATGCTCTCTCTTTTTTTTTTTTCAAGGTGGGTATGACTTTTCCTTGCAGTACCATAACACTTTGGTATCTGGAGTGTTATGTAATGGAAGACCTCAAAAACAAGTCTGAATTATGTGGAGGTTCCCCAGGATGGAGCAAGCACATTCACACTGTTCCATGGAGTCACTCCATGGGTGGCAAGGGATGGCTTTAGGAAGAAAATGTCTTCCTTGTCAATGCAATAGCGACAAGGACCTCCATGCTACAAGCAAGACTAGGCCTACACTGGTAAGGGTTCAGAGGGATAAAAACTCTCAACAGTCATGTGACAATTGATGAATGAGCCATAATTCAGTATAGGAGGCATTGGAGATGGGCAATGCTTCCAATAAATATATTTTTCAAATGACCAAAATAAGACAGGTTTTTCTGCACAGAAACAGGGTATCTATTTGCATGCTGCTGACTCATGATTGTGTGTGGGTATGGGCAGTCAGACTGTCAGCAACCGTGAAAAGATCAAGTGTCTAACAGATCTGTATCATGCAGGATATTCCACTGCATTCCTGAAACCTAAGAAATGAGATGCTCCTACTGCATGTATGAATGATATGATGCAAACATAATCAATGTACCTAAAGAGCAGTCAAAAGATTGCACCCAACAAGTTTACTACACACACACACACCAAAGCTCTAGCAAGAAAAGTGATGAGCACTTCTTAGATGAAGATGATCACTTAAGGGGAAGTTCCTAAATAGATATAATATTATATGCAAAACTAGAGGCCTAAATTAAATCTCTCTTTAGGAAACCAGAAGGTGACCCAATGTCCCTGGACTCCACATGAGCAACGTGGCACAACACAATGAAAAAAGGATTAAGGGAGCAGGTGGCTGGGTAAAGACCCAAACCATCATTGGCCTGATCGTAGAAAGAAGCACAGCAACTAAACTAAATACAAAGGCTGGCAGTAGAAGCTTTACTGGTTAATGATTTTCCCCCAAAAGAAAATAAAAAAAACAAAAATAATAGTACATCAATATACTTCACTAAGCAGTTACAAGCTGCGAATGTTCAGGAAAAAAATTGTCATAATCTACATGACTAAAAATGTTAAAGTAATGAAACCTCTTATTAACTTGAATGATCACTACAACCAGAAAATAAAAAAGCAAATATTTTGTTGTCTTGAAACGCTATGCAATCCAAACCTGCTTGTAGCACTACAAGAACTCAAAACTAATTTCAATTTTGTTCTAATTCTGAATGCCCTCATGGAGATAGGCAAAGTGATGTGACTTTGCCTTCCTTGGAAGTTACTGAGGGCACAGCTGATGAGATCTAAATGCCCTAATCTCTCCTGTCAAAATGCATTTCCATTCACTTAAAATGGAAATACTGAGACATATTGGAAAGCTTGAAGCGTCAGAGACTGGTTTGCAGTGATACATATATTTTTTCTTATTTTAACATTCTGTAAAAATAAATGCTAGGCACATTTTGTGCAAATAGCTGAGAGAACATAGCCTCTTTAAAAAATGTAATTTTGTGAATATAAGCTCCTGGGCCAGTTGTTTCTCCCATTTGCACTCCATTAGTCAGCCAAGGTAGCAGAATCAGCCAGGGTATCCATACTTTCTGCTGTGCAATATTCTGCTAATTAGTCAGATTTCAGTAACAGACATCAAACATAATAGACTTCCTGTTGTGCAAGAAAATACCTATCCATAGCTAGGGTGGGGTTGAAGGGAGCTAGCTGCAATGGGCACAAGCAGGAGACATGATTGGCTGGTGCCAATGGTAGTTATGAAGTTGCAATGACAATGTAGTTTCATAAAGGAATGCTGATACTGCCTTTTTTGGTTGTGGTTGAAATACTGAAGTGCTCAGTGTCTGGTGAATTAACACTGCTGAGACACATTTGTAATATACTGTTTCAAAGTTGAATTTTTTTAACTTGAACTTTGAGAAAAAAATACTTTACTCTTGAGGAAAGCTGGCTACTTTTTTCTCCTAAACATACATTTTCAAAGCATATCCAACAAGACCCACGATCTCCACACAAATCTCTCACACTACAACCCCAACATACTCACTTACTGAAACTTAGCTAAAGATGTAAACAACTAGTAATGAAATACTCCCCCTTGGATATAACATAAACAGGTCTGACAGACTAACAAAAATAGGAGGTGAAGTAGCAACAATTTTTAAAAACATCTTAAAAGCAATCCAGCATCCGCAAACTACATTGAAATTTCAAAATGCTAAAATTCTCATTACCCAACTCATCTCAATAATACTAAATTAATCTGCCTAATAGGACTGACTATACATTCCCCCTGGAAGCAATATAACTACAATTGAAGAAGTCCTACCATGACTGTATCACAATATAAAAAAGAGACCATAATCTTAGGTGACAAACACTAACTGGAAACAAATAACAAATACCTCACCTGACCTAAACTTATTTGGATTTTCACAACTGTTAAACATCACTAACGGGACCCACAAAACATCTAGTAAAGAAACCACAGTAGACTGGATTATTTCAAATAAGCCCCACAAGATCAATACTACAAGAACCTTACCAGACAGTATTAGTGACCATCTACCCACATACACTATCAGACAGCTACTGCTTTCAGAGGCATGTAACATACAAACAAGTCCATAATTAGTAGGATTTCAACCCTGAATGCTTTATAACAACTCTAAAGCAATAAAACTGGAACTGCCTAAAACATTATCACTAGATGAAGCAGTTACTGATGTGATGACATGATGTAGTGCCATCTGTGCCAGGGAGAATAGGGCAGTGCATGTGTAACATATGCCAGCATAGCTAGCTAAAGTTTTGCAAATAATTTTATGTCATTTGACTATCACATTGATTTGTACAGATGCTTGTGTTAAAAATATACTTGCAAAGTTGCTTGTGTTAAAAATACATCAACAGTGGGTCCTGCTGGACAGAAAAGAGATATACATCTATGTTGGATTATTATTATAACTGATTAAATCTATATGTTTTAACACAGAATTCTGGAAGGGAGGAGGTTAATCTCAGTCCAGCTAATTTTGAAAAATAGGTTGAAAATTAAATGGGTTGGTTTAAGCCATAAAGATTTTATCTTACTAGTCTGATTGCAATCAGAGACAAAAATGTCTGGGAAAACCAGGACTAGGAATCTTACAGTATTGTCCTTAGGGGTGAACTAATTGCTAGCCTGGAAGGGTGGGAGTTTTTGAAATTGCTTTTTAGCTTTCAGATGCTGCAACAGATCTTAACAAAGCTCTGTGTGTGTACTGTACCAGAGTCACATGACCAGATGTGATGTCATTCTATAACCAGCACTAAAATGATTATTTTTAGATATTAGGTAGAGATATGATGGAACTCTCACAGTAGCACTTTGTTTTGGAACCTGACAGGAAAGATCTCTCAGAAATGTCTCACACAATTGCACACCTCATCTTGCCTTGCTGTTGTAATAAAAGTACAGTTTTGTACCTACCATAAATGTAGATGTTCGAGGATCCACATTGCTGCAGTCCTAACTATTGGGTAGTCCGCTGTCCAGTCGGCCCGAATACCAAAGTATATGGCTGACGGTCAGGGCGCATTAGACTGACGTCAGTACGTCAGGGTACTAATGCGCATGACCGACGTCATATCCTCAGTCTTTTCTTGCCCCAGAAGTCAGAAGACCCTGAAAAGATAAGGCCAAAAACCAAAAACTCCCAACATATCTGCACCAAAATATATATATATATATATATACAAAATATATAAAATTAGCAGAATATAACCTCACCTTCACAACCACCCCTAAACACAGAGGGGAAGGAGGGAGGTTAAATTGGACTGCAGCAATGTGGATCCTCGAACATCTACATTTATGGTAGGTACAAAACTGTACTATGTTCTTCATTCCACATTGCTGCAGTCCTAACTATTGGGTAGAATCCCAAAGCAGAGGTAAGGGAGGCTGGCAAATCATAAGGAAGCAGGAGCTGATAACATGCCTTGCAAAATAGCTGTGGCAAAACCAGCCCTAGACTTAGAGTAGAGAGGAAGGTGGTAATGCTTAGAGAAAGTATGCACTGAACTCCAAGTAGCTGCCTCCAAAATATCCTTAGTTGCCACCCCTTAAAAAGCTGTTGAAGTGGCAGTAGCCCTAGTGGAATGAGGCCTAATCCCAGCTGGAATCTCCTTGCCATGATGGGAATAACAAATGCAATGCAAAACCCAATCCACCTAGAAATAGTTTGTTTTGACACAGGCTTGCCCTGAGAACTCAAAGCAAAAGAAACAAACAACTGCTGAGACTGCCTAAAATCCTTAGTCCTGCTCAAATAATAACGAATTGCCTGTGTACATCTAAAGTGTGCAAAATCTTTTCCCCTTTATTTTGGGGATCTGCATAAACGTAGGCAAATGAATAGTTTGGTTTAAAGCCACACTAGAAACCACTTTAGGCATAAAGGAAGGATTAGTACGTAATGATACCCTATCCTTATGAAAAATCAAAAAGGCTCAACCGCCATAAGGGCCTGTAACTCAGAAACCCTTCTTGCAGAAGTAATGGCCAACAAAAAAGCAGTCTTCCATGACAAGTATTTCAGTTCAGCAGTAGCTGCAGGCTCAAAAGGTTGTAGAGTAAGTTTCTCCAACACAAAATTGAGATCCCAAGCAGGAGTAGGAGCTCTACGTGGGGGTCTTATATTCTTTGCCCCTCTAAGAAATTGCTTGAACAAAGGATGTGAAAACAATGGTGGGTCACAATCATAGTGAGCTGAAATTGCTGCAGCATGAATCTTAATGGAAGAGAAAGACAAACCTTTGTCCAATAACTCAGTAAGATATTGAAGAGCCACACTCAAATTAGGCTCCGAAATCACCAAATTCTTTGCTGCAGACCAAAATAAAAATCTCTTCCATTTTTCTGCGTACACTTTCCTTGTACTAGGTCTTCTGGCTTCCATAATCACATTTAAAACTTGTTGAGGAAGTTGAGACCTGCTGTCTTTCAAAACAGAATATGCCAGGCTGTTAGATGAAGAGAGTGAAGCTTGACATTGAGCAGACGACCGTCCTTCTGAGACAACAGATGTGGAATCAAGGGTAAAGGCCATGGAGGCTTCAGTACCAGACTCCTCAGTAATGGGTACCAATGCTGCCGAGGCCAATCTGGAGCTATTAAAATCATCCTTGGCTTGTCTTGTCTGATCTTTAGAAGCACCTTTGGAAGAAGAGGCAGAGGTGGAAACGCATACACATGAAGATTTTTCCAACTGAAAGAAAGAGCATCCACTTTCCAAGCTGTGTGATGAAACCTCTTTGTGCAAAACTTTGGCAGCTGGTGGTTTAGTGGAGAAGCGAACAGATCTATGTCTGGAGTTCCCCAGGACACTGTCAACTTTTGAAATACATGAAGATCCAGTTTCCACTGTGGGGATCCATGATTTGTCTGCTTAACACATCTGCTAAGGAGTTCTGTGCTCGGCAGAAACCTTGCCTGAAGAGTTAGTTGCAAGCTTAGCACAGTCTCCCATAAAATCATTGCTTGCCTGCACAATGGGTAAGAATGTGTTCCCCCTTGTTTGTTGATGTACCACATGACAGTTGTGTTGTCTGTTAGAATCAACACCTGCCCTGGAAGAAGTAACTCCTTGAAAGCCATTAATGCAAACTGGACTGCTAACATCTCCTTCATGTTGATATGTAGATGCTGTAGTCTGGCAGGCCACTTGTCTTGTATCCACTTTCCATTTAGATGAGCTCCCCAAGCAATGTCTGAGGCATCTGTCGTTAGAATTTGACTCGCCTCTGGCCGGGTCACAGAGAGTCCCTTGTTTAGGTGACATTCCTGAGCCCACCACAAAAATTCCTTTTGAATGCAAGGTATTATTTGAATGACAGTGTCCAAATCCTGGCAGTGCTGTGTCCATACATTTTTGAGATACCATTGTAGCTTCCTCATATGCAGTTTGGCATTGGGAAGCACCAGAATACAAGATGCCATGAACCCTAAGGCTTGAAGGACTGTCCTTGCAGTCAGCCCGGACTGAAGAGATAGTTGATGGAAGTAACTGGAAAGATTCTTTTGTTTGTCCGGGGTTAAAAAGGCCATCTGGGCTGCTGTATTCAGTCTCACACCCAGAAAGCACATGTCTTGAGAGGGTACTAGACTGGACTTTATTTCGCTCACAGAATACCCTAGGCATCTTAGCACTGCTATGACATATTCCAAATGCTGTAGAAGGTCTTCCTTTTCTTGAGCCAGAATCAGGCAATCATCCAAGTAAGGATAGATTTGAATTCCTTTTAGCCTGAAGTAAGCTATCACTGAGCCAGAACCTTTGTGAATACTCTGGGCGCAGTAGATAAGCCAAAGGGCAATGCAGAGAACTGATAATGAGAATTTCCAGCTCAAAAACGCAGATACTTTCTGCAACTTAGTCTTATAGGCACATGAAGGTAAGCTTCCTTGAGATCTAAAGTTACCATCCAGTGATCCTTGCCCAGCAGAGGTAAAAGCTGTTGTAACGTCAACATTTTGAACTTGGGAATGTCCAGATAAGTGTTGAGGATAGATAAATCCAAAATTGGTCTCCACGTGTTCCCCTTCTTTGGTACTAGGAACAGGCGAGAATAAAATCCTAGGCCCCTTTCTGGCACAGGAACCGGCTGAATGGCCCCTATTTGGAGTAACTGAGAAATTTGCTTGTGAGCCTCTTGTCTTTGTAGAGGAGGAATGTCTGGCATGCCTTTGAAAGGAGGCAAGGTATGGAAATAAAACCTGTAACCGTGGTGAATGATATCCAGAACCCATTTGTCTTGGGTAATTAAATCCCAATTTTCTTTGAAAAGAGACAGTCTTCCTCCTAGAGGTGCCGCCAGGCGAGAAGGTACTGGCAGCTGAAAAGGCAGGTCATTGGGTCTGCTTACGAAAGGACTGACCCCTGCCCTCACCAGAAGTCTGAGCAGGTGAACTCCTGTCCTAGGCCTAAAAGCACCTTGAGCTCTGCCCCTACCACGTCCTAGACCTACCCCTAGACTGGGAATCATAAGCAGGATAAGTCCATCCCTTAGCAGGCCAATTTCTACTAAACTTCGGAGGCTGCACCTGCAAAAAATCCTTAACAGTTTGCATAGACTTAGCCTTGTCCTCCATCTTCTTTAAAACTGCTTCCACAGGCGAACCAAACAACACATCAGACTGTAAAGGAGCATCCAAAATCCTTGTCTTAACATGCTCAGCTAAGTTCTGATCTCTCAACCAGGCGTGCCTACGAAGAACAGAACCAGTGGCAGCCACCCTGGAGGAGGCCTGCACAGCATCAAAACCACATTGCAAGGAATGTTTACCCACTTGTTCAGACACATGAACTAAATCCTGCAACTCTTTACACTCAATACCTTCCGCCAAAGCATCCACCTTAGATTTCAACTGTGAAAGAAGATAATTCTGATATTTTAACATGTGAAACTGACAATTCAACGCCTCATGGCTAAAGTGGAAGAAGTATACACTTTCTTTCCCCATCTATCCAAAGCCCTTGCCTCTTTATCAGGAGGGACAGGATTTTTAACAACTGAGGCCTTCACACCTTTAGGCCCCTGAGAGACAGTTTCGGGTCTGCCCTAGGACTCTTAAAAGATACTTATGAGCTTCAGGCACCCTATAATACCTATCCGGTTTAACTGGGGCAGGAGGCAAAGAATCTGGATTCAGGGAAGCCTCTGCAAAACATCTTCCACCACATTCAAAACAGGAGGTATAGCTAAAGGCCTGTGCTGGGGTAAAACAAGAATTCCCTAAGCCTTTTCCTGGAATCAGAGAAATCTTGACCTTCCCATTGAAAATGCTCCCTCATGGAATGCAGAGCCTCTGAAAATGAAAAATCCTCAGGAGGGGAAGCTGAAGGAGTAGAATCATCCACATCAGAATCAGAATAAGGAGGCTACTCCTGCAAGTCATCAGTCAAGACTCAGAAGCCTCCGAGCATTGCTCAAAACTCTCAAACTCAGATTCCACCCTAGGCCTCTTATCAGGAGGGGGCATAGAACCCCTTATCATAGTAATCAAATCCTCTGCCATTTTAAGCATATGTTTTTTAGGCAAAGACCCTGAAGTACTAGGAGAAACCCCACTGAAGCAAAACTCGGCCTGCCCTCAGAGAAGCCTTGGAAACAGAAGGGGAGGCTCTGACCACCTTAGGAAGAGAGGGAAGAACAGCCACCTGAGAAGCCCCCTCAGCCTGGCCTACTTCCTGAGAGGATACATCCTGTAACAGTAAAGTCTCTCCCTGAGACTCCAAAGAAACACCTGGCAAAACCTCCGGCTCCACTGAGCCCTCTAAAGAACCGACGTCTGGGACTGTCGGTTCCTCCACTCTAGGCTTTGCTGTTTTGTCCTTGCGTTTTTTTAGCCGAAGCCGGCGTCGGAGCATCCGACGGCATTTTATAATTACAACGCTTCCCAAACACTAACCTGGCACAGTCTAACCTTCTCTTAATAGTGCGTTTGTTAAATCTAGCACAAGAACGGCATCCAACAACGTCGTGCTCAGGCCCTAAACAAGGTATACACAAAGTATGGTAGTCCCTATGAGGTATCTGTTTCCCACAAGAAATACAGTTATTCACTTTTTCTGACATCCGGTTAAATACTGAGGCAAGAAAAAACCAAAATATTCCCCAACGGGGTACTTAGCCAACTTTGATTCGGTCTGAAACTCTGGCTTCAGAAACTTTCAGAACGCCAACCTGCACTCGCAAAATTGCTTCTGCATCGGACCATGCGGCAAAAGACTGGGGATATGGCGTCGGTCATGCGCATTAGTACCTGACGCACTGTCAGTCTAATGCGCCCTGACCGACGTCAGCCATATACTTTGGTATTCGGGCCGACTGGACAGCGGACTACCCAATAGTTAGGACTGCAGCAATGTGGAATGAAGAACATCTCAACACTCATCATCTTGCCTTTCTGTAGTAAGTAACTTAACTAGGGAAAGTACAGTTGTGTACACTTACCATAAATGTAGATGTTCAAGTGTATTCACTGTTGCAGTCATTACATTTGGGTTATCTGCTTGCAGTAGCCCTCAGTCGGCCTGATTAACAAAGTCTTGGGTCCTGCATCGGTTGCTGTCTCTTCTTCCATGACATCAGGTCGTCAGGGGTATAAAACATGCAGCCGACACCATTACATCAGTTTTTCTTGCCCAAAATGTCAGGTGCCCCCCTAATGGGAAGCAATTAAGTCTATAATACAAGGATATACCACCAATAAAAAAACAATTACACCAAAAAGATTTTGAGCATAGTAAGTGAGAGTAAAGGTATAGCCAAAAGAAGAAAGGGGGCTGAAGGGAGGGTAACCAGGACTGCAACAGTGAATACACTCAAATATCTACATTTATGGTAAGTATAATCAACTGTACTATGTTCTTCGTGTTTCACTGTTGCAGTCATTACATTTGGGTAGATTCCCAAAGCTAAGCTTGTGAGGAGGAATTTAAATAGAATTAGGACCAGCTATAAGGCCCTGCAAGACTGCAGTAGCAAAACCTGCTCTGGATTTAGAGAAAATCGGTAAATGGTAATGCTTGGTTAAAGTATGTACAGAACTCCAGGTAGCAGTTTCTAGAATGTCCCTTGTATGGACGCCCCTGAGAAAGGCTGTAGAGATAGATGCAGCCCTGGTTGAATGGGGTCTGATGCCCTGCAGGATAGGTTTTCCATGGTGCTTATAGCAGAAATGAATGCAGTGGCCTATCCATTTGGAAATGGTTTGCTTTGAAACAGCTTTCCCCTCTCTCCCTGCAGCAAATGTTACCAGCAGTTGTTCAGGTTTCCTTTGAGGTTTAGTCCTGTCCAAGTAGAATCTAAGTTGTCTGTGTACATCTAAGGAGTGCAGTATCTGTTCCCCTTTGTTCTAATGGACTGATTAAGAGCCACATTGGATACCACCTTGAGCATGAAGGAGGGATTGGTCCTGAGGAACACCCTATCTCCATAAAAGATGACGAAAGGTTCCACTGCCATAAGGGCCTGTAACTCAGAAACCCTTCTTGCAGAAGTGATTCCTAAAAGGAAAGCTGTTTTCCAGGAAAGGAATTTTAAATCTGCAGTAGCAGCTGGCTCGAAAGGAGAAAGAGTGAGTTTCTCCAAGGCAAAGTTAAGGTCCCAGGCTGGAGTTGGAGCTCTCCTCGGTGGCCTTAAATTTCTGGCCCCTCTGAGAAACTGCTTGAGCAGTGGGTGAGAGAAGAAGGGAGGCTCTGTGCTATAATGAGCCGAAATGGCTGAGGCATGAATTTTGATGGAGGAAAAGGACAAGCCCTTATGAAGCATCTCAGTCAAATATTGTAGAATCTGAGGTAAATTAGGCACTGCTGTGCTCATCCCTTGAGATTGGTTCCAGGTACAAAATCTTTTCCATTTTGCAGCATAAGATTTTCTAGTACTAGGCCTCCTAGCCTCTAAAATAATATCCATCACTGATTTACTGAGGGGTGGTAAAGGAGAGATTAGGTAATTAGCCACGCTGCTAGGTTCAGTGTTTGCAGCTGAGGGTGCAGAATCTGGTTCTCCTGCTGAGACAACAGGGAAGGAGTCTGAGGCAGGTGCCATGGGGCCAAGCATGACACACTGCGCAGGAGGGGGTACCAGTGTTGGCGTGGCCAGTCTGGTGCAATTAAAATCATCCTTGGCTTGTCATGTTTGAACTTTAGCAGTACCTTGGAGAGCAGAGGCAGAGGAGGAAAGGCATAAACTGATAGTTTTTTCCAGCTGAAGGATAGAGCATCC